>NW_027397074.1:25043294-25351971 GCF_003265705.2 Callorhinus ursinus
AAGAAAAAAAAAAAGAAAGAAAGACAAAAAAAGAAAAAGAAAAAAAAAGAAAGAAAAAGAGAAAAAAGAAGGAAAGAAAGAAAGAAAGAAAAAAGAAAAAAGAAAGGAAAAGAAAAAAGAAAAACTTGCTGGGATTTTGACTGCAATCCTCATAATATGGGGTCTTCTATTCCATGAATATGATATATTTTCCCATTTATATAGACCTTTCAAAGTTTTTTCAGCAATGTTATGTTGTTTTCATTGGATAGGTCTTGCATTTCTTTTGTTAAATTGATTCCTAGGGATTTTATTCTTTTTGATGCCATTATGAATATATTTGTTTTCTTAATTTCATTTTCAGATTGTTGGTTGCTAGTAAGTAGAAGTACAATTGTTTTTTGTGCACTAATCTTGCAGTCCTATGACATTGCTAAGCTCACTTAATATATCTAATAGATTTTATGGGTTCTTTGTGGCTTTCTACACAAAAGATTATGTCATCTGCAAATACCTACAATTTACCGCTTTTTTTCCAATCTATATGCTTTCACATTCCAATATATATGCTCTTTACATTATTTTTCTTGCCTTGTTGCCTTACATATGGATATGTATAGAGAGAAGACATATAGATAGGAGATATATAGATAAAAGAGGTATAGATATAGTTAGATGATTTATTATGAAGAACTGCTTCACATGATTATGGAGGCTGAAAAGTCCTATGATCTGTCATCTGCAAGCTGGAGACCTGGGAAAGCCAGGAATATAATTCCTGAGTTTAAAGGCCTGAGAACCAGAGGAACTGATGATATAAATCCCCCAGCTCAAGCAGTAGGCAGGAAGTGAATGAATCCTCACTTCCTCCACTTTTTGTTCTATTCAGGTCTTCAACAGATTGGAGGATGCTCACCCACCGTGGGGGGAGGGACACATAATATACTTTATTGAGTCCACCAATTCAAATACTAATCTCTTCTGGAAAGACCCTCACAGACACACCGCAAAATAATGTTTAATTTTGGCACCCTGCGACCCAGTAAAGTTGACATAAAATTAACTGCCACATGTGGTTGGAGTGGATGTCTTTGTCTTCCTAATCTAAGAGGAAAAACATTCAACCTTTCACATTAAGAATGTTGTTAGCTTTAAGTTTTTATAGAAGCCCTTTATCAGATTATGGAATTTGTCATTTTTCTGCTTCATTGTGATGATCTTTTTTTCCTCTTTTGTTCTATTTATAAATGTATTACATTAATTGATTTTTGAGTGTTAAACCAATCTTGCAATTCTGGGATACACCTCACTTGTTCATAGTATATAATTCTTTTTATATTTTCCTTTGTTTGTTTTGTTCGTATTTTATTAGAGTTTCTTTTGCATCTGTGTTCGTGAGCCTAGTTTTCTTTTGTTGTGATGCCTTTAACCTGGCTTTGTTATCAGGCTAATACTTACCTGATAAAATGAGTTGAGAAGTGTTCTGTCCTCCTCTATTTTTTAAGAGTTTGTGGTGTTGGTATTATTTCTCCCTTAAATATTTAATAGAATTCGCCAGTATAGCCAAATGGGCCTAGGCTTTTCTTTGTGGAAAAAATTTTTGCTAATTTAACTTTTGGGGGTTTTTTGTTTCATTTTCCTTTGGTTTTTTTGCTTGTTATGGGTATATTCAAATTTTGTTTCTTCTTGTGTCAGATGAGGTAATTTGTATCTTTCTGCAAATTTGTACATCTCATCTAAGAGATGAGATGCTGAACAGCTTAACAATGGCAGGGTTGAACTTCTGGAGATGATTTTATGTTGATGGTGGGGTCTAGCAGTGGGTGAGACATGCTGCATGGCCCTTCTCTTGGTGGAAGATAAAATTGCTACTTTAACATGGGAGGAAGCTAAGGAGAGAGATAATCATTAGGAGGATACTCCTTGTGGAGGCATTATGGTCTCACACTGTAGGAGCAATAGCCTGCATGCAGTTTTAAGTTTTCTTTTTTGGACAGTAATTCCTTATTGTTGTCTTCCATCTTCAATAAATTTTTTGAAACCTTAATCTTGCTTTTAGCCGTATCTTGGACAGCTAACAAAGGGGCACGAAGAAAGTGGTGAAGAAGAGAAGAAGGAGAAGCAGCAATCCACAGAAGCAGAAGCAGAACAGCAGAATTTACAAGATGTCAAGAGGTGACCTTGGTACAGGGTACAGCAAAGGTGGCAAGCAACAGTCAGAATCCGTGGACCATGTAGGCATTCCTCAGTGATTTCCAAAAATTCCTCTAGGGAGGGAAACTTGGGAGGAAAAAAAAAAGGAATAGGTTAGAGTTATGTCCCAGTAACAAATCCAAAACTTTCAGTGGCTTAAGACCACAGAGTTTATTTTTTACTCACACTACATTTTCACTGTGAGTCAGCTAGAGGGCTCTAATTTAAGTCACCCTCCCTCTGGGATCAAGGCTGAAAAAAAAAAGAAATTTCTAGAATCTAACGGATAAAGATTCTATGTCTTTGAGTTATGGGTACCTAAAAAAATAAAAAGTGGCCCTATTTGATAACCTCGGGCACATTAAGATGGGGACATATTAGTTACACACCATCTTCCCAATAATCACTATCTACATTTCCCAGGGCGCCAGTGGAGTCAGGGTATTAGCTGCTCCTTTCAAATTAAAAGCAATCAGATAAAATCACATCACATAAAAGTGTTCTCTTTCCCAAGGTTAATAACTGCATTTTTGAAAGACACATTAGCTATCCCAGAGATACTGCTTATTACAAAGAAATAAATGGGTAACTAGCAGAATTTCAAACAGCAATGATGGTAGATGATCTTTTTCTTTGGGGCAAAATTTTTGAACTCCTTAGATCACACAAATATATGATGCTATAACTTGCCTATTAATAAATAAGTCCTGTCCTGAGCCAAGAATGGCAGCTACTCAGGCAAGCTGAAGAGAGAATGTAAAAGAAGTATTTAAACTCCATTAGCTGAGCACTTAGACAATCTATTCATGTCTAATTATTTTACTATTAAATGCCTGTGCAACCAACCAAAGAGAAAGCTTCAAAGTAGATACATTAGTGGATTTATTCACAGATCTCAGAAGTAAAGGATTATTTAAAATGGGGTCCTTCTTATCATTCTGCATGGAGCCTTGTTCACACTGAGATTGATATCTAATGCCTCCTTATAGGAAATCCCAGGCCAGCACACCATACTTCCCAGGAAATGTACTTGACGCCACATTGTGAGGGGCACCCTACTGGTCAGGGTGATTTAAGCACTGAGTGAACAGAGCACAAGACCAAGACTTGCTTGGAAATATTTTGGTGAATTGTTACTGACTCCATACTTTCCTTTTTTCTTATCTTCTCCATCTCCATCCCTGCTCCTAACAGGCTCTGTGGTCATTGCCTCCAAAGGGGCAGGAAGAAGCATGGAAAACAGAGGCCTGTGGAAGCTTGGGGACTTCTTGTGTTTGTTTTCCAAGAAAATTTTATCAGTTGGGAAGATTAGGGCTTGAGGAGCGGGGGCAAGGCCATCCTGGAGAAAGAGACAGAAGCACCCAAAAGACTGATGGCCTAGGAGCAGGATGGAAGTAAAGAGAGGGGCCAGGCTTGAATTTATTGCCAGGTTAGCTTCATGAGGACTCAGAATGAAAACTAAATTAATATAATTTTGATACAGAGATGACTTCCCATAAACTTTGTGAACTGAGCTTTATGTCAATGTACAGGTATATCCTTCTCTAGATACAAATGGAAAACTTGAGGCTTTGGGCGTATGTATGGTAGGTTTCTTACTACGAAAATTTTTGATAGAGGTTAGGAAAGAAAGCAGGTTACAATCAGAGAATTGCTTTCAAGGCTACTGCCTGGTCAGCTAAAAGAACAGTTTCATTTTAGGGTTTTTCTGCCTTTGGAGTAGGGAGTGGCCCAACTACACTTGACTGGAAGGATGCATGGGAGGAGGGAGAGCTCCTTTCCAGAACATTACCTACCCCATTTCCTGACTGCTAATGAATAGTTAATACATTTTGTTCTTGATTTCAAGCTTTTAAAAACTAAGTTTCAAAATAAAAATGTATTGAAAAGATCCTCACCATAGCGGGTAGGATTTTCCAATGTCCCATCTCACTGAAAGTTCCCTTGGAAATGGAGGAGGAGGAGGGTGCAGCGTAGGAAACCTTATCAGGAAGGGCAGCTGAGGTGGACCTACTCTCCCTGAGGCTGCAGCCGGGGCACAGGGCTGCACGAGCACCTGGCTCCTGGTGTCCCAAACCGACCAGGATTGGCCACTCGCCACTGACAGAACCCAAAGGCAGAGAAGCGAGTGGTGGTAAAACAAGAAAGGAATTTAGTTCAGCAAGGCCCACACTGGAAAGACAGTGGACTAACGTCTCACAGATTGCCTCCCAAGTGATGAAAATACTTCCGGGTTTATATAAGGAAAATGTGCGACCAAGGCCAGTGGGTCCATGCAGGTGGGTGGTGAAGGTCAGATCCATCATTGTCTTGGAGGCAGTCACACAGGCTCAGGGCAGTCCTTATTGCTTGAGGGAGTAGTTTCAGTTCCCACCAGGGGATGTTACCCCTGTAGGGTCTTCCTCCTGAGCTGAGAGACAAGCTAGAAAGAACCCAACTAGAAAGTCTGAGGTTAAAATGGAGGCAGCCCAAGTCCTCATTCAAGGTTGATGTGAGGGTGTGTGTGTGGGAAAGAGGTCAGGCCTTCCCTAGACCTCCCAGAGCCGTGACTCTGTGGGTCTCAAAAATCAAATGATCGTCCCCTGGAGAGCCGGCTCCAGCCATCTTCCCCATTTATGGAAACAAAGCCAATCAGTAGTAGAGAAAGAGGCGGCAGCTATCCAGAGGAAGGGGCAACCTTGCCCTGGGCAGAAGCATTCCTGCCTGCCTCCTTCCAGTCACAGAGCCCAAGTCCCCTGGCAGCGTGTGTGAGACAGCAGGTCACACCCTCCTCCGTTCCCAGCCTCCACTCAGCCTGCGCCGGAGGGGGAGGAGCAGGTTGAACAGGACACTGAAGTTTCATAAATCAAGATTTTCATTGCATAGGAGATTGAAGTTCGTTAAATGAACATGACCAAAATATAAGAACTCGAATGAGATTGTTTTAATGTTTAATTTCTTCTAGTACTTTCTTTTCATGTTTATAAATGCCATCTTGAGAATGTGAACCAGCCTTGAAGAGACAGCACTCGTTATTGCACTAACACACAATGAATCTTTTGTGACTTTTTCTTCCGGAACTTTTCCACTCATGCTTGGGTATACTTTTCATTGTCATTTAGGTCCTGACTTGCTGTGGTTTATTGACCTTTCTAGAACCATGACCATCAAGCTAATTGCTCTGCACATGCCACATGCCACATGAACCATGTGCCACAGGAATACTCTGATTCCTACTCTACGTTTGTACCCTTCTTAGAATTACCCTAAGTCTTTGTTCAAGAAGCGGCTTGATCAGAAACCCAATGGTATCCTATCCCTTCTGCTAGAGAGAGTTTGATGTGAGGAACCCAGTCAGTTCCTAAAATTCAGTATCAGCAACAACCTCAGTGGTTTAGAACATAACCCTTTCTCGTGTTTCTTGGGCTTGTACTTGGGTTATGCTTTCAATGCCATAGGAAGGATAAAGCAACACCTTTATATTCTACTTTCCAGAATTTCCAGCACCTGCAGCTTAGGGATTATATTGTTGAAAGGCAGCAGTGTTCATTATAAGATGGAAGGAATTAGTATTAATGTAAATAGGGCACATTATGTCTTTCATCAGAGGATCGCTAAGTTATTTAGCCCACTTGATCCACCTGTCTCTTGGGATTTCTGTGTAGGTTAAAGAATATTCTTTAAGAATATTCTAAATGTTCTAAAGCCCTAGATAAGTCTCCCTAAGAAAGACTCAAAAGTCATGTTATGATTAGTGTCTCCTGAACAGTTTTTTTTTTTCTGTTATAAATTCACTCATTCATTTCAGGAATTTTCATTGAGTGCCTATGTCTTAGTGAGTTCAGGCTGTTATAACAAATTACCATAGCCTGGATGGCTTAAATAATAAACATCTATTTCTCACAGTTCTGGAGCCTAGGAGTCTAAGATCAGAGTGCTAAAGTGGTTGGGTTCTGGTGAAAGCCTGCTTCCTGGTCACAGACAGCCATCTTCTTGTATCCTTGCATGGCAGAAAGAGGGTGAGAGACAGCTCTGGGTCCCTTTTATAAGGTCACTAATTCCCTTCATGGGAGCTCCACCCTCATAATACCAAAGATTCCGCCTCCTAACACCATTACATTAGGCATTATGGCTTCAGCATATGACCTTGGAGGGGTGGGGAATACAAATATTCAGTTCATTACAACCTACTATGCAACAAGGCACTGGGGATAAAGTAGTGTTGAACAAAACCAATTCCCTGCTTTTACAGAGTATACATGGAGAAGAGAAGGAAAGAGAGAGAGAGAAAGAAAGAAAGAAAGAAAGAAAGAAAGAAAGAAAGAAAGAAAGAAAGAAAAGAAGAAAAAGGAAGAGAGGGAGGGAGAAGGGAGGGAGGAAGAAAGAAAAGAAAGACCAAGTAAATAAATCAATACATACCATAATATTAGGTAGTGAAAGATGCTATGAAAATAAAATGAGGCAGAGTAAGACGATGAAGAATGGTAAGAATCAGGCCAGCAGGGAAGACCTGTCTGAAGAAACATATCAGAGCAGAGACCTGAATCAACTTGGGGAATGAGCGATGTGGAGATCTGAGGGCAAAGTGTTCCAGGAATAGGGACCAGCAGGTGCAAAGACTTTTCAGCAGGAATATGCTTGGTGTGTGTAAGAAACAGCAATCAGGACAAGTGTGGCTGGAGAAATAGTAGTGAGGGGAAGAACAGAGATACAGTTAAAGAGGATAATGAAGATCCTATAAGCCATTGGCTAGTATTGAGCAAAAGGACATAACCTGATTTACATTTTAGAAGGTTGTTCAAAGGAAAACCACAGGCCCAAAATGGTGACTCTTAGGTTAGGTCCCAAGTCAGTAAACCAAGACTTAATCCCAAATCTAACTGCGGTTTCAGTTTCCCAGGAAGGTAACATCTAACCAGTCAACCTGGGAATTTCCTGCTTAGCACTAGGAAGTTTCCTGCTAGACCCCTTCCATCCACCCTTAGGAGGGCAACCATACCTAGAACAGTGGATTCCTTGCTAACCATTTCCTTTTTCCACTCTCTTTCTACCTTTAAACCCCTTTCCTTTTCCTGCGGCTTGACGGAGCTCCCCTCTACTTGCAAGGTGAGATGCTGCTTGAAACATGAATCAATTAGTAAAGCCGATTAGATCTTTAAAATTTACTCAGTTGAATTTTTATTATTTAATGAGCCTCACTCTGGCTGCAGTGTGAAGAACAGACTACAGAAGAGGCAGGGTGGAGGCGAAGTTTATTAGTCTGCGTTCTTCAGAGAAACAGAACCAATAGAATTTGTTTATTTAAGTTTACTTATTTATTCATTTATGTATTGATTTATTTTAAGGAATTGGCTCACACAGTTATGGAAGTTGAGAAGCTCCCAATCTACAGTCTCAGGCTGGAGGCCCCAAGTCCAAGTCCAAAGTCAAGAGAAGACCCATGACCTGCTTAGTGGCAGTCAGGCAGAGAGTTGGAATTCTCCCTTGGTCAGCCTTTTTTGTTCTATTCTGGCTTCCAGTGGATTGGATGAGGCCCACCCCACATTGGGGAGGGAAAAGTACTATACTCAGTCTATGATTTAAACATAAATCTCATCCAGAAACACTGTCACAGACAAACCCAGAAAGATGTTCAAACAAATACCTGGGTCCCATGGCCCAGTCAAGAGGACACATAAAATAAACCATCACACAAGGAGACCAGTAAAGAGGCGATTGCATAGACCTGGCCAGAGATGATGTGATAGTGTCTTGGACCAGGAATGTAGCACTGAACTTGGTGAGAGGTGGTCAGATTCCAGATGCACTGTGAAGGTCTGGCATTGGGGTGAAAGGGTGACCCTGAGGTTTTGGCATGCAATGTAAATGCTGTTGTTATTACAGAGGTGGAGAACACTGGAGAAAAAATCAGTTTGGGGAGCTGAATACAAAATTTGGAGTATGAAGAGCCCAACTAGCATCTAAGTGGAGATTTCAGGCCACCAGAAAGATGAGACTAGAAGGTCGAGGATAGGGCTAGAGATAAGAATTGGGGAGTCTTTGGCATATCGAGAGAATATAATCAGGGGCTGGACGAGACCTCCAGGGAGAAGATTAGATCGAGAAGCCATCTAAGGCCTGCACCCTGGGTCTCTCCAGTATCAGAGGTCGGGAAGGGAAAAGGACCCAGTCAAGGACACTAAGAAGAAATGGCCAGTGTCAGAGGAGGAAACCAGGGTATGATTTCCTGGAAACCAAAGGAAAAATAGGGGCTTAACAAGGAGAGAGTGATCAAGTGTTTGAAAGGCTGCCAAGAGATTAAGTAAAACGGAAGCCTGGAGGTTTTCCACTGGATTTAGCTTCTTCCTCCATGTTTATTCCCATGTGATAGATTCGGATTGATCCCTCATGGCACCTAAAGCCAACCGTCCCAGTTCAGGGAGACTGCTAGTTGCCTCTTAATGATGGTTTCCTCTTCCTTACTCACAGAACCCCAGTTTTATCCAAGGTCATAACGTGTCTACCTCCTCTAAGCTAGAAATAATCATATGGCACAGGACTAGTCAATTAAGGGTAAACAGAAGGCATGGAATGGCAGTTTTTGGAGAGTCCTTTAAAGTGAACTAACTCAGCTGACATCGTTGCAGGATTTCTCATCCTTTAGTGCCCGTGGAGCTTGGTCACGCCGCTGAGAAGAATGAAGAGACGGACCGGACGAAGAGTGGTTGGCAGCAAAGCAAGGTTTATTTGAGTGATAATAAAGTGATAGTACAAAGCTCCCGAAGAGGGAGGGGACCCGAGAGGTTTGCCCCCAGAGTTTCTAAGTCTAGGGGTTTTTAATGGGCTTGTTGGCGGGATGTTTTAATCTGATTAACCCTCCCGGCACCGGTTGCCCTGTCAAGTTTTTGTCCACGCACTCATCTACCTATCAGGTAGTTGTTCACCTGGGAAAGGGTGGTGAACTCCTTCCAGGCTGATGTAGAGTAACAGGATGGGGTGTTTTTCCTCTTTTTGCTTTTAATGGTAGTTTCCTCTTGGGTGGTGGGGGGAGCAGGCTCGGCCCTTGCCCCTGCCTGCCTTTCTTCCAACCATGCACCATTGACATGAGTGTCTGTTTCCCTTTGTTGCTCCCTCTCTTCCAGCCTGAAGCATGGATATGATGGCTGGAAATCTGACAGCCATCCTGACAACAAAAGGACTGTGAACACACTATACAGAAGCTGAACAGAGGAGCTGGACAGAGCCCGGATCACCCGATGACATTACAGAGCCTCCACACAGGTCTTGGACTTTTTACCTTTTGATTTTCTTTTTGTAGAAATGTATAGATTTACTGTCTTGCACTTCTTTTCTGTTATTTGACAACTGAACTTAATGCTAAGTGATACGCTCGTCACGTAGTCCTCACCTTGGCCCTCCCTGCAGAAGCAGCCCTGTTATCTCACACAGTGGAAACAACGTGGGGCCGGAGGCACAGGCCATGGTTCTAGGACCATGTCTACTAGTCTTATATAGCGGGGAGCCTTTGGTCAAATCACTTGAGCAATCTTCAGACTTCACCTTCCTCATCTGTAAAATAGGTATGTTAGAAGAGCCAGTCCCTGCCCTTGTTTTATGACTTTATATTTTTTCTTCAGAATTAACTGTTTCTTATCAGTGATCTGTTCTGGTGATGCTGCTTGAAGTAACTGTGAATGCAGTACGTTTCCAGGAGTTGAATTTCATCAAGGCTGTGGGAGAGAATCCATGGGCTACAAAAAAAGAAAAGAAAAGAAACTCTTCCAGAGCTTTACTACGAAAATAGAACGCTTCCTGTCTTTTAGTGGCTTGAAAACCAAGCCTGATAAAGCAAGAAAAGCACGAAAAGCAAGAGCAAGAGCAAAAAACTTCAGGCGTAAAGGAAAACTAGGCTTGATGCATTTCAAGGGCTAGTTTGTATTACGGAGTGAAAACACCTGCGCGGAAGGGCTGACGGGTTTGCACCAGTGTGGGCTTGCCGAGGACTGCAGTCATAACTCCTGGGGGTACCTGCGGAAGCCCGGTGCCCCAGGGCATGGGCAGGTACACGTAGGTCGGCCTGGATGCGAATTGGCTTCCTGCTCAAGACTGATGCTTCTTCAGGTCAGTGGGGCTGACTTGGAACCCACGCAGAGAGGAGGGAGAACGGGAGAGTGGCGTAGGGGTGGGGTGAAGGAGAAATGAGAAGCCCAAGAGCGGGAGGGGGAGAAGCGTTACCTCTTCCAAAGAGTGATTTTCAAAGCTCACCTACAAACACTGATGGTCGCAAACCTAAAGTGCCGCCTACAGAATGGTGTCCATCTGGGTCGAGGTTTTGTGTGTGTGTGTGTATGTGTGTGTGTATGTCTTGTTGGAAATGCTTCAAAGTAATTTGAGAGAGCAAGGAACAGCCCTGGGGGGCAGAGCTGCTTAAGTCAATGTCAATGCTTACATTTGTATAACTCAGGACAGAGTTATACAGCCTTTATCATATTCCATCTCATAATGACCTTGTGAGGCAGATTGGGCAGGTTCAGGGCTATTATCTGGTCCAATGCTGTCGTTCTTACCCTTGGGAAGGAGGAGGCCTCCAGGAGAAGGTAGAGGAAGCTAAACTCTTACAGCTGGCTGACCGCTTGCGAGGGGGGCACCCGTGGTGGGGGGCCCGTCAGTCTGATCTGTAGTTGGGCTGGTGCTGGGCTTCGCTGGGCTTCAGTTGGATTCCATTCAGCACTTACTTCAAATATTTTGTTTGTAAACAATCATTTTGTACCATGATTATCCGGCTTGCTGTTAGGGTGGAGGTGGAGGTCTCTTGGGACTGTTTTTTTTTAATCCGGCAAAGGAGAGCCACCTGGCTCTGCTTTAGTCCCAGGCGGGAGCTGGCAGCCCCTGGGATGGGGCAGCTCTAGACAACGTTCTGTGACATGAATGGTAAGGAGCTGACAACTTTTTGTGTTACTCTGCCTGGAGCCGTTCACGTTTGGAAAAAGGAGGACTCAGGAGGCAATGTCTTAGCTTAAAAGTAAAAAGCATGACTCTGATGCTAATGGAAGGATTTCGGACAATGTGATATCAATTATATTTCATTTTTTTTAAAAAAAAAGACAGTGTGGCAAGCAGATTAGATATTTCTGGGTCAGAGAGCACCTGCCAATCCCTCTCTAACCCAGCACCTCAGAACTGCTCCATGTATGTCAAAGACTGCGTGGCTGGCTGTGACCTCTTCTGGTAACTCGATCAGCTAACATACTAGGTAAAGAGTATCGAGTCAAGGGTCGGGGGTGAAGAGAGGGGTGGCCCGAGGGGATGAAGAATGAAGGGGTGATGGTTCAGAATCCCTTGAACAAAGCAGAGACCTGCTGGTCCTGCTCCTCCCATCCTACCCCCCACCTCCTAAGAATTCTTCCATTCATCCATTCACATATGCAAGTTTATTGGAGCACCTCCTCTGCACAAGACACCATGCTGGATTCTGGCGATATTGTGAGCCAGACGTGCAAGGCGCACGCCGTCAGAAGAGAGAATAGAAAGTACACAAACATTGTGGGGAAGTGGGCGAATGTACTAAGGAGTCAGTAGGGGAGGGTGAACAGAGGTCAGGGGTGACCGCTGAGCCAGACCCGACAGATGGAGGCTGAAGCAGCCACGCCACGCAAGGAGCTGGCAAGAGGACCTTCCCCCGGGGGTGGGGGGGGGTGGGCAGCACGCACAGAGGCTCTGCGATGGGGCCAAATCTCGTTTGTGTAGGCACAGGAAGGGTGTCTGTGTGGCTGCAGTACACGGGAAGTGACCAGGGAGAGGTGGGAATGGCTCGGGTAGGCGGGCAGGAGCCCAAGTGTGCTGGGCCCTGCGGTGTAGGTCGCGAGAACCCACCAAGTGATCTGTGGTGGGAGAGTAGCTCCATGTAATGTCTATGAGCTGAGACCCCAGGGGCGGCCATGGGAGAGTATACCCTGAACCACACAGGTTTGAACTGTGCTGGTCCTGTTCTATGCGGATTTTTTCCACAAACACAAATACAGTACTTCTGTAGATACATGTATCTTCTCTGCCTTAGGATTTTCTTAATAACACTTTCTTTTCTCTAGCTTACATTATCGTAAGAAATATGGTATATAATGTGACATATAAAATACGGGTTAATCGACTGTTTATGTTATCATTGAGGCTTCTGGTCAACAGTAAACTATTAGTAGTTAAGTTTTGAGGGAACCAAAAGTCATATATAGATTTTTGACTGTGCAGGGGGTCAGTGCCTCTAACCTCCACATTGTTCAAGGGTCAACTGCATTGTACATTGGAGCTGGAGGGGAGGGGCTGTCCAAGGATTGTGGGAGTGCAAGGAGGTCCTGCCCGGCCTTCATGGGGCTGCAGTAGCTGAGCATCCGCACTCGGGCCAGCCTGCATGTGTTTCATCCCCACTCTGAACGCAGTCCCCGGTTCTTGTCAGTGGTGTTTGGTTTTCCTTAGTAGCTATTGTGCCTTTGGGGCTGAGGGTAGGTGGCCACGTTTTTGTTGTTGTTTACTGAGTCCCTAGCAACATCTGCAGCCGTCTGTACAGTACACTCATATTTTCCCTTCTCGTGTTGCTGCCACTTGCTGTCCAGTTGCTGCAGAAACTTTGTGGACAGGGAGTGCTGGAGATGTTGCCTCAGGATTAAAGAAGTTTCACTCGGCAAGAATGTGCAGGAAAAAAAAAAAATCAGGTCAAAGGGCATTTGAAGGTTATTACCAGCTGCCACGTAGAACATAACTTTAAGTGTTTTGCTTTTGGGCTGTCCTGCATCTGGTTCTTTGAGTGGCTCCAACCAACCCCTTTCTACCTTCCTGCTAACCACCAATACTCGGGAGTTACCTGGGCAGCCATCATGATCTCCTCGCCTAGTCCCATCCTGCTCTCAGTCTGATCTAGTATAATTCTAGCCCTCAACTCTGTGGACCTGTTGTCCTTGATAAGGACCATTGGTGGGTGGTGTTTTCAGCCTTTGACCCTCAGCTTTTCCTCATGACCTCTGACCTGGTTTGTCCTTCCACTTTGCCATTCTGGAAGCTACAGGTTGCCCCAGCTGCTTAACTGACCCCCAGTTCTCCCCGAGAGAGGCCTGGGGGCTGCCCGACTGCATCCTCTGACCCGCTGAGACTCTCCACCCCCCCGGGAATCAGACCATCAGCTTGAAAGTTGCTTTTGCCTTTACTCACAGGAGCCTGAGTGTGTCCTCTTGCACACTGCACTCACAGCTGGCCCTGTTGTTCTAGAATTCCCAAGGCAGGCATGCAAATTAGATCTAAGCTGCGACCTTCACCTCACACATGTGTAAAAGACCTGTGGCTTGCAAAAGCAGCCTTATGTCTTCACCATCATTTTCCAAATACCACTAATCGCCTTATACTTTCAACTTCAACATGAAGCGTTACTCGAACAGCTTTTGAAATAGGTGAGTAGAGAGTACCACCTCCGAATCACCGGCACAACTGCTGTATCTTGGTTGCTGTTCTCCCTCTGGCTTTCGGGACAGCCAAGTCTCAGAAGTGTGGGATTGGAGCACACGCTGGGCTTCCTGCATACCTGCCCTCCCCTCCCCTCCCTGTGGATACCATCACCTAAATCACACCAGCCGGCTCCTTCCTTGCGACTGAAAGAGTCTGAGGTTGTGATGAAAAAGAAACATTCAGCTAAAGCAGGCATGACTCCCCTGCTCTTTCCGAGGTGAGGAACCAAGCCATCACATGATCGATCACCTCCCTGTACGTGGGGACAGAAGAGAAGTTATGACTCCCAGAGGTTAGCTCTTTCCAATGTGAAGCAAGAGGAAGCAGAGATTCCAAGGGTGTCCTTGGGGCGGGGGGCGGGGTGGTGGTGTTTTTTGTTTTTCTCAGAAGCGTTGAGGAATATGTAAGTTCATGCTCTTATCATTGGAGGGAACATGAGGGAAATAGGACTAGAAAGGCGTGTGAAATAAATAACATTTTAAAAGCTCCAAATCCATCGAAGGAACACAGATGCCCTTTGCCCCGAGAACATGGGTATAACCCGAGTGAGCTGCTGTAGTGTGCTAGGAGTCCTGGCATTCCCTTCTCGTTTGGGTCACCCAGGGAACGGTGACTGTCGGCACAGTGCATTGAGGCAGCGTGCAGAGGACACTGGGCTGAGGCCAAGGACACCTGGGTTCTGCCATGTGAGAACAGAGGCAGCGCAGACCTCCATACGAGGGGCTGCCCTGGTGGGAGACTGAGACCCAGGGGCCAGGCAGTGACCAGAGCAATGAGCAGATCAGCACCATCGGTGCTGCACTCACTTGAAGATTAGCCCCCCTCAGACACAGAGAAACACTGGTAACGAGTGTGACAGACGGGGAGCTCAGCCTGGTCTGCTCCATGATCACCCCTTGTTTCTTCCAGGACATGCTTTCTCAGGGAACATCCAACCTATGTCCGCACAAAGCAGGTTTTTGGGCCCTCATTCTGTACCCCGGGGGGAAATGTGAAATGCTTCTGGGGCCACCCTTGCCTGCCCTCACCGACTGTGTTAA
Source organism: Callorhinus ursinus (assembly GCF_003265705.2). Taxonomy (NCBI): domain Eukaryota; kingdom Metazoa; phylum Chordata; class Mammalia; order Carnivora; family Otariidae; genus Callorhinus; species Callorhinus ursinus. The sequence continues at coordinate 25,057,955 of NW_027397074.1, forward strand.
TGCCCACCAGGGCCTTTGAATTCCCTGCTGAGATGTATCAGTTTCCCTCCCTGATACTGCAGTGTGCACCTTTAGGCTAATTCCTCAGAGGTCTGGGGTTACTGCTGAAGTAGAAGAAATTGTGTTGTGCAACTTACAGGGGAGATTTTGTACTGATGTAAAGAGGAATTGGTGTTTTACAGATAATAGCCAGTGGTAATTGTTAAGCAATATTTATAGCACCTGGGTGGCTCAGTCAGTTGGGCAGCTGCCTTCGGCTCAGGTCATGATCCTGGCATCCTGGGATCGAGTCCCGCATCGGGCTCCCTGCTCGGCAGGGAGCCTGCTTCTCCCTCTGCCTGCCTCTCTGCCTACTAGTGCTTCTATCTCTCTGTCAAATAAATAAATAAAAAATCTTTAAAAAAATATTTATAGCACCGTGCATGGAAATGGGTATAAAGCCTAATGAAACTTGCCCTGAGCCCCTCTGAAGTTACAGTCTGCTTCCGGAGCACGGAGGACTGGGAAGGGCCTCTGTGGCTCGCAGTTGAGGTTGTGGGGAAAATAGGTAAAAGTTTGATTAAGTGTGGATTTAAAATTTGAAGTTACTTGGGTTGAGAGCTCCTCCCACAGCTCTTCAGTTTCGACTCAACTTTAAGTGACACTATTAACAGCCCACAGGCAGTTTTGTAAGCAGTTACTGCTGTCTGACTCATATTTCTAACACATTTCCTATTTCCCTGTGCAGAAAAGAAGTTGAGTTTCTGTTATGGTAATTGGGTTGCTCAGAGTCAACTAAACCCACAGGTCCGCCTCGTAGCTGATCCACCCTCCTGAATACCTGTAACCTAAGAAGACCCAGAGCCAGAGAGGGTGGAAATCACTGTTGCTTCACTATCAGAGTCTGAGGACTTACCAAGCCACTCAATGGACCGCACCCTGAGCTGGGCCAGCCTTTGGGAATGGGCTGTGTGTGAAGGCTGACTCCCAGGTCACTTACCCCATTTCTAGATGCCCTGAGCGACAATCTGGGGCAGTTCCAACAATAGAACACATTCACTTTTTGGCGTTAGAAGGATTGGCTTTGAGTAGTAGTAAGTTTACTGTATAACTAACTAAAATAACTAGCTGAGTGTGAGCAAATCATTTAACCTCCAGGAACTAAGTTCTGGCATTTGTAAAATGAAGGCTGTGGACTTAGTATCGGTACATGATAAACTTCTATTAAGATTTGTGATAAATATGAACTTTATATAAGCTAAGATGTAAGTCTTAAGAAAAGTCTAGGCCTGGTTCATTTGCAACTCGTATTTCTCAAATGATTCAATAAATCAGTCTTGGAGTTATAAATAAAGGTGTTTAACTGATAGAGAAGCCTTTTCAGATTTCCTTAATAATAGGTAATATACACACCTAACAGAAACCTCCAATTTTTTTCAAGTTAGAATAAAATTGTGGTATTGGATGAAAAAGTTCTTTAGGGTAGCACCTGACAGTCCCTAATAATGACAGTTTTATGAAATATTATCGTAATTGACTTGCTGTCTACATGTGGGCTTAAATTTACTTCTTTAGCACATAGGCTCAATGAGAGTGCAGCATCTTTTACTTCTTTTTTCAGTCCCAGCAACACTGAATTCAATACTCTAAATATAGTCCACATTCAATAAAAATTTAATTATTGACCGCATCTAGGCTGTCAGGAGGGAAAAGGACATTGCTCCTTGTTTGGACATGCCCCTCTGATTAAATGTCACTTTTGCCTTTCTAGCTAATCAGTCAGTTAACTAAGTGTGGTGCACATTTGACCTTCTCCCTAACAGAAGGTCAGTGGCTGAAAATGAGATCCAGTACGATCATATTAGAAGGATTTTCATGTATACTCCATTAAGGAGATTAAATGTCCAGGTGCCTCCCACATTTCCCCTTATAACTTGTTCTTACAGTCTCAACATTTCAAGAGTAGCACCAACACATTCCTTGTCACTTCCCAATGATGTTTGCAAAAGGTTCATATTAGGGTCCTTCAGAGAAACAGAACCAATAGGATGTATGTACATAGAGAGATTTATTTTCAGGAATTGGCTCACTGATTGTGGGGGCTGGTAAATCTAAAATCTGCAGGGTGGACCGGATGGGCCAGGTGGCCCAGGGAGGAGCTGCAGCTCAAGCCTCGAGGCAAATTCCTTCTTCCTCAGGGACCTCAGTCTCTTCTCTTAAGGTCTTCAACTGATTAGATGAGGCTCACCCATATTACGGAGAATAACCTGTCTTCCTCAAAGTCTACTGATTAATTAAATATTAATCATATCTAAAAAAACCCTTTCTCAACAACATCTAGATTGGTGTTTGACCAAACATCTGAGCTCCAAAGCCAAGCTAAGCTGACGCACAGAATTAACCATCACACACATCAAAGCAGAAGAAAGGATTTGCGCCCCTGCAGTTATCTTCTAAAAGTTCACTGATTTCTTTCACTATTTAAAATAGTTCGCAAATAATGAATTGTTCTTATGTTGGTGCTTTCCTTTTTTTTTAATTTTAAAAGGAAAAAATTTTTTCAGGTCTTTCATTGCTCTTCCCACTGAATCCTCCTTCCAATCGTGTTCATAGCCTCCATAATTATTACACATGGGTGCTCAGGATACACGGAAGAAAGAGCATGGTTTCCAAATCTCATGGAGTTATCGTCTGGGAAGAGAAAAGTATGCAAGCTGTTGCCAGGCTATCCGCTTGCTGCTCTGAGTTGCACAAGGACAACAGAGGAAGAAAGAGTTTCATAAGTACATTTGCATGTTGGCGCTGCTCTCATATCTAAGTCCTGTTGGTTTTCTCTTATGTGCCATGTGCGTCCTCCCTGTATAACGGTTCAAAATTGGATTTCCCCTGGAGCTGAGTCTGAGGGCGTGTGACCCAAAAAGGTTTATAAACTCATCATTGATTCTCATCTCTCTAGCACACGCTCAGCTAAATAAATTTATTCTCCCAGTAAAACTTGTCTTCCAAGGCCACCACATTACCTTGGTGGCAGTTTCTCTTCACTTCCGCTCTTAACTATACTTTTCACTCCCAACATTATGTTAATTAAGCTCCAGATCTTTTTTTTCATTGTGTTAAAATACACGTAACATAAAATTTGCCATCTTCACTTTTTCGAACTGTACAGTTTAGTTGTATTTCCCATCCATGCCGGTGACTCTTTTCATCTTGTAAATCTGAAACTCTGTCCCAAGAACAACACCCCAGCCTCCTGCCTTCCCCCAGCCCCAGCTCCCTTCTGTCTTTACGATTTCGACCACTCCATCATATAAGTGGAATAAAATAGTATTTGTCCTTGTTGTGACTGTAATTAAACTCCAAATTTTGAAATAGGCTGTAGAGCTACATGCGTAGTCGATGAGGCTGTGTCCGGTGCTGGAGGGGATGATGTGCGGGCCTATGTCACTGAGCCCCGAGGCAAAATTTCCTTTCCCACAGTGGCCCTGGGATTTGACAATGCCGCTCAGAGCCAGCAGGGTATTAAATAAGCCCAGACTTTGAGTGAGCCTTTATCCTCCAGGCACTGCCGAGAAGCCACTGCCAACGGGAAGTGTTCGAGAGACTGGCATGCTAGCAGACATACACCCGGGAATTACGAGCACCTGACAGTGGTTTTGGCAGGCTTCCCTTGGTAGGGAAGGGACAGAGAGCCTGAAGGGGCAGATGGGCTCATGGACGGAGACCAGAACCTTTCAGAGATGTCCAATTCTAGACCAGACAGCACCTTTGGTTTGCTAGCCCTGTGTTCTAGACCCCTCCAAGAGAATGAAGAAAGCTATCATCCCTTCCATTTCTCTTTTCATATTTTTCTTTGCTCTGAGGCACACGCCCCATTCGTTGTCTGTGGCCACGACACAGAGGTTAAGAAATCCTGCATTCTGCTCCAAGTGTGGAGGGCTCTGGGTTTTAGATGGTGCCAGACAGTTCTATGATTGCTTTCTGAGGTTTGGGGGAAGCATACAGAACCTAAGCTTCTCAGTCCTCCTCGTCACGTGCTTAAAATCCCAGTGTACTATTAGACCCCAGAATGGTTCAGTGTGAGAATTCCAGGGGAAATGGAATTATTAAAAGCAGAGCCTGAGGCATATACCATTTAATAAAGCTACAGGACAGCCTCAGATTCTACAAGTAGTGGAGGAATTGGTTAGTATAAGACTTATGCTCTGGCTTTTTTAGAACGGTCTTCACATATTCTTTACACATTCTGGAATTAAATGTTTATTATTCCATTTAGATGACTTGTGCACATTAACCATCTATTTGAAATGTGACTCCAGGGCCAATCCTTTGTGCTTTTTTTTTTTTCCTTTATTTTGTTCTCCCAGCTCTTCAGAGGAATTGCATTAGCTCGAATCATCAGAAAAATTACTGAAATTAAGAAATGTCGGTCCCTCGTGTTCTATACGGGGCAAATAAATGCACAATCAGTTCCATTTCTCCCTGTGGCCCCATCTCATGGGGATCATAATTAGGGAGATGCGTCAGGAGCTTTGAATCAGAGCAAGGAGCCTTTGTGGGATGCCTGCCAGAGTTAATGTGTGGCAGCCTGGTGTGTCTGTTCACAGGACCAGACAGGACCTGGAGCTGATTTGCCCCCACCCCCTCTAGCACGGCAGGCTGGGCACCGCCATGTGCAGTTTCAAGGCAAATTTAAAATATTTTTGCTCTGCAAATATCTGAAGCATTGTGAACAATCTTTGAGATTCTTTGGCAGACGCGGCAGCAGGATTGAAGGTTGCTGTGTAAGTCCCTCTCACTGGTCCGCAATCAACTCATCCTAAATGCTCTTGATGCTGGTGCAAAGGTAGCATTTCGCTAGGCTGCATGGAAGTGCCACAGGGTTATTCTACCAGGTAGGTCTAAGCCATAGGAAGGAGACAAAGATGAAGTGGGAAATACTGGGATGGGAGAAAGTAGATGAGAGGCAGGAAAGGGAAGAAGAAATGTTTTATAGGAGGACCTGTTTTCGTGGGAGGTATAAATTGCCTTTAAAAACTGCTCCAGGGATCGTGGTTCTTCCCAGCAACTTAGGCTACGTGAATATCTGAGCTGAAGAACAAACCACACATCCTAATCCCAGGTTGATCTCACAAGAATGCCTTAGACAAGTTGCTACCTTGCTGTGTACTTTTCATCTGTAATCTCAAGATAACTGATATTCGTGAAGTGGAATGAAAATAGAGACATGACTGGCCATAAAATAGAGACATCCGGCCAAACTTCTGGCTGCTTTTTCTCAGCTGTGTCCCTCCTTCTTTGTCTTTCTTTGCCATGAAGTATTGGCACCCACCTATTTAGCTGTAGAGACAACCTCCAAAGCAAACCAGACACTAACCAATGAAACACACCCAATTGCTCAGAACATATTATGCCAGAACATTCATCTATACATTTCTTCGGATTTAAGCATTATTGTCATTGTCAAGAGACTAGGAAACAAATAACCTCATTCAGCACTACATGCTAGGTTATATATCCACGGTCTGATTGGGATTTTATCCAAACTTGCTTGATTGGTATCACTTTCTCATTTTACAGGTGTAGAAACATTTGAGAGAGCTCAACTATAATGAATGTTGGCATGGTTTTGCAAACCCACGTCTCTGACTTGAACCTTCAATTCCTAATACCATTTACCAAGGTCAGGGAGTATTCTTTGAAGAATCAATTGAGGGACATACAATACACGTATAATAGGATTCACAAGATGGACTTACTAAGTAATGTGACCTAGGGCCTACGATTACTTCACCTTCCTGTGCATACATTTCTTCATCTCTAAAATTAGGTTAATAATGGTAACCTCACAACAACAAATAAAGCAATGGAACACAAAAAACAATCCAGAAACATATGACCCATGTCTGCTCACCAGATGATAAAGGGGGCACTGCAGAAAAGATCATCACTTCATTAAATGGGGCTCAGTTAACTGGATAAAAATATGGGGGAAAAAACTTGGTCTCGACTTCACACTATATCTCAGAGTCAGTTTCAAGTGGATTAAAAGTTTTTAGAACAATAAAAGGAGAACATCTTTATTTCTTTAAGATTTCTTAAACAGAACAGGAAAAGTGTTACAAACAGGAGAAAAGAAAGGTAATAAATAGGACTATAATGTAAGATTAAGCACGTGGAAGACACTATTGAGAGAGAGAATAGGTAACCCACAGTATAGAAGAAAAAGATTTGTGCAAAACATATGACTGACTCAAATCAAAATACAGAGCACCTAAGAGTCAATTTGAAAAATCAGATTGTTATAATGATTAAATATATTAATACAGGTTTAAAGAAGAATTTGGCTCATAATATGCATTCCCTTCATATAAGCTATTACTTTTATTATGAATCTGAACAAGGGTTCAGGACTCTCCTATTTTGAATTTCTGTCTATTGTCAGCCTGAGGGTCTCAGTTTTGGATTTGGAAAACATGGTAACCATAGTAATAAGGCACTAGAAAGGTAAATCTATAGAATGGAATTCAAAATGTGTGATTCAACGAACACAGAGAGGAGAATTTATTTTCCCAGTGTTTCAGTATTTACTTCCCACTTTCTATTGCTTTGTGCCAATGGGAAAGGTATAAAGTGAGGAGTAATGTTACAATCTAAATTCAGTTCAAGGAGCAAAGCATGCCCCCTGCGCCTCCACCCCTTCCACGGGGATCACAACCATCTCACAGACCTCTCATTCCTGGGGCACCTCCAAGCCCCACAGAGCCTCCCATCTAAGAATCCTGAGTTCAGGGTCTCTCCCCTGATTCCTCAGACTCAAGCCAGTCTGAAGCTCCAGAAGGACCAGACTCTCCCCACCTACTTTGTATCTGATCTCTCCCAAGGCCTTCTGGAAAGAGGCACTCTGTCCCCACATCTACCAAAGGGCTTTGAGGACTCATTCCCTCACAGTCTTGCCTGTACCCCTGTCATCGGTACCTACCTTCCACACCAAGTTGACCTAAGTGACTTCCATTCTCATGTGGAAAATCCCTTCAGAATCCTGGGCTTCTTGAGTTCATGACCATTCTTTCCTGTTCAGCTATCCCCTGTCATTGCCTTGTCTTAAACTTTGCCATAACCTGAAGTTATAAATTCAGGCATGCTACTCTTTAAACACAAAACTGTGTTCTTCCAATTCTTTCTTATCCATCCCATCCAAAGACACTAGTTCTTTGGCTTCAACAAAGCCACCAGTCTTTGAATCTCTTCACTTCCCAACTATCACCACTGTTTCCAGGTGAATTCTATTCCTCCAAATTCATCTGTTGAAGTTCTACCCCCAATACCTCAACATGCAGCTGTGTTTGCAGATAGGGCTTTCAAAGAGGTAAACTGAGGTAAAATGAGGTCATATGGGAGGGCCCTATTCCCAAATGACTGGTGTCCTTATCAGAAGAGATTGGGACACAGACATGTGTATGCACAGGGAAAAGACCTTGTGAGAACACAGTGAGAAGGTGGCCATCTGCAAGCCAAAGAGGGAGGCCCCAGAAGAAACCAAATCTGCTGACACCTTGATCCTGGACTTCTAGCCTCCAAAACTGTGTGAAAATTAATTTCCTTGTTTAAGACACGTTATAGGTTATAGTATTGTTATGGCAGCCCTAGCAAACTAATACAATCACCTTCCATATTTGCTTCTCTCTCAGTCTGATTTGTATTTCATGAGCCATCCACCATTCTCTTTCTACATCCTTGCTCCATTGCCCTTCCAGTTCATTGGCCTAGCAAAATCTCAACCCTGGATGAATTTAATAGTCTGCCCCATGCATGCCAGCCCCTAGGCACCTTAATGTGGTTGGAGAGAATTACAACACCATGCTAACTGGTGAAACTTCAAAGCCATGGTTTCAGTCCCAACCAGATCTATGACCCTAGTTTCCCTTTTATATCTATAGACATGCAAGCTTTCCACCTCTCCTCTCACTCTTGACAAATTATTTTGCATCCTTCTTCTCATTTGAAAGGAGTCACCAGGCAATAATTCACTCAACTTTCTACCACCAAATCAATACATTGCTCTATCTGCACCCATTTTTTCCACTTCCTACATGTTGCAATGGAACTGGTATCTCTGGCTAATCCTTCCACTTTTACTGTAGATCATATGGTCTCTACCTCAGAAACTTCTTACTTTCAATGATCTCTTCTCTTTCAGCTCATAATATTCGACCTCTCCCTCTATATAGTGCTTTCCCAACATCATTTAAATGTAATCAAGTCTGTTCCATTAAAAACAAAACAGACATAAGAACCAGCCTTCATCCCATGTGATAGACTGATTGCCAAAAATGGCCCTAATTCTTTACCCCTACCAGTGGGCTTTGCAATGGAACTTTGCAGCTCCTCCTATCAAGAGGTAGATCTCTTTCCCTTTATCTTGAATCTTGGCTGATTTTGTGACTCACTTTGGATAGTCAGATGTGGCAGAATGGAGTGCCAATTCATGACTAGGCACCAAGAGATCTTGCAGGCTTGGGTTCTGTCTTAGAACCCTGCCATCACCATGTGAGCTAGCATGCTGAGTGATGAAACATGATCCAGGCACATCCCCCGCCCAGATAACAGAAAACCAACTTTCTAAACTGTGAGACTATTCTAGATCAGCCAGCCCTTAGCTGACCCCAGATGCATGAGTGGATCTAGCCAAGCCCAGCTGAGAAGAACTATCCAACTCACCCATAGACATAGGAGTGATAATAAATTCTTGTTTTAAGATACTGAGTTTTGGGGCTATTTGTTACAAGGCAGTAGCTAACTGATATAGCCTATATCCCCTTTCCACTACCATCTAGTCTTTTTCCTCTGAGTTCCCACCTAACTACATTTTCTGCCTTGCTTCTTTCCCATTCTCTCTTTTAAGCACCTCAGTCTTACTTCATCCCTAACATTCACTCTTGTAAGGGTATTTTTGCTAAGATGTCCATGACTGTCCTGTTGTTAAATGTATTGGACACTTGATGTAAATCTTACCAAACTGTGTAAAGGCAGTTATCACCCGTGCTTCTCCTGCTTTGGCTTTTGTGCTTAGACACCTCACTTGTGACTCTCAGGACTCTCCTTCTGGGTATCCTCAGCAGGCTTCACTTTGATTTCCAATGCTCAAACATTGCTGTTACCTGAGAAGTGTGTCCTAGCGTTCTCCTCTTCCCACTTTATAATCCTGCCTGAAGACCTCATGCACTCATTTTCTTTCATAGAACTATTACTTCTTTTATAATTTTATTTCTATTAGAAGTTTAAAAAGTACACTATTTAATAACCGCATGAGAATCACCCTGCTATTTTGCTCACCAAATTTAACTACATTATAGGTGGTTAAGAAGTGGCGCATATTAATATAAGAAAACTGAATTTTTCTTGGCTTGTTGAAATTAGGTACATTTTTAATCTTGTAGGTTGTTTCTATCTATATGGACAGATACTTTCGGCATTTTGAAAATGTAACAATGTCTTCTGACCCCCATTGTTTTTGTGGAGAATTAGTTATTAATCATACTGTTGTTCTGTATGTAATGTGACATTTTTCTCTTGTTGCTTTCAAGATTTTCCTTCCATTTTTGGCTTTCATCAGTTTGACTGTGTTGTGGCTGAGTGTGTTTTTCTTTGTATTTATCCTACTAGGGATCCATTAGCTCTGTAACTTAATTTTTGTGTGTGTGTGCCTAATTTGAGATTACCACTTTATCTTCAAATATGGAATATTTTCATCACCCTTAAATCTTCTTCACATCCCTTTACAGTATTTGTCCCCTTCCTATTAAATTATCTATCTCATGTGGTCCAGATATTAAAATATTGTCCCTTTCATTCTCAGAATCTACCAAAGCTAAGGTTTAAGACATTCTGAAATAAGTGTTATACGGCAAAACCAGGTCCAGTGTTTTACTAACATTTCTAATTTCTGCTTAGATTTTAGCTTTGGTATCCCTCAATATCTCATTAGCAGTTTGATGCTTTTAAGAAGTTTCTAATACTCTTTTCAACAATTTCATGGTTTCTAGCAAGCAGATTTGTCCAACTAAAGTAGTCCTATTACCAGGAATAAAATTCTCTTGTTTTAAATAGGTTCAAATGTTTTTTGATTTTTAAAAAAAGAACATATATTTACTAAGGAACTCTCCCAGAAAGACATGGATTCTTTCTAAAATGATGAGAATCTAGAGAATAAAAAAGCCCTCCCTGTCAAAGGCTGTACAATGTTGTTTGAATTGGAAAAAAAACCCAAAGATTTCCCACTGTAGAAGTGGAAACTAAAGAAAGCATACAGAAAATACCAGAAACCTACTAAAGGCTTTTAATGTGCTCATGACTATTTTATATTTTATGCCTCAGGAAATCAAACTGTATCAATTAATATCCAGTAGTAATTAATTTGGGAGGCTTTTCTCAAAATAAAATAATGAAAAATTCATTTATTTTGGAAACTCACTTAAGCTTTATGTAAAACAGAATGACCAGAGGAAGGGTAGGATTTGTACTGGGAAAGACTTTCAAGGGGAATATTCATTAATTTGGAACTAACGGTTCTAGGAAAGTGCAGATAACAAATATATCATGGAAAAACTTTCCACCTCTTCATGCCAAAACTCCACTTAAAAATCATTTCCCAGAGCCTTTTGATATTAGAAATATAATCTATAGAGTTGAGTTTCAAAGCTTCATTATCTTAAAATATTTCAAATTGTTTTCCTTTATCAAACGAACCAGATAAATCTGTTGGAAATGTTTTTAGCAGAGATGAATTAAGATACTTGTCTCCTGATTTCCACTTCTTACACCATGTTGCTTTTCCCACGATGGATATTTATTAAAATGAATTGTAATATTCACACTAACAGACAAGCATGTACACGGGCTTTCAATTAGAATTTGGCCACACTGGCCAGTGGAAGGAAATGACCACTCTCCTTCTTGTCCCTGGTGTATGAGCCCCATTTAAAATGCCTGTTTATACTCTCCTTTGGAATGACCCATGTCCCTCTGTCAGTAAGAAAATTATTTCTTTTCCAGGTGGGTGGGCTTAATAAGTGCAGGTTTCTAAATGCCCAGAACATAGATCTTTCCTCTTCTAATGTCTATTCTAAGAAAAATGGCTGCTCTTCATTTTTTATTGCTATATTTCTATAAACAGTCTTTGTCTCTAAGTGGCTCCAAGAAAGGTAAAGTACTGCAACCTCTGACCTCCTTAGTCCCTCTTTTTTCCTTTTAGTTCCTTCTTATGCTAGCATTTCTGTGACATCTCCCAGCCCAAACCACTGTAGAAATCCAAGTCCGCTGCCCCAGGCTACAGTTAGTTACCATTTTACTTGAGCCATTAGTAGATGCCACTAGGGCAGTATCATCTGGGGGTCAAACAAAAGGGGACCATTTTTCTGAGAAGTGGAGGAAGGCTTCATCAGAGATATAATGTTTAAACTAAGTCTTACTGAATATGTAGGAGTCTGCCATGCAGAGAAGAGATAGAGAAAACAGTAGGTATGAAGGCACAAAGGCAAAAATACCAAAAGCAAACCCTACCTAGTCTGCTTGAGATTATTAAGCAGAATGGCTGGGGCAGAAGGTGGGGAGGGAATGATGGAACAGCATGAAAGCTGGACTGTGAAAGGAATTTAAGCCTTATAAGGTTGGACCTCATCATGCAGGTGATGGGGAGTAGTGCTTTGAAAATAATCTGATTTGTATCTTAGAATATTTCTGATGATTCTATGAAGAATTAATTGACATGGCCACGAAAAAAAAAGTAAGGAGAACACTTAAAGATAATAGAAGTTAGCACATAAAGAAGGGGGTAGATTTGAGAGAAATTTCTGAGGTCTGATTGGGAGGACTCAACAATTTATGGAATGTGAAAGGAAGGTACGAATTGAAAATAAATGCACAAGATTGGTGACACGGGGATGCCATTAACAGAGATGGAGACAACAGGAGTAAAGCTGGGGTTCAGAAGGACTTAGGAGTTATCACTGGAACTATGCCAGGTCATTTATGGGTTAAGTAGTTTACATGGAGCTTAAGATCTCTACCTTCCTCTCAAACCCCTGGCTTCTCCCCTTAAGAATAAGGGATGTGTGGGGCGCCTGCATGGCTCAGTCAGTTAAGCATCCTAACTCTTGATTTTGGCTCAGGTCAAATCTTGAGGTTTTCCAGTCTGGCTGATGTGAGGGACAGGCACTGTTCCTGGCCCAGCATTAGCATCTGGCAGTGCTACCTCGGGTCCTTCAGCTGGTTTGGTTTCCAGGTTTAGGTAGCTTCCTCCCATGCATTCAGTCATCAGTACCTAGCTGAATACTCAAGGGGAACCGTCCACATATTTCCCAATTTCTCACTCTGTGAACTTCTCTCTTTTCCAGGCTTCTGTCCTCAGCCTCTGAATTCTAGCCACCTTGGTCTTCCTGGACTCAGCTCATTCGCTCAGCCAGAGGAGTCTGCCAGTTTCTGCCTTTGTTTGCCCTCTTTCCACTCTGGCTTGGAAATGCTCTCAGAGCAGTAGGCTGGGGCAATCGCATGGCTCACTTCATTTTCTTTCCTGCCTGTGGGGACCACTGCTCTTCCTTGACTTATTTATGGTGTTTTGCAAACTCTTATTTCCTATATTTTGTCTGGTTTGGGTTGTTGCAGGAATAAGGATAAATCTGGTCACTGTTACTTCATCTTGGTTGGAAGCAAAATTGCCCCCCAACCCCGCTCTTCTTCCAAGAAGCTGCAAGAGTAGACATGTCAGAGCCTCTTTCTACAAGGGAAGAGGTCCAACCATCTCCTACAGATTCACTTTTCTCATTCGTGTCAGCCAAGTCAGGAGCTACAGCCTTCCATACACAGCAAGGACAAGCCTGGGAGTAGGAATTTGCATTTGTCCACTGTTACCATTGTAACAAACAGTCCAAAATCTAAGTAGCTGATGACAGCAAACATTTATTTCTTGCTTACATGACATGAAGGCTGCAGTTGGCTCCAGCTCTGCTGGGCTCAGCTAGCTTTGCTTGGTCCAGCTGGGCTTGTCTGGACTCATTTCAGCTCTATACATCTTGTTATTCCGGAACCCAAGGTGAAGGCATGATATTTCCTTGGTGAGGGTCCAGAGCAAGAGACCCAAGGCCAAAGCATGCAACACATTTAAAGCTTTTGTTCAGTTAAGCCCAAAGTTAAATGTATGGGAAAGTACACCCTACCCACAGGGAGCATGGCAATGATAGAGACAGAAAGAATAATTACGAACAATTATAATCTTCCATAGCATTGAAGACTTATTGTCTCTTACTGTAATTACCAAGTGTTCTAGCATAATGGACCTCTTTCATAGTACTGAGTACATCATAGTATTTCACAGATTAGTTTCAATTTGGCATTTATGTGACTCTTTTCTCTCCTCTCTCCTGGAAAATAAGCTTCATAAATGCAGAGATGGTTCCTGGTGCATATTAAGTAGCTGTTGAGTGAGTGAGTGAATGAATGAATGAATGAATGTCTTTCTCTGTTTACTCCCCCAAAACATTTAAAAATATGCTAGACAGCATTTGGTTAGAAACTGTTTAGGACGAACTAACCTAGGACCTGATGCCACATGGTCCAGCCATGCTTGGCAGAGAGCTCAGCCCTGGCACTTGGCTCAAGTATAGAAAATGATGTAGAGCTTTGCTTTCCTTTGCTATTGTTCTCTGTACATATTCTTGTGGGCATGGGGCGCTGCAGTTGGGAGCAGCACTCTCCCCAAAATGAAAGAGAAATACCGATTAAAGCAAAAGTGAGATTCCAGTTTTAGCCATCAGATGAGCAAAAATCAAATAACGGATAGCACTCAATGACGGTGAGGAGGTGAAAAAGCAGGCACACTTGTATGTTGGAGGAATGTAAATTGGCACAGTCTTGAAGGAGGGCACTTTGACATACTTATCAAAAGAACATTGTCCTTACCATTTTCCTTGCAATTTTGCTCTATGACTCTATCCTATAGACATACTCACACAAAAACTAATAGGGTATACGAGGATATTCAATGAAGTTTTGGTCATAATAACAAAAGATTGTGAATGTTTAAAGGCCCAGCAAAGATGGATTGACTAAATAAAATGAGCAGCTGTGAAGCTCTTGAAACTAAAGTAGCTCTTTATCCACTAATATGGGATGAATTCCATAATGCTAAGTGAAGAAGGGAGAGAGGAAGGCAGTCGGGGAGGCAGTGAAGAAGGGGACGCTCCAAAGGGAAATAAATGGTGTCCTCAAAATGCAGCAAATGTTTGAGTGTAGCTGAATTGAAGAACATGTATAAGGACCTAGAAGGCAATAAGCTAGAAATGTAAACAGCAGAAAGGTCCTGAAGGCCCTCGAATACTATGCTGTAAGGTTTGCTCTGTGTCTTGAAGAAGATGGAGAGCCCCTAAGGCATTTGAGGGAGGAGAATGAGTGGGTCAGACTTCCTGGGACTCCACAGCACTGGGCGGACAAAGACCAGAGGTGAGGGATAGGATGGAGGCCAATGTGGAAGCAATGACAGACTCATGGTGGAGAGAGCAAGAAGGAAGATGGACCACATGCACTGACAATTGGATCTGGGGGGTAAGGGAGGAAAGAGCTGGGATGTTTCTCAGAGGCCACACAAGGTCACTGACTGCATGATTGCAACATTCACAGAGACACAGCAGAAAGACTCCCGGTTTGTGGAGCAGGTGGAGGGTCCTATGAAGCAAATTTGATAGACTTGACCTCTAACTTTCTATATGGGAACAAGTTTGAGTAACATTCTAACATTGGAATAGGCACAATTTTAGTCCATTTTACCATATTTGTCACTATTTTTCTAATAGCAAAGTATGTCATATACCTCAGGAAAAATCTGTACAAATTCCAATATTTATTTCTTGGAAGACTAAAATGAGACAATGACGTAAAGGCAGGCGTTGTTGGGTTTTTTGTTTTTTTTTCCCCATTGGAGATGTGTTTTAAACAACTGAAAACAAGTTTGAGCAGAGATTTATTCAGAGTAGAATCAATTTGAGAAAAATCCCAACCAAGTCACAGATACTAGCAAAACCATAGCATTCTTCACTAAAATGCAGGAGAGAAAAAAACAGCCAACTGATAAATTTAAGGTAGCACCAGCTAATATGCTAAGGAGCAAATAACTGGAAAATTCCATCAGTTCTTAAAAATGATGTCAAGAAACTGTGAATATGGAGTTTAAGGGCAAATTTGAAGGATGGTGAAAATAATAGCCTCTGGTCTATTGCAGAGAGAAAAAGGAAAAGAAGTCTTTAATTTTTCTGTCTTTGCAATCTACAGTCCTGTTTGCTATTTAGAATTCCTACGATGTAATTCTTGTTTCTTTTTGCTTCCAAGGTAGAAGGAATTTTCCCATGTCTTCTTTTGACATGGTAGTCATCTTAGGTTTGTCATATTCCACAGCAATATAATATTTAGAATGAGGATGTGCTAGGAGTGCCTAGGTGGCTTAGGATTCTCTCTCCCCCACCCCCCTCCCCAGTAAATAAAAATGAGAATTAGAGAAAAATGATATGTCAATGAGTAAAAACTATCACTCTCTCATCCACTTCGAGGAGATTCAGGACCTCCTCCCATGATTAGCAAAACAAAGGGAAAAGTCCGAGAGTGTTGTCTAGCTAGATAAAGGATCAAAGAGGCTAATTTAAAGATCTGAGAATTCTGGGGGAAAAAATGATGATTTATGTTTTCATGTTAAGCTAGTTAGCAAGCCAATAGGGATGGAGATAATATAGGACATTCTGTTTCTCCACTCTCAAATGAAAAATGGATAGGCTATGTATGTGTATCTAAAAAAGTCTTCATTTTAAATTAGGACATTAAGAATTTTTAGCATTTTATTAAGAATTAATGCTGTTCAATAATTTTAACAATGAAAAAAACTCGACCAAAATGTTAAAATATCTTAGATCATTTCTGTCATTTTCATTTAGTTGAAACCTCAGCTTTGCTAACTGCAAGAAATGCCCTAATCTGGTTTTCGAAGACTGGTGATTTTAGTCTCAGTGTTTATCCTAAACACTCAAAAAGTAAACAACACAATGAGAATACTATTCACATGTAACCGATAACGAATTTTCACATCTCTAATAAATCAAAAAGGAAAAAAATAGGAAAATGATAGAGATTGGTAATTCAAAGAAGATGGCCAATAAACATGGAGATGCCCAGCTTTATTTAAAGATTTTATTTATTTATTTGAGAGAGAAGAGGGGAGGGGCAGAGGGAGGGGGCAAAAGGGGAGGAGTAGAGGGGGAGGGAGAGGGACAAGCAGACTTGACACCGAGCCAGGAGCTAATGAGGGGCTGGACCCAAGATCATGTCCAAAACTGAAACCAAGAGTTGGGCGCTTAACTGACTGAGCCACCCAGGCACCCCAAGATGCTCAGCTTTATTAATGGTCAGAGAAACACACGCTAAGCAGGCCGGGGATGAGACTGGGGTATCCACAGGTGATTCTGCTCAGCAATCCTGGCTGAGAACAGTGACGGGACATCTGAACTATGCCAATTTTGGGAGAAAATCTGACTTGGGATTTTAGATGTTCAATTATTTATGCATTTTCTCTCTGCAAATCTATAATTCAATGTCTTTTGGAGAATGGCAATGAAAAGATGGATTAATGCTTTTGGTGTCCAAGATTTTTCCCCCTCCTTATACCTTTTAGTAAAATGTCACTAAAATAAGACATATTTTAGAATGCGTGTGTGTGTGATCATCAAAACAAGAATAGTCCCAAATCATATTTCACACACATATTTATGGCATTTGGGTTTTTTTTTAAATATTGGACTGATTTGATTTCTAAAAGCATCCATTATATTTTATCATTTTACATAAATTTTTGAAAAATTCTTCATTTAAACTAAAGTCACACCAGACTCTGAAATTTAGGAAATTTGAAACCCTGCTTTAATCAGGCTCTTAGAATTGCCAAGGATCCTTAGAATCCTCTAGTCCTATGTCTCCTCAATTGCTTATAACCTTTAGACAAATACCCTAAGTCCCTGGGCAGTCTTGGGGTGAACATTTCTGGTAGGACAATTATCTCCTTCTGAGGCAGCCCATTCTTTAGATAACATTGACTCCCACTGATGCAACTTGACCTGGATGTCTTCTTTGGCTTCCATCCTAATGACTTCTACTCTGACCTTGTGGAGCCTTTCAGAATGGTTGTCCTATTATTTTAAAATGGTCGATATGTCCTTTTTCATTCTGGCTGCTATCTGTAGCTTGCCCTACTTCCATGCCTCTTTTATTATTCTATCCTCTAATTCTGAGCATGTCCTCGAGCTTGGGACGACGGAGAGAGGAGAAAGCTAGCACGTCCCCTTTCTCTCTCCTTTCTCTCTCTCTCTTTTTTTTTTAGAGAGAGAGCATGTGTCCAGGGGTTGGGGAGCAGAGGGAGAGGGAGAGAGAATCTTTAAGGTGTGGAACCTGACTCAGAGCTTGATCTGATGACCCTGAGATCATGACCTGAGCTGAAATCAAGAGTCAGGACATTTAACCAACTGAGAAACCCAGGCACCCCTCTAATTCTCCTTTTAAACTAGTGTGATGTTTTTTTGATCCTTTTTCTCCCAAGTAGTTAATTATTTCTGTAATGACTTTTATAAAGTGAATTCTAATATTTTTTTCAAATGTATTGAGTTTTTAACTATGTACCAGGAATGTGTACATAGAGATAAACAAGACCTGCCTTGCTTCTAAGCTCAGAAAGCTGGTAGAGGATATAGGTGCTATAGTCCATGGAATAATGACCCCAACTGTGCCTTTTCACTGATTCCCAGAACCTGTGAATATTACCTTATATAACAAAGGGGACTTCGTAGATGTGGTTAAGGTTAAGGACCTTGAGAAGGGGAAAAAAATCTTGGGTCATCCAGGTGGAACTAGTCTAATCACATGAGTCCTTAAAAGCAGAGAACCTTTCCCGGCTGTACTTAGAGAGTTTTCTCTACTGCTACTGCTGGCTTTGAAAACAGAGGAAGGGGCCACTAGCCAAGGATTATGGGCAGCCTCGAGAAATTGGAAAAGGTAAGGAAACAGATTCTTCCCTAGATCCTCCAGAAGAAATACAGCCCCACTGACACCATGATTTTTAGCCCAGTGAGACCCACATTGGGCTTCTAACTTACAGAACTATAGGATAATATATAAGCATCATATATAATGATGCTTATACAGCCATATGTGTGGTAATTTGTTAGAGCAGCAAAAGCAAATTAATGCAGGTGCTCTCACTAAGTGCAAGGCAGCTCAGACTGTGGTCAGGGTAGAATGGAGGTGTAAGCAAGGGCTTTGGGCACTCAGTATTGAGCATAGCCCAACTGAGAAAGAGTACAGAAGAGACCTGCAAGTTGTCCTTGAAGTATTAGGAGTCAGTCAGTCATGGAAGGAGAAAAAGACATTTCAGACAATGGGATAAACACCCAAGTCAACACTGCAACATGTTTGCATATCAGTTTTCTATCTGGGTGAATTTGTGAAGAGCTTGGAAAAGGAATATAAATACTTCTGTTTCTGACAAAATAGCAGGCTGGATATTCTGAAGGGTCTTTCTACTTTCCAACACCCATATGGTGACTAATACGTGCCTTTTAATGAATTGCTGAGCTTCCAGGAAATACAAAAATACCCAAAGCCCTCCATCCTACCACAAATAAATATGATAATGACCATCCATGTAGCTCAGACCACTTTCATGCTGAGGACGGTTAAAAAAAGATGAAGAAAAAACAACCACCTAGAAATTACCACAGTGTTAATAAGATCATAAGAAACTACCATGCATGCAGATGGAAATCCAGCGACATACACCTAGGACCCAGAGCAGTTTCTTCTGTCCTGCGGGAGTTCCCTACCAAGAAAGGGGGCTTAAGAGGCTGGGCGGCAGAAACAAGAAAAAAAAAAGTGCTAGCCCCAGGAGAAAAGATGGGTAAATTTGCATTAAAATTGAGAACTTCTGCTCATTTAAGCAAAAAAAAAAAAGTAAGGTAAAAAGACAAACCCCAGAGATACAAGGACACAAATAATAAAGAATTCAATTTCAGAAATCTATACGGAACTCCAGAAATTCAGTATGAAAAAGACAAACAATCCAGTAGGAAAATCTTCTCCAAATATCAACAGACATTTCACAGAAGCCTCAGCACAGATAGTAGACAAATATGATAAGATGTCACCAGAGAAGGTCAGTTTAAAATAAGATACCATTTTCACCCACTATTAGCAAAATGAAGAAGTCTGACAATACGAAGTGTTGACAAGAATATCAAACAATGGAAACTTACACACGACTGGTGGAACTTTGTAATGAATTGGTTCAAACAGTCTGGGAAAAAAATTGGTATAATATACTAGCTTTGAACGTTTATATGGCCCGCAACCCTACAATTCCACTTTAGGGTATATATCCTGGAAAAACACTGGTACACATGCACCCAAAACTGCTTAAGAGCATTCATAGCAACACTGATGGATCAGAGGGAGAAAATTAAATAGAAACAATTTAAATGATAGACAAGGCAACGGTTAAATATGTTGTGATATAGTCACACAAATATACAACTTTGAAAGTAAATGGACATGTAAGAATTATAATGTAATGACACACCAAGTTGCAAAGAATTACATATTATGAAACAAATTTTCTAAAGTTCAAAAAAGCTAAATAATAAGTTGAATTATAATGTAATGACACACCAAGTTGCAAAGAATTACATATTATGAAACAAATTTTCTAAAGTTCAAAAAAAGCTAAATAATAAGTTATTTAGGAATACATTTAGATATGGTAGAACATACGGATTAATTATAACATTGATAATAGCAAGTTGCAGAAGATGAAAATAGGACTCCATTTTTATAAAGCTCGAAAATAAGCAAGGCTATGTATTGTGTAAAGCTACATAGATATATATGTGATTTTACATGTAAAATTACATATAAAAACCCAATAGCAAAGTAAAATGGTAAACACAAAATTCAAGATGGGTTATCCCTGGCAGGAAACAGGGGGCTGGGATTGGAGAAGTCCACACAGGAAACTTCAACAGAATTGATTGTGTTTGGTGAATTGTCAGTATGATATGTTCACTTGTGTTTATCTTATCATCATTTCTGGTAGCTTACAGGTATATTGCATATATTCTTTTGTGGTACCAAATATTGCCTAACAAAATTTTAATTAAACCATACAAAATTGTTTTTGTTCAGATGGTTGTTGCTCCAGCTCCCTCTTCCTCGAGTGCCCTGTTTTATGCTGCCAAACTTGAATGAGGGTCATAGGCCTGAAAGAAAAAAAAAGTGTGTTGAAGATGATATATACAAATGCTGTCTGAGCACAGTTCAGAACTAATGATCTTCCTAGGCGGATGTCGCAAAATTATCATAAAGTGACGGAGCCAATTCTCTATTACTCTGTTGGATTGTATTTCAATATGGTGGCTCGTTTTTCAGTGGAAGTCTTGTCTTTAAAATACCCTGTTCAAGAGTGGATGTGGGCTGCAAGGAGCCCCCTACAATTGAAAGTCCCACTTACATATTTTAAAGGAAGGGTGGAAAGAATTCATTTGTTTAAATTATGAATTTTGTCTCAAATACAGAGTTTAAACACACAACAAAGCCCTTGTTAGCAAACATGTTGGACTGGGGAGTGACAATTGTTAGAAAATTTGAGTTAAGTAATTTTCATTCAGATTGGTTTCTCAATCACTTTCAGAGCTAGCAAGGCGAAAATCTAACTCCCCTCAGCACCTCACTCCTATTCTGGTGCCTCTCATCTCCCAGAATCACCATCTTTCTGGGTTTCCCCCAAATAGGATGTCTTTCTTATCTCGCCACCTGCTATGCACAGACATGCTCCCCCCCCCATCCCTTCTAATTCCCCAAATCCAGTCCTTCCCTACCATCTCCCTTTTGCTGCAGGCAGGGCTGTAAGGGGGTTGGGGACTGAGGCCAGTGAGAGGGACTGGGGGTTGGGACAGGACAGGAGTTTAATCCAACGTAATGCGTAGAGTAAGAATTAATGTCGATCAGAAGCACATTGCAAGCTGTGATGTAGCTAGAGCCTGTGCTTTGAGGTTACATATCCCTGACTCAAACCCACTTTTCAGTTGGGTAACTGTTCAGGAGTCCCTGAACTTCTCAGAGCCTCCGCTTCTTCGCCAATAGCAATAGTTAATACCTACATCCTAGGGTGGTTATAAGGATTCACCTATGTTTATAAATTATAAGTACTCAGTATATACTCAAATATGGTGTTTTATTTGTATTGGGTGAATATGTTGAAATTATAGAGGTTCTTTCTAGGTTTGCTGATAGAGATGCAGCCTTGACTCACTAGGGGTTGATTCACTTACTCATCCTTGAACGCAGATTTCTTGACATTCGTGTTCACTGTTGAATCTATTTCCTGAGCCATTACAGCCGCTGAACCAAAAGCGGGCACAGGAGTTGACCTGTTTGTCATAATACCATCGAACCACGTATTCGCCACAGTTTCCTGGCTTTAGGGCTTCCAAGCATCTAGGATCTAGAGTGAGAAAAGGAAAATGTGTTATTATAGGTTTTGCTTTCCCTGAAAACATGAAAAGTAAGAGCTTTACAAAGTTTATTCTCCATGTACCCTAACATGCCAACTACGAAAATTTGGTTCCAAGGTAAAGAAGGGTTCCCTGGTACCTAAAATACTTCCTCCACTACCTGCAACTCCACCATTAGATACGCCTTTGAAAACATAAAAGTTTTTGATCTTCATGAAACCTTATTAAAAGGGCTTATTTCCCAGAAAGTATAGCACTGTGAGCCCTCATTGGCTAATGCCCTTGTGGGGATTAGTTGACAAGGGAAAAATAGGACTTCATCATTTACTTTGGACTTGATTTAAAATCAGATTAACATTGGAATAAAGATGATCTCAGCCTTCTGTACACATTTCTTCCCAGTGTGTTCCTAGAAAGTGCCACTGTGATCACATGTAATTGTGCCTACTAAAAAAGGAAAATCCTTTTAAGTTACCAAAAAATAAATAAATAAAATAAAATGAAGGGCTCTCTTTATATCACAATTTTCTTTTAAAAAGAGCAGTTCCTGCGGCGCCTGAGTGACTCAGTTGGTTAAGGGTCCAATTCTTGGTTTCGGCTCAGGTCCTGATCTCAGGGTCGTGAGATGGAGCCCCATTGTGGGGCTCTGCGCTCAGCAGGAAGCCTGCTTAAGATTCTCCCTCTCCCTCTGCCCCCCTCCGCGCGCGCTCTCTCTCTCTCTCTAAAAAAAAAAAAATAATAATAATCTTTAAAAAGAGCAGTTCTTGCAGGACAATAAAAACATGAGCTTTTAATGTCCATTTATGAATAAATTTTAGAAACACTTCCACTGTAGGGCGCCTGGGTGGCTCAGATTGTTAAGCGTCTGCCTTCGGCTCAGGTCATGACCCCAGGGTCCTGGGATCGAGTTCCGCATCAGACTCCCTGCTCCTTGGGAGCCTGCTTCTCCCTCTGCTTCTCTCTCTCTCTCTCTCTTTCTCCCTCTGTCTCTCATGAATAAATAAATAAAATATATATATATAAAAGAAACACTTCCACTGTAAAGAAAAAAAAAGACAAAGGAGAACTACCATAATAAAGCCATTCATTTAGTCCCTTTTTATTTTGTGGTTCTCCTTAGTGCCTTGATTAGTATTCCTTACCTGAAGAAGTGATTCCAAGGTGAGAAAAGCCACAACCAAACAGGTACTTGCTGCCTGAGACTTGTGTTCTGTGAGACAGTTTATATGCCACAAGCTTCATTTCTCAAACGAAACAAGCCTTCTCTCCATCTCCCAGAATCATTTCCCCAGATAGGGAGCATGTCTCGATTCCTTTTTTCCTGAAACTAACCTCCAAATCTACCTCTTCTCTGAGGACTCCTTAGACCAACTGGAAAGGAGTAGTAGACTTTCACTATCTCCACTCTTAAAACAATAAGTAAATATTGTATATTGTGTAACTTGTCAAGCCAATCTCAGAGCTTCTTTTTGGCAAGGATCTTGTCTCTCTGGCATGTCCTTCAGAAACTCTGTATATAATGATTGATTTCTATAGATAGTAACTCCATAGAAAATATGTTGATGAGGAGGAATCTAGATTCTTGCTTTTTTCTCCTCTACAATCTAAGGGTCAAAAATTCAAATGTCTACATGTGTCAAGGTCACATATAAGACAATAGGGAGTGGTAGGGGCTATGGGAAAATGAGAACACAGTCTTCTCTAAAGGCATTTACATTTTAAAAAGCAATAAACATTATAAGAACCTTAAAATTTTTTATGGACCAAATTTGTTCTATAGCCAGTTTTCTAATTTGACATATAATAGTGAAAAGTGTCTTTTGTCTTCCCTGTTTAGGGTCAAAACATGTTCTTTTTTTTTTTTTTTTAGATTTATTTATTTATTTATTTGACAGAGAGAGACACAGCGAGAGAGGGAACACAAGCAGGGGGAGTGGGAGAGGGAGAAGCAGGCTTCCCGCGGAGCAGGGAGCCTGATGCGGGGCTCGATCCCAGGACCCTGGGATCATGACCTGAACTGAAGGCAGATGCTTAATGACTGAGCCACCCAGGCGCCCCCAAAACCTGTTCTTTCTGAATGAGATTTTAGAGCCCACCCTTTCTGTGCTTTGACATTGTAGACGCAGCAGCTGATTGGCAGGTGTCTCCTACCTTTGTGCACCAGCTTTTCTGGCTGTAAGTCCATAACGGGACTTGGAATTCTGGTTTCCAGACCCTCTGCCCCATCCTCAGGGTGGCCAAGCAATGGCCCCTCCGTGGTAGCAGCCTCAGGTGAAGGACTGGTGGTCAGGTGGTCAGCCCAGCTAGGCTCTGGAGGCTCATTCTCTTTGTCCTGGGCTCCAGTGACACTGACCTACACAAAACACTCACATTTTTGTTTCTGGTGATATCAAGTCAGAAAAGCTAGTTTGCTTTGGGAAACATTTAAGGAAAAATTCAGCATTGCTTCTTCTCCCCAACTCTCCAGTATTATTTCAATCAAAGCTCAAGAAATGATGCCCCTCTTCTATGTCATGCATCCCCGAGTACCTAAGTTATGGACTTTCCCACTGCCAGGCATGGATGCTTTTGTGCTGGGCCTTCCAGAAAGATCCACATGCGGGGCAGGAAAGGTGTGAGCTTAGGAGGAGTTAATCTTCATTCTTTTCATGGTCACTGGCTTGAGGAGGGGAAATAACCACGAGTTTCTTTGAACTTTTTTTAAAATAGCCTTTTCCTCTCCATTTCTTAACACTAGAGAAATTAACAATATATTCTAAAATATCTACAACAAACTCTCAGTCGATTTTGAGATTGGGAATGGGGGTGGCAGAGGACAATAAGACAGCTGAAATAAAAATAGTAGCAATCACTTTTCATCTCATCCTATTATCTGGACCCCAGCAAATGCCAATGGTGCAGGATGCTTAGCTTCTAAGAAGTTCTAGAAATGTTTGTTAGCTAATGAACAAAGGGATATAATTTCAAAAGCAAGTTTTCTGGACTCTCCATGTTTTATCTAAATTTATGATATGTAATGAGACAAGGAAGAAAAGGTATTTTGCTTCAGAAGAAAAAAAAGTCACGTCAGTTATCCTTGATTACCATTGCCAGGAGCAAGGTCAATCTTTTATGGGACCGATTAAGTTCTTTTACTTTTTTTCCCTTGGATCCCAGCTACAGGGAATTGAATCAGTCATTTAACTTGGTTTTGGCACAGGATGGTCATTTATCCTTTCAGGCCCTCTTTTTTGTTTTTCTTTTTGTTTATTTATTGAAACAGGCAAATGTGTGAGCTAAGTAAAGTCATTTTTGATGCTTCTTACCTGTAGTTCCTATCATCCTGTGACCAGAGCCAGCGGTCATCATTAGCAGCTCTCCGCTGTCTCAGCTGTTCTACTTTGATTCTGTGTACACACACACACACACACACACACGGAAACACACACACAAACACACGGAAACACACACACACACAAACACACACGCACATACAAACATATACACGCACATACACACACAAACACGCACATACAAACACACATAAACACACACACATACACACAAACACACACACATACACAAACACACACACACAGGGAATAGCTAATCAATTCTGTTACTTTTGTGTGTATATTTTTACAGTGATTAAAGGACTACCAGTTAATGTAAACATTTCCATTGGGACTAGCCTGGTCATCAGACTGATAGAAAAGGCACTCAATTCAAATACAATCATGACTTTTCACTAGCCCCAAAACACAACTTTTGGGACAAATGGAGGTAAAACTGTGGGCCACTTGGCATTCATCTGTCTTTGAGAATGATCTTGTGTGTACATACATCGATTTGAATGGGAGCTTCTGTTATCATCATTGAACTAAAGTTTAAGGCTAAAGGAAAATTTTGTGAGTACTTCATTTCCTATAGGGGAATCTAAAGCTCCAAATGATTAAAGAAAGAACTTCCCCCAAATCATTGGCAAGCTAGTCATAAAATTTGAGAAATGCCTGTTTTAAGAAAGACCGTTTTTTGGTTTTGCTTTGTTTGCACATATTTTGTTAAGGAAAAAATAAGTTAAAAGCCCGACCAAAGAGTAGTTTATCAAAGATAAAAAAGCCAACAGCTATTAGGTTACACTTCAGATATCCTATCTGTCAGATGAGAAAATTCCTTTGAAGAAGTGCACCGGACAGCAGTTTTCTTCAAGGAATAAACTTGGCCTTTAAATCATTACCTTGTTCAAGCCTTAAGGCCTCATAAGTTATTCTTGACCTCTTGTAAGTTTAGGAGTGTGTGTTTTCTTCCTCAATCACCACATCATTCGAGAATTTTTTTTAAAGATTTAGTTGTTTATTTATTTGACAGAGAGAGAGAACACAAGCAGGCAGAGTAGCAGCAATTGGGAGAAGCAGGCTCCCCACCAAACAAGGAGCCCGATGAGGGGCTCTATCCCAGGACCCTGGGATCATGACCCGAGCCGAAGGCATCTGCCCAACCGAGTCACCCAGGTGTCTCTCATTTGAGAATTTTGACTACTATTGCTACCTCAGGTTCTAGAATAAGTGAAAATAATTTTTTTTTTCATAAATGAGAATAATTTTATCTTTTGGTTCCAGGAGATCTCAGATTATTTAAACAAATGCATAATTACCACAGTTTGCCATTTTTATAATTTTCTTGTTACAGAAACATTCATTGAAGGGAATTTAGAAAATCTGGACAAGCAACAAGAAGAAAATAAAAATCACAAGGGATTCCACCTCCCAGAAATAATCATTGTTGATATTCAGGTGTACTTTTACCTCAGTTTGTTTTCCTATGTGCATATTTTAAATGAAAAATATGCTGTAGTGTTGGGTTTTTATGTTTTTAAAAATTTAATATATTATGGTTCCATATATTTTACTGTGACCGTAAAATACCATTTAATTACATGACTATATTTAAATACATAACAACAATACCCTTTTTTAAACATTTATTTGCTTTTTTTTTCCTGCTGGAAACCACATGGCTGATCCCTGGATTAAGGAACACGCATATTCTTGGGACTCCTGGGTGGCTCAGTCAGTTAAGCATTTGCTTCAGCTCAGGTCATGATCCCAGGGTCCTGGGATCAAGTCCCACATCGGGCTCCCTGCTCAGCGGGGGGTCTGCTTCCCCCTCTGCCGCTCCCCCTGCTCATGCTCTCTCTCTCTCTGACAAATAAATAAATAAAATCTAAGAAAAAAAAAAAAAAGAACACACACATTCGAGGCTTCTGAGACAAAGTCTTCTCCAGAAAAGTCTTACAATTTCCATTCTCACCAGTGAGTATATTTTCTTAAAGGATCGCCATTTACTAGCTATTATGATTGGAAAAAGGGATAATTACTAGTTTGATAGGTGAGAAATTCTTCAACTGCTGTACACAGCCCAACCACAACCTGTTTCCCACACACATGAACACCCTCGCCTGTCACTCCTCCCGGCACACCAAGCTACGACCTTTCATTCCTTCCTCTTCATTCAGCCGCAAGCCCTTAAAGTCAGCTGTCCCACCAGGGCCCAGGAAAAGTTGGTCCCCAGCAGCAAGACCTTGCCCAGTAACCCAGTCAGTCCTAATGCTTCCCTTCCGGTCAGTGCAGAGCACCTCCTAATGCTCCTCTTCTTGGCCCTGATCATAGAGAAGTTAGCCTTTACTCCGACACTATTTTCTATCATTTCCGATTTCACACGTGTAACTATCACCTCCCTGATAAAAGAAGCTAAACCATGCCACGTTTTCTTCATTTTCATCTCTTGCCTCCCCCTCACCACTTTTTTCTTTCCTTTTTGTCTTCTTTTTAAAAATCTTTAAACACTAGGAGAAGGAACGGAAAAATGAGAGGGGGTGGAATTGGAGGGAGAGACGAACCATGAGAGACGATGGACTCTGAGAAACAGACTGAGGGTTCTAGAGGGGAGGGGGTGGGGGGATGGGTTAGCCCGGTGACGGGTATTAAGGAGGGCACGTTCTGCGTGGAGCACTGGGTGTTATACGAAAACAATGGATCCTGGATCACCACATCAAAAACTAATGATGTATGGTGACTAACATAATAAAATTAACAAAAAAAAAATCTTTATAGCATAGAACAGCAAATAGTAGCCACTGGAAAAATTCAGAATGTGTTAGAGGGAGAGAGAAAGAGAGAGGGGACTTCGGATTAATTATTCCACTCCTTTAGGTTTTATATCATTGTTTTAAAATAAAAGATTAGACCCTGACATGACTTCTATCTCTAAAAGTGGGATTTAAGCCGCCCCAGACTTGCCTGGCAGAATGCACACCACAGTCATGACGGTTACTGGCTCTGCAGAGAGGAGCAGGATCAGACTGAAGGACACACAAGGAAGGACTTGAACTGTGTCTGAGCGAGAGTGCTGAACAAATGGGAACACTAGTCAGGCGGTGGGCACTCGGATGTTTGTTACATGTATTCTCTGATCTTTTTATAAATCTTAAACCTAAAAACAAAAGGCTGCTGAGAACTGTTAGGGACATCTGAAGTGTGGGCCGTGTGCCTCCCCTGATCGCCTGCAGCTGCCTGAGAGGGTGGACGACAGGATTTTATTCTGGTTAAAACCTCTCTTCCATTTAGTATAATGCCTTCCATTCTGGCCACTCTCAGTAAATGTTTCTGACTGTTCTTTCTAATCACATATTTTTACAAAAAGAAGAGTCTAGCAATAATTTCTTATTTTGCAAATGAGGGAACAGAAACCGCAAGAAATAGGTGATTCACCCAACGTCAGGCAGCTATCAAATTTCATTTCTAAGATGTCATTCACTGTGAGATACACTATAAATTTTTAAGATCTTCTTAAAAAGACCATAACACACTAAATGGATGCATCCCAATCTCTGAAATAATAAAATAAAAAATATTAAACTGGGGGGAAATGGGTGGCTCAGGCAGGTAAGCATCCGACTCTCGATTTGGGCTCAGGTCATGATATCGAGGTCATGAGATGAAGCCCCACATCCAGCTCTTTGCTGAGCGTGGAGCCTGCTTAGAATTCTCTCTCTCTCCCTCTCCTTCTGCTCCTCCCCCACCCCTTAAAATATATATATATTTCAGAGCCAAGGAAATAAAGTATTTAGCTTCAGGACTGAGAATACAAGCCAAGTTTCCTGACTTCTAGGTCCAGAATATTTCTTCTAGATCAACCTGCAGTGTTTTTTTTTTCTCCTTCATAAGATAGAAGTATCTTATGTTCTAAGGGTAATAAATCTATTATTAGCAATATGTGATACTTATACAGCAACTTCACTAAGCAATACTAATATTAGTTGTTATGCAGCGTTTTATCAAGAATTTGAGGGTTTTTTGACCACCACAATGAGAGAGTATTAATTTTATCTTATAAACAAATAGATTATAATATTGATCAATATAACCGTATCTGTATATGTGGCTTAGTCAAAGCCACTTACAAATAATTAGGTCTGATTGCAGGAAATCAACTTAGTTTTCCTGTCAGTGGAGAATCTAAACTAACAGTAGTCTCAGTCCCAAGTTTTTTTTTTTTTTTAAAGTTTGAAAAGTCCATGTGTTTTACAGGCATTGATTATGGCCTTGAATAGGATATTTCATTTAATAATGAGTATAGTACGACCGGGCAACTTATAGAATTTTACTTGAATAGGACATTAGGAGAAAATATACATGTACTCAAATGTTTTTGTTATATTTCCTAATGCACTGTCATGGAGGCTTTACTTGAATAGGACATTAGGAGAAAATATACATGTACTCAAATGTTTTTGTTATATTTCCTAATGCACTGTCATGGAGGCTTAATACGTAGTTAAAATACATGCCATTGTATTATACACAGGTTTTTTTAAAGGTAATTCAGCCAAAATGGAATTATATATAGGAGAAATAATTCAATGATGTTATTTTTAAGAGTAAAAAAATAAATGAAATGATGCTATCACCAAGTAAAGAATAAACTGGAAAGGATGTAGAAAAGCGAGATAGGACAAGAATTTTAAGACCATATTAATATAGACAGGGAATGATCAGATCTCAATCCCAGACGGTAGAGGGATGGATGAGGAGAAAAGAGTTGATGGCATGGATAGAGAGATGATGAGAACAGACCGAAGAAGACAATACCAACAAGTGTGGAAGATAAAGTAGGATAAAGTAACGACACAGTCCAGGTTTCTTGCCAGGTGCCTGGCTGGTTGGTGTGACTATACCCCTAGAGAAGGCAATCTGGAGGGTTGCATTGTGAATATATTCCATGGTGAATGCCTGCAAAACACCCAGAATAAGACCTTCACGATCAAAAATGTGAATCCGGGGCCCAGGAGAAAGGTCTGGACGGGGGAGGCAGATTGGAGAGTTGTTAACATAAGAGAAGGCGGCTAAGGATCAGTCTTAGAAAAGTGAAGAGTTTAATATTTAAGGAGTAAACAGAGAAAGTGAAACCCCAAAAACCATTGAGGAAGAATGCTAAGGTGGGTGGGCGGGGGACAAGCAGAAAGAGGGCTCTCCAAACCAAAGAAAGGAGTGGCATAGGGTTCTCCGCAAAAGAGGAAAGAAGAGGGTGGCAACAGGGATGTGGCAATTAGGGCATTGCTGGTCATGTTTCCAGCAGAGTTTCAGTGGCATATTGGAGGCCAGTAGCCTGACGTCAGCGGTTTTCCCAAGTGAACGGAAGTGAGGAAGTTGAGAGGGAGGGAAGGAGAGTGAAAGGATTTGTGTGTGTGCGTGTGCGCGCGCGTGTGTGCGCGCGTGCGTGCGTGTGTGCGTGTGCGTGCGTGCGCGTGCGTGTTCGCGCGCGTGTGTGTGCGCGTGCGTGTGTGTGTGCGTGTGTGCGTGTGCGTGTGCGTGTGTTTGACAAAGAGGCAGAGACAGCAGAGACTGGCCTATGGATAATTTTACTATAAAAAGATAGAGATAGGATAGTAAGCAAGAGGGACATGAACTAAGAGCTAGAGGATTTTTTTTAGATGGGAGAGTCTGAGGACTATTTACTAGCTATAGGGAAGGAGTCAGAAATATTGGCAGGAAAGGAAATCATGGCACTACAGTGAAGCAAGGTCTGAGTTTCGGAAGAGGCAGAAGGGAATGGGCCTCAGAGCAGAGGTGGGAGACTAAAAGGTATCACATCAGAATTGAGGATAGAGCCTAAGGTCATGTTTTAGGATGAAGGGACACATCCAATTCCAGTATGAAGTCAGAACCTGCGCAGGGCCCTAGTTTTTTAAAAAAAAATTGCCAGGGGAGCCAATTTCAGAAGTGGCCTTCTCTAGACGGATCTCGGGGTGAAGTAAGAATGAGTAAATATTGCAGGGAAAGGAGGGTGAGACATGGGAGAGCCAGCAAGAGTGACAACGAGATGGAGACCTTGGAGCAGCTGAGCGATAATGATAGGAGGGGAGAAATGAGGCAGGTGGCAGGGGGAGCAGGGACAGGGTCACACTAAATGAGAAGGTGGACAAAGAGAGGGTGGGACGGCCAGCAGTCAGCCTGCTGTGTTCGTTTCCTGACATTTATATCAATAAGGTGTACATTTCCTGCACGGAAATGAGGGACCAGCCTCCCAGCACTGGACTACACGTCCCGGTGATAACAAAGGCAAGGAGAAGACTCATAGCTTCCCGCTTCCTCCACCACATGTCTCCACCTGGTGCAGAGCTACCCCCAAGGACCCTTCCCATACTAGCCTGACTCTGCCCTTCACTGGCTTGTTGTGGAATCACTCTGCCTAGAAATCCCACAGCCTCCTTTCCACCCAGAGGAATATATCTCTGCTGCCAGTTATCTAAGTTATTTGCAATCAGGGAACAAATTTTCATAATACAAAAAGAAGCTTTACGGATAAGGTAGACAGGGCCTCTTTTCCACTCTTTCAACTGGAAAAAAAAAAACCCTAGAATATTGTTACAAGAAACTAGTTCCGGTGAATAAGCCACCTGTATGCTGACATGACTTTATTAATGTATTTAGAATGACAAAGTGTTATTTCATGCAGGAAATTAATATGATTATTTGCTTAATGGACCATTACTGGATATAACCAGTTAGTCTGACTAAATGATGTTTACTTGATTTTATTGCCCCGCTCCCATTTATATCTTGGAAATCTTAACCTAACTGGCTAAACCCAGAAAGAATAAAGGAACGTGAGTGCCAACATTATTAGTTCCATAAAAGGTAAGGATTTTTTTTAAACAGAATAATTGATGCCTTTCATTGAAGAAAAATTTTAGATTTCTTTTTTAGCCTAACATTTGGTATAGCACTCATTTGGTCACTAAGTATTTATTGAGCATCTACTGTGTGAAAGATGAAGCACATTTTTAAGTTGTGAGTGGGACACAAAACTTAATCAGACACAGATCACATTCTCAAGGAATTTAAATCCATTAGGAGAGTTGAGGTATATACATAAATAATTAACAATGTAAAATGTAACACATTCCAAAGCAAGTGTAAATGATCCTGTGATTTCAGGAGAGGAACAGAGTAGAATGGATGTGCATGTTTAGCTTCCCGAGACTGGCCCGAAAGAGCAACAGAGCAGGGGGTTACCGAGGAGTTATGAATTTAGTAGAACCTGGGAAATCCGTCTGCTCTCTGCATTTCGAACACACCTGTGCACAGATGTTGAGCGTACCTTAACTTCATTCCACAATAAGATAAAATGCTTAATATGTAAGTCTTTCTTGGAGGTGGAAACCCTTTGACTTAGATTTCACACAAAAGGATAAATGACTAGATTTTTCTCTAAGAACAGATTTCAACAGAAAGAAGAGGAAGAAGGAAGGCTAGCACTAGATGCTGTAAGGAGTGATAGAGGCAACAGAGAAAGGAAAGAGAGACTCAGTAAGGGAAATAGGACTTCTGAGATGTATTGCCTAGGGCAATGGGGAAAATCTGAGAATTGAAAAGTTTGGACAGATTCACTTGACAAGTTTGGATACTGTATATATACTTTTAGATAAAGGGTGGGTATATAAGTATGCTTTCATATTTGTGTGTGTATGTCACATATACGTATGACAGAGATAACTGTGAATATCAATGCATACATGTTTGTTCAGACTAAAACCTATCAGGAACACTCACTGTTGAAAATTCAGTCTTGCCTTGGTGCTTCTGCGAAGGGAGCCAGGGTGAAAAGCTCTAGAGATGAGGGCTATCCAGGAAGCTCAAGTCCATTGCGTGCTTTGCTATCTCAGGGCACCTGATGAGACCTAGCTGAGGCTCAGTTTCACTCTATGTGGCTCTTGGTGTTCGAAATCCAAACTATTTTGGATATACTTTTCTTACGCCCTCCCCCCCCATAGGTCCTAGAATGCTCCATCTGTCATAATCTGTTAACATTGCTCGTCTCTCAGCACCTTCTAACTTTCTGTGCCATTATACCAGAGGCAATGCTGTTCCTCATTCCATGTCCTAAGTGCCTTGGAGGTCCCTCAGGCAACTCCGCTTTATCTGGTGCAAAGCAAGCTCAGTATTTTCCTTCAAAACCCCCCAGCCTGCCTCCTCTAGTCTCCAGCTCAGCAGACAGTGTTTCAGTTCACTCCAAATCCAAGTTAGAAACCCAGCTGGCTAACCTTAGGCTAACCCTAAACTCCAACCCAACCAGTCACTAAATCCTGTTCATTCTACCCCAGAAATGGCTTCCAGTCCACGCCTGCTTTCAGTCTGACCTCCTGGACTCTTGCAAGACTTCACAGCTCAGCCCCAGTCTCCTGTTCTCCTATTTATCCTTTGCACAGCAACAGGGTTATTCCTCCCACAAACCAAACATGACCATATGACCCTTGCTTTACAAACTCCTCTGCTTTCTCCTGGCTGCCTGGCCTACATATGAAGTTCAAGCTCCTTCACTTGACCCATGAAGCATGTGACTGTCTAGCTGTAGCATTCCCCATCCTGCTACACCTACCTTAGGCTCCAGTGAGACTGAACTTTTCCCAGTGTCTTGAAATGCTGTGCCCTGTGGAATCCCCCTTTGCCCACACGTTCCCTCTGCTGGAAATACCTTTCCCCTTACTCTTGTCATGACAAACTCCTACTTATTCTTAAAACTTAGCTCATTGCCACCTCTCCTGTAAAGCCTTCCTTGACTCTGAAATTAACTGCAACATCTCTTGTGCCTCATCCACAGCTGTTAAAGTTCTTAATTCTTGTATGCATCCATCTTCCTGAGGGGCCATGGACTTCCCCTGGACAGGAACTGTGTCATAAGAGCCACCCCCTGGTATGGTAGTAAATGATCAGTACGTGGTATGGAATGCACTGATTATAGGGAGAGCTCGGAGTTTAAGTGCCACTTGCCAGATGAAACCTGAGTTTGCTCTTGTCTAGGAAATCTTCAGGAAGGGACGGATTGAGTAGGAGAGGGGCAGAGTGATAAGTCACACAGGCAGGCAAGGCCCCAGGAGCACTCCATGCTCCGGAGGAGATAAACTGTGTACTCTACTGTCTGTAATTTACCTTTAAAAGCTCAGTGAAGACCAGGATTGGCAAACCCCATGGGCCAAATGCAAGCTTTCATCATAAAAACTTGTTTTTAGAAACAAGTTTTATCGGAATGTAACCATGTTTGTTCAGGTAAGTGTTGGCTGTGGCTGATTTTACACTTCAAAGGCAGAGCTGAACAATTGCAACAGAGATCAAATGACCTGCAAAACCAAAAAAAAAAAAAAAAAAAAAGTACTATGTGGCCCTTTACAGAAAGAGTTTGCTGACCCCTGATATAGACCATGTGGTATAAATGTATAGGTGAATTTCAATCTACAATCCAGGGGCACTCTGTTGCTCTAATTGGAATTACCCATCTTGGAGTCAGTCAGTATTTAATCAAATAAAAATATATTAGAGACTTTACTACCCTTTTTTGAACGGAATATAAAAATCCAGTGAGTCCTACAGTCTATCCCCGTAGGAATGGCAACCTAGGCCTGATTCCTGAATGGCCCTGGGCCCAACTACTGATCTGGAGGTTTCTCAGGGCCTTAGTCCAACTAGACAGTGAACTGAATCCTGATGCAAGACTATTGTTGCACTTGCTCATAATGAATCTTTCATGTTCTTTCATAAGAGGACAGCGCAGGGACTTCCTCAGGGAATGGGCACAACTTAGAGAAAAAGGGCACAACCCCCACGTACCTGCTAGCCAGAGGATGTCCGTATGTGTAGTAGAGATCAGTCTAGACCTGCTTGGCTTGTAACTTGGTGGGGAAGAGACCACAGCACTCCCTTACCAGGAATTATGGGAGGCTTTCCAATTTTCACCTAAAAGAACCTAATAGTTGTTGCTCTTGATCTGAGGTCAGTGCCCAGAAGCTTGCTATGAGGATAGTCACATTTGTCTTAATACATTCGGGAGGCAGTTCCCTCATGCACGTGTATTTGAGGAGCTCTGAAACAGAGCATCCACCTTGTACCATATGCGTGCATAGCCTCCCAGCCGGTCTC
Source organism: Callorhinus ursinus (assembly GCF_003265705.2). Lineage (NCBI taxonomy): Eukaryota > Metazoa > Chordata > Mammalia > Carnivora > Otariidae > Callorhinus > Callorhinus ursinus. The sequence continues at coordinate 25,092,972 of NW_027397074.1, forward strand.
CACTCTGAGCACAGGAGGTGGAAGCTAAATGAGCAAGAACATGGCTTGGAATATGGAAAATGGCAGGAATATGGAAAATGTGCACACTTGGAAGAAACTTGAGAGGGTGCAAAGTGGGGAGCATGTACCCAGATGGATGAGGGGGAGTTGTGACCTTGTATGAAAGGATCTGTAGAGCATGGCAAGTGGGTGATTCAAATAGTGCTGTGTTAATCTGTTCTAGCGTACATAATTCATTTGGTGGTAGCTGGGGCCTACTATAAAAGTATTATTTGCAACGTTCAATAAATAATTACTTATAAAATATGGAAATATTGAAAAATCTCATATTCATGCTCACAAGCCCCAGAGCTATTTCAGAACTAGAAATCTGAAGGCAAAAGTACTACTATTTATAGCCAAGGACTTGAAAATATACTTCTCTCAGTTGGTTCTTGACAGTGCAGGCCAAGACGGTCTTTGACGTAAGACAGAATACACAATTTTAAGCTCATAAATTAAGCAAGACAGTTACTTACAGACTCCGAAATCTCTTTCTGAGGCTCTGGCGTGGATTCACCAAGTTCTTCCCCTGATATCCCAAATCCAGGTTGAAGTGGCGGTGAACCCAAAATTTGAATGAGGTAGGAATCAAAATCCTCACATGTTTTTTTAAACAATTTTTGCTTCAGGGTGTCTTTTAAAAGAAAAGTAGAAAAGGGGAATAGTAGGGGCAAAGCCTGTTTAAAGAGATCTTCCATGCTTTCCTTAAAATAAACAGACACTTTCCCATCACTTGAGGTCAGCTGCTTGGTGAACTAAGTTTTAAAGCATTTTGGGGATCATCTAGAAGAAGCCATCTAAAATAATTCAATTTGACTTAATAATGTACAACAGCCTATGGAGGCAAAAGAATCACTTAAATCCTTGCTATCCAAAGCATCAGTTAACTGAACTACTCTGTGGAAGGGGCGGGTCCCCACCCATAAAGAGTATAATGGGCAGTTCCTGTGGTTCCCGAGAGAGCAAAAGGCCAGCCAGTCCAAAAATATATCCCTCATTAGCTGGAATGAATTACTAACTCCTTTGGCTAAAAGATGATAAAGCTCTTTAGTTATTAAAGTATAATGTCTCTGAAATGTGTAATATATCTGGCCAGTCTAACACAGTAACAGCCCAGTGAGAGAGACTCTGTCCGATAAGCCCACCAGTCATCCTGCGGGGCGTTCAGGAAACGAAACCACAGAAGAAAGGCCTGGAGAAAGGGGAAATAGAAAGTGGGAAGGTTCTGGACAGGGCATGCTACCCTTCAGGCAAGCCGGGCTGGCAGCCAGAGTAGGCGGGGAGCAGCATGAGGGCAAGGAGAGGCTGTGCTAGGCCACGTCAGCCCCCACTCCTGGAAGGATGGACAAGGAATGATGGAGCCAAATGGAAGCCTGCAAACACGTGAAGCATACGTTTCACCTACTTCACAAGCTCGCTGGATGTGACTCCTGCCACAAGTTCTCAGGTGCCAAAGAATTGGAACGTGTTTCACTGTGAAGCAATACTGACCACATTCTAAACACAGATGTGTCAGTGTCTTAGAATGCCTCTCTGGGCAACATCAGTTCGTGTGACAGGGGAAAGTAGCAAAGGGAAACCCACCAGATTAGCACTGACTGTAGGATGAATAGCCGCAATGTGGAACTTTAAGATAAACTCCCCACATCAACCTGTTTATTCTTCCTTAGTTTCATAGTCTATAAGAGCAGCAAATGGAGAATAGAAGAGATGAGAATTATCCCCGTTACTTGGGTTTCTCATCTCTCTAGATTACCATAACTTTTTTTCATTCATCATGCACTTCTTAATTCACTTTGGTTCCATGGTTCTTTTCTGCCTTGCTGGGGGCTTCCTGCATCTCTTATGCAGCTTAGGTCACTTTGCGAACATTAACTAGGCTTAGCAATACCCCAGATCCTACTCTTTCTTTTCAACCGTGTGCTCGACCTTAGATAGCCCAGTTAATCAACTCCAAGGCCAACTCAGCACTTATTCCAAATGAATAAAGACAAGAGATTATACTCTCTAAACTGGACGACTGCTAAATGTTTTTTGCCTTCTGGAGTTTATGTGTTCAATTTAGTGTTGGCGTAAGCCTCATTAGCCTCCTTCTGATTTCCATTTGTGGTCAGGATAACCCAGCGATGCAGTACTTGGAAGAATAACATAAATTCCTTTCCCCTGGCGCTGAGGCTTACCTTGCAGGGTAATGAAGTCATCAAACTGATAAACGTGCTCACTATCTGGGTCAGTAGCAATGAGATTCATTTCTTTGTGGAACATTTCGAAGTTGGGGTCATTTTTCTTCACTACCCCAATCACAAATATTTCCACATTGATGTCACTGGCTTTCTTCACCACTTCCGTCAGATTCTTTGCATCTCGGGTATCAGTCTGCCCATCAGTGATGACCAAGGCCACCTTCTTTACACCTGGCCTTGCGGCTTCAAACATGTGGTTGGCCTCATGGAGAGCTGAGGCTGTGTAGGTGCCTTCCCCCAGATACTGCATGTTGTCCACAGCCAACTTGAAGTCGTCCTTGTTGGAGAACTGAGTCAGATGAGCAACTTTCTCCACCTTATGGCTGTAGTTGATGATGCCTATGCGGGCTGTAGTGAGGTCCAGAGCAACCTGGTCGGACAGAGTCTTCACAAGACTTTTGATGATCTCAAAGTTCTCTGGCCCTACGCTTTCGGAGCTGTCAATCACAAACAGCAGTTCTAGAGGAGTCTCTTTGCATTTGGGCCCACACCCTAAAAGATGAATGTTGAGATAGAAACATGGCACGAATGAAAATCAGAACATCACTGACTGGCATCAGAGTGGTTTGAGAGAGGGGCAGCAAACCACCAGAGACCTGGATCATTACCTTCCCTTTCTGGGAGTGTTAACAGCTAACAGCTGTCCCCCTTCTGGTTTCTATATCTGACTTTTTAGAAAATAATGTACTGCAAAAACAACCTCCCCCACCCCCACACAAAAAACCCCATCAAAGCACTGTAGAGGACACACCTATGTGCCAATTTCTCAGATTAAAAAATATATACTTTTAGAAGAGTCTGCATCCCTGTGTGTCCCTTCCTGATTACATTCCTCTCCCTCTCCCTAAAAGAAAACCCTAGCCTCAATTTGCTCTTTATCCTTCCAGCATTTGTATTTAATCTGAATCTGAAAGCTAATCTTCTAGTCTTCCACCATATCCTTATGTGACAACTGATATTTCCTCATTAGCATGACAATTGGGTGGAGTCATGAAACCATTGAAAATGGTTAATTGTGGGGAAAGGATTAGGGCCCATAACTGTACAGAAGAACAGCTGCCCCAGACTCGAGTTTGTGTCCCCAGTCGCTCACAATGACGGCAAAGGTGGCTCAGTGAGGCCAGCAGTCCGTCCATACTATGACACCTCTTCAGGAGAACGATCTCAGAATGCTGGTTAATAAACAACTTCTGTTTTAGGGTTTACCATTCAAAGCAATCATTAGAGTTACCAGGATATAAGACTTATCAGGGCTCCGTTGGTTTATTCATATCCTCATGTTGCCCAACAGCCCTACCACAAAAAATCATGAGGAAACTGGGTGCTATTTTTGCCGGGCTTCTAGAACTCCAAAGCCCCATCTAAATTGGCCTGTCATCATACAGAGTACCAGATGGGTTCTTAACATCCAGAGGTCTTTTGGGGGACAAGCCATTTCAGGGGTTCCCTGTATGGAAGAACAATGACATTTCTGCCACGTTTCTCTTATCTCCATTATTTTATTAATCTCTTGCCTTTTGGCTAATCTCTTTTCTTCCTCTTTCTGCTAAGTCTATTTTAAGTCTAACGCATTTAGCCATAGAGGCATTTAGATAGAGCTATGAAGCACGATGACTGACAGCGTCCTCCTGCCTTGGAAATGAAATGCACTCTAGAAATTGTGCTCAAAACTCAATTCAGAAAGACTTCTTGCTTCAGGAAAAACACAGACATTATAATCACCAGCCAGACTGGATTCAAATGCCAGTTAAGCCCTTGTGGTCATACTTCCTTTGTTGTTTTTTTCCTTCCTAAGCTCAGGTAAATGTCACTGAATACAAATGAGCTCTGTGCTCACAAAAGGCCTGGCTGCCCACAGACTCCAGGGCCAGTGTCTTCACTCCTCTTAACCACCCTGGGAGGATGATTTCTTTTTTTAAATCAGGAGTCCCACAGCCTCTCTCCCTGCATCTTTCAGTTTCCCATTGACTTTCCAAATGAGCTTCAAACTTTCTCATAAGCTTTCTCCCCTATATCTCTGGGTGACCACATTTATCTTGACCAACACAGAACATAGTGGCTGTGGTACTTTGAGGGGATGTTTTTTTTTTTTTCTTGACGGTCAAATCTTACCACATATTTCAAAAATAATTTTGATAATTTCTTCTCTCTGGAGGACAAAAGGAAAACGTATTAAATATATGACCATAACATTTTTTTCCTATCATCATAAAAGCTGTGTCTTGTTACAGTCAGCATGGAGCCATTTGCGTTTATTCTTCAGCTGAAGAAAATAAATGGCACAGAGGTTAAAAGGTAGCTAGAATATATCATAACTGAAATGTGTTTGAGTTGTGAAATGTCAGAGCTCGGACTTCTAGAGTTCACAATTGCGGCTCCAGCATTTATCAGCTGTGTGACCTTGGGCATTAGATGACCTAACAGTATCTGTGTCTCAGGGCTGGGGTGCAGGTCAAATGAGGCTACGCACACAGAACTCTTAGGATAGGGTCCAACTCCATAAAGTATAACTTATAAAGAAAGGTGTGGGTGATGCTTGCCATCAGTTACACAATTTAGCCCACATGTGCTGAGCAACCAAGACAAGTACCAGGGCCAAAAGAGAATTCATTCTATGCTGTATTCCCTCCTTTTCTCTACCACCGTCCAGTTTTGCAAGTCCCCTCCCCAGGTTCCTGATACTCTCACTTCGGCACTTCCATGAAATGTCCCCATGTTCCTGAATGCTCCTTCCTGGTCCTGCTGCCATCAGCTCCAGCAGAAGAGCCCCGGGTGAGGTGGGGAGGGGGAGTGAATGTGCCAACGCCCTGCCCTGAGTAGCACGTTTACAAATAACTGTGATGGGACGATGGAAAACAGAATTCTGTATTTGCCCAAGACAGGAAGCTGAAGGGAATGATGAACTTTGTTAATAGAAGCCCAGAAAATCTAAACGGGAAGGAAGCAAAACTAAGAAGATCTAAGAAGATAAAATTTAACAGTTGCAAAAGTAAAGTTTTAAAGAAAAAAATCCACAATGACAGAATTGGGGTAAAGATGACATCGCTGGTGATGGGACTTAACAGAAACGTACGGAAAATATTCAGAGCATTTTAATTTAATTGTACAATTGAGTAACAGCCAGTGTATCCTGATACATTTACATTAAATTAATTTAATTTAATTGTACAATTGAGTAACAGCCAGTGACTCCAAGTGGCTATTTAAAAAGAGCTCCCAATACAATATTAATACAATTATATAAAATGAGGAAGTCAACAGTCATCTTTTGAGGGGGGGCTTGTCATGTTTTACCACATTTAGAGAGGCATTTAATCTGAAATCTGAAACTAGGATGTGTCTAGAAAGGGAAAATGCATATATTTATATATTCACATTGTGTCTTTAGAAAGGGGAAATATATTTATATATTTATGTTTAATTTTCTACAAGTGAAGAAAATACTAGACACCAAGTTTATTACAGTTTTTCACTTAACATTGTGTCATACTTAATTTCCCATATTATTAAGTATTCTGAAAAACTTGATTACTGAAGTTGGATGCATGGCCATTTTAAGGCTCTTGATGCATATTGCCAAAGTGACCTTCAGAAAGATTGTAACTGACACCTCTAACAGCAGTGTGTAGGAAAACCTATTTTATTTTAGACACATAATACTGGTTATTATTTTTATATAATCGCTGCCACTTGATAGAACAAGATATCACATTGTTTTAAATTATACTTATGCAATTCTTAGTGAGGCTAAATTTTATTTCATATGCATGTTTCCAAGCTGTATCCTCTTGTGCAAGTTCTTTGTATGTCCTTGGTCTATTTTTTCTATTAAGATGTTTATCTTTCATTGACTTGTAAGAATAATTTTTATATCAAAGTTGCATTTAAATTCTTCTTAATGTGCTTTTATGGTCTAACCAGGTCTAAAAAGCTTTAGGTACTCACATATATCAACCTTTTCCTCCTCTTCTTCGCTTTTGCTTGACTAAAATTGTTTTATTTTTTCCACTCAAATTGCTCAATGACTACTTTGGCTATTTTTGCCAGTGATGAAGGCATCGAATTTACACCTATCAAAAGATTCATAGTCTAGTAAGCAGTAGACAAATAAATACTTTTGTAAGTGCTGTGCTACTGGATTGGAGTCAAGGAACCACAGGGGTGTGCTGGGAATTGCAGAGGTGGGAGTCAGAGGGTGGGTCCAGGAAGGCGGATTACAAGCAGCCTGAGGAGGAAAGAGGGAGAATGGGAGGAGCATTCCAGGCAGGGGACCAAGTGCACAAACACAGTGCCTTGCAGTACTTGAGTAAACTTAGGACACAGGGTACGTGGCAGAGAGAATGACAGGAAATGTGTAAGACAGAGGAACTCTAGAAGGCCTTTGTGTCAGGTTGAAGAGTGTGAACTTTATCGTGGGCAGTGAGAAGACGCATGGTCCCTAAGCAGAGAAGAGATCTGATCACGCTTTTATTTTAGAAAGGTGACCATGGCAGCCGATGGAGGGGTTTGAGTTTCCTAAATAGTTCAGGGGTGTGGGGGAAGTGACACCAGAAAGCAGTGGTGGCGGTGCTAAGGAGGAAGGATTGGTCTAGAGGGAACTTTCTGAGGGAAAATGAAGGGGTTGGTGGGTAATTGGAAGGAAGGGTGAGGAAAGAGTCTCAGAGGAGGCAAAGGATGTTGGCCCGCTCTCTGAGATTAGGGAGGAATGGAATAGGAGCAGGGTGGGGGCTAACGAAGATCACTGGGCTCCGCTTGGGCGTGGCTGAGTCTGATGCATCGATGGGACAGCCAGCTGGGGATGTCCAGTAGGCAGTAAGACGTAAGGTCTGGTGCTCAAGAGAGCAGTGCAAACTGGAGGCAGATTTAAGGAAGGCCGGCATACAGCTCGCTGTGGAAACAGCAACGGCAGATGAGATTTCCTAGAGCAGAGCTTTCCAGTCTGTTTTAAACCAGTGTGTCCCTGCACCTCCACTGGTTAAACGTATTCTTTTGCATGTTTATAACATGAAGACAGTATGTTGTCACTCTCCATACAACTTTGCTATGATATCAAACTAGCCTTTTCAAACTGTCCATCCCTCCTTCTTTTCATGGCTGTCCCTGCCTCAGAGTTGGAAGACCAGAAGAAAGAAGACTGAGGGCAGACACTGAGAAATGCTAACATGTAAGGGATGGGTGGAAGAAGACTCTTTTTGAAGCAATTTGGCATGAATTCTTGCGACACTGAAATCTGTCAATGGTATTTGCCTCTTAAAAGAGTAGTTTACTAGTCTGGAATGAATCTACAACTGACAGCTGCTTGGGGATACATTTGATCAGGGAGAGAACGTGGGTGGGGAGAGGGAAGAGGCCTTCTAAGAACAGATTTATGGGGGAGCTGCCTGGATTTGGCACCAGACAAACCAACTCCGTCTACAAGGGCTCTGCCACTCGCTAGCAAGGCGACTTCAGGCATGTCGCCCAAACTTTTCTGACTTAGCATGTCTTTCATGGAAGTAGAGATAACAGTACCTACCTCATGGAGCTCTCCTGTAGATTCGCATGGAATCTTGGGCAAGAGAGGGCTGTGGCCTGCGGCCTGTCCCCTTCTTGTTGCACCCTGTCCCCACCATTTCTACACTGCACGGGGCTTGGGCCAGCATTCATGGTGTGAACAGTCCTTACTTCTGAGCTCTGTCCAAATTCCCTGACAACACTTGCCCCTTGCCCACCTTCTGGGGGGACCCATGCATACAGGCCAGTGCTGTCAGCTTTCCAAATGGGCCATTTAGGCAGGCAATTTGGGGATCTTGTGTATCCAGTGTGTAGAATGGAGTGGGCGTGTGCTCAGGGTGCTCACTCTCCTCGGCCCTGAGGACTCCTCACCCAGGGGAAGGGGTGCGGCTGAAGAAGCACTATAAGTCCTGTGTGGGGGTTCTAAAACATGAGCCCTCAGGCACCCTGCAGTACTAGGTAAGAGGAAGGAGCCCCGGAGGTGAAGGAGCCTAACGCAGGACCGGTCACAGACTGGAATCTCATTGCAGGCAAATTTGCTCTTCCTTCAGTCATCCTTCCCTGCTAGTCCCTCTTCTAGAATCTAGAAAGCCAAGGTCAGCAGAATGACATTCTCATTTCTAAGATCTCTGCCTCTTGGTTAAAAGTCTTCTGCTCAAGCAATTAAAGCCTAATGTGGCCCCAAACATCATCAGACATCCTTTTGTCTGCTCTCGATCCACATCATTATCTACGCCTATCATAGCACTTATCAAATGACAGGTGAACATCCTTTGCTTGTCTTTCTTTCTAATGGGCTATGAGCTCCTTGAGTCCACAGACACAGTCTCTTAATCTCTGCTGCTCCCCTGCCTATCTCAGAGCCTGACCCAGAATACGCACCCAATAAATGTTGGTGAAATGAGTGAACAAATGAATGGATGAAGGAAGGCAGGCCCTCTCCTCATACTGGGTTAGGAGGGAGGGCATAAACCTATGGGGATTGTTCCTCTGGGCATTTTACAGATACTCTCCCTGATACTTTGGGGGGGGAATTGATGTGTATGTAGCTCTTTCATACGCCATAGGCATCTGGGGCTATCTGACTTGTGGTGAGGAAGAACGAAGAGGAAAAGGCAAACAGGCCATAAAAAAGTGTGTGTTCTGTTTGTCATATGCTCAGCTCTCAGGTCTTACCTTCACTACCTGAACTCCAACCCCTTACACCTGGATTTGCTTAGCCCAGCACATAGGGTCAGCATCCCCAGACTACGACCCACTGAAAAATCCAAAGGAGGATAAAAGAGAAGGTTCCCATTGCTTCTCCACTCCAGGAGATGTAGTGCCTTCCAATGAGAAAGGAAGAAATAGACTTTGCTATAGAAATTCTAGAACTTTAGTACCCTGTGAGACTTTGAAGAGTTTCAGCTTTTTATTTGCAATGGTGTAGGGAGCATAGGGAAAAGTTTGCCAAGGCCTCACAAGTTTTGTTGAATAAGTGAATTAGTACATTCAAGTAATCTCCATTGTGTGATGGCTGTTCTCCTCAGAGCACTTCCTAAAGGATCTACTTCAAGGAAACCGAATGCCCCATTTGGAAATGTGAAGGATTGTGTAAAGTAAAGTCATTTGGTCATTTGGCTTGTTTAAACAGCTCACCTCCTCGTTACCCTGTCTGCCAGGGGCCACAGGGGAGTGTCACACACCACCACAAGGCCGGGTGAGGGCTGCCTGGTATTCTTTCTCCCTCATGCTCAGATCAATTACCTCATGCATCTCAGTCAACACTGGGCTTGTAGCAGTGCTATCGTTAAATAGCAGCTGGAACTCTGTGTCAAAAAAATTCATTCTTCTGAAGCTAAAACATGAATGGAATAATTTTTCAAGCACAAACCCTCAATTACCCTCTAGGATGGATACTCACTGTAAGTCCTACGTCTCCCTTTGGTCCTTGTAATCCCTACTTAGGGGAAGAAGAGTAACAGTCAATATAGGTTGGAAGTAATGTATAAAATTACAGTAAGACTTTAAAAATCACTCCTTGCCTGTCTTCCTGGGGATCCGGGCTCTCCAATTTCCCCTTTATCGCCTTTCTTTCCCATGGTGCCCTGTTCTCCATGCTCTCCCTTTAGAATATAGTGAAAAGAGAAGTTTAGAATGTAAATATTGAAGCCAAATAAGAAAAACTCTAAAATTTAATTCATTTCCCAGTGGTATCTCTTGAAGACCTGTGGTTCTGGTTGATACAAATATACTACAGGAAAAAAAAATGGGGGGCATTATATTTACATTCCCCCCAGGTACCATGATCTAATTCATGATGTACCAGAGATCTCAAGGTGAGGAGACCTTGAGATAGGATCAGAACAGCTCACTGTCTTCAGGAAGTTCAACTATTATAAAATTTTACAGCAGAGTTATCTGGTGTCTTCTACAGGGTATGTTGTAAGGATTCACTCCTTTAGCAGCTGGCTTTCAAGGATGAAGAAAACGAGATTTATAAATTAAGCATGTATATAGTCAGGAAAGGAAATCCGTAAGGATTTGCTTCCAAATGGATTTTTTTTTCCTCCAAGAGCTATAAGGATGAATGACCAGGATGAGAGCTCTCCCAAAGCTCACGTGAAGCTATTGAGATCCTAAACCTAAGCATCTTTCTAAGGTCCTAAAATAACTTACCTTCTGGCCAGGGAGGCCACGGCCTGTCATGCCCTTTGGCCCTGGAAAGCCTTGGGGTCCTTGCTCCCCCTACACAATATGAAAAAGGGATCAGCCCATTAATTTCCCAAGATAACTCAGAAAATTCTTTGTCAGATATACACTTGCAGTCCCAAAACTACATTGTAGCATTATCTAAATTTGGGGGGAAATGTATATGTCAGATGGGCTCATTGCTTTGCTAGTAAAAGTTGAACTTCTGAATCTGGGGTAGAAGTAAGGAGCTGGTTTACAGCATTTGCCTATTTCTGTGGTGTAATTACTCCCATCTTGGCCAATTTTCAAACTGTGAACATCATGTCAACCAGTTCACAAGTAACAAGCAGCTATTATTTCAGTTGTGATATTAATGGTGATTTTTATAATCTTCTCTACATTTTCTGTATTTTTGATATGCTAAAAACATGTGTTGTCTTAATAAAGGAGGAAAAGGGGATATAACAGCATCTCTCCCCAAATGAATGCCAAGGAGCTGTTTATATAATTACCATATACTGTTAGTCCCGGCCCTGATAATTGGTACCATGATCTATTTATTTAGTACCTCCTTAATTCAGAAAATAAAAATGTTTTCATTGCATTGTTTTTAACTGCCCCCTCCCTTACCTTAACTTTTTCTCCTGCTCCCCGACCCCTGCCCCCAAAACCACACTGATTTAAAGGGCTTTCATTATGTTGAGTGGGAAACAGAAATAATCCCTGTTGAGTATACAAAGTCATAGTTCTGACATGGTTTAACTCTAAATCATTGTTAGCAACAGGTCTGTGGCAAAGGTTTGTAGACCCATGAGCTACTGAGGTTTCATTTGCTTACCTTGAACATCTTTCTCAAAGGTACCCTGACCACACCTACTGGAATCACTGGTGTGCTTAATGAAAACCTCAGACAACGAAATGAGAATCCAAGATGGGGGTCGGGATAAAATATGCATTTTGCCATAGGCCTGCTAGGGCTTGAGAGACACTATTCCAGAAGGCAGGATGGGCTTTCGAAGGATAGCCTGGAGGGGGTCACAGAGACCTGCTTGGAGACCGTTGTAACTTTGAGTATCAGCATTCCTCACCCACCCCTTCTTAGTTCATTGGCTTTCAAACTTTTTTAAAATCAGCAGAACTCTTTCTTTTTAAAAGTATTAAAATGAAATATTTCAGACACATAAAATTTATACTGAAAGGCAAACACTCACCTATATACCACCATATTAAAAAATGAAATGGTGCAGATACCCCTGTAGCCCCCGATATACTCAATCCCCTTCCCCTAAGAAGAGGGGAAATCTCTTTTTGAAATTGACATGCATCACTCATATTCATGTTTTTATGCTTTAACTACACATATATAGTCTAAAATAATGGACAGTATTTAATAGTTTAAACTTCAAATAAGTGATATATCTATGTATCCAGTTTGTATTTTAAATCTCAGCATTATCTATTTGAAATATATCTGTGTACATATACATAGTTCTAGTTAATTTTCTCTGCTGTACATTATGCCATTAAATAACTAGACTGTAATTTATCCATTATCCTGCTGATGGACATTTAGGTTGTTTCCAATATTTCCTGATTACAAATAATGCTTCAGTGAAGACTCTCTTATATATCTTTGCACACTTGCACACATCCCTAGGAGGGAAACTTTCATTAAAACAAATCTTACACAGAAGGGTACAACATAGGATGAATATAATTGGAGACTCCTGTTGAAATGAAGTGCTCAACTCTTGTTGGATCCATCAATAGCCCCTCTCAGGGGGTTGACTTAGCTGAACTTTTTCATTTCTGCCATGTTATATTTCTAAATGGAAGGCAAATATGGGGTTACAGTTTTTTGCCTCCTTAGTTCGGCTCTAGAGGACTCAGACCAAGCTCCTTACAAAGGTCAGATTGCAGAGAACTCATTCACTGATGGTCTTTTTCACCTTGGTAACTCTTGAGCCAAGCACAGTGCCGTGGTAGAGTGGGCCCACGGTCAAGGTTTATGCGGTGTTCTGCACGGATGTCTCGGGCCTATCTGAGGAGACTCACCCCTGAAGAAGTGCCCCCTCTATTAGTTACTTCAGTGGTGATAGAAAAAAGGCAGGGATCACTGGTCTTCTCTATTCAGTTCACAGTCAAGAGAGAACAGTCTTTTCCCACCAGGAAACACAGTGGTACAGAAAGACCCAGAACCCTGGAGAGGGATTGGTGCCAGTGAAATATGCCGGAGACAGTACATCAACATGCAGATTCCAAGCTAGAGATTCAAGCAGGAGAAAGGAGAGGAGGAAAAAATCTGTTCTGTTTCCAAAGATTGCCCAGCTAACATAGGTGTGAAGAGGGATAGACAGGAATATGTGGGACACAGACCAACCTCATTATACTTGCTGAAAACCATGCTCTGAGAGTGGGTGTGCAGCCTCATCTAGAATATGAAGGCTGGAGGGGTCTGTCTATATACAGACTGGGTGGCTAGCTCACAGAGCCGCATGCAGCATGGTGGTGAGATACCTGCCTGAGAATTGGCCATTCTCTGCTCTAATTAAAAAGAAAATAAAAAACAAAAATTATAAGAAAGTTGTCCTCTTAAGAAAGATGTGTCAGTAAATGACACTTTGGCATAAATTCATTTTCTCGGGGGCTTTTTGTTTTTGTTTTTGTTTTTTGGGTTTTGTTTTGGTTTTTGGTTTTGTTTTGGAGGTGAAGTAGGACATCTTTATTCGACCAGGTGGAAAGGTGGTGTGAGGTTGTCAGGGAGATTCTTGAGACCCCTGGGACCTGAGCTGGGGGGTCAGGAGGTTTTGCAGCCAGGTGAAAGGGGATTAAAGGTTCGTGAGAGCGCACTAGGAGGGGCTGTATCGCTGGCTTTGTCCCCGCCCACAGGACAGAAGAGAGTGACAAACAGAGCAGCTGGGCCTGGGGTGTGATGGTGAATTGTCCCTTAGAATTGTGCCCTCAGACAAAGTAGGCCCAGAAAGAACCTGACACTGTTCTGACAATTATTCAGAATAATTATTTCTTTTACAACCTTTTGGATCCTACAACAGCTAATATAGATGTTGAATAAATGTTTGTGACTAACTAGCTTCCTTTAAGAAATTACACGATTTCCTAGCAAACTTAAAATCTGCGCCTTCACTGCTGTGCCCTGAGGTGAAAACCTCAAAGTAACCACTTAGCCTGTTAGGATCAGCTCCTTGGTCAGGAATTTATTTTGCATCATTTCACATTATAGGCATTTTCTATATAATTGCTCACACTGTAGCTATGCCAGGCAGCTGCATTTCCCTATACAAAAGCCTTTTTTTTTTCTTTTTAATTGTCAGTTTCCCTTCAAAATACTTGGAAGTCTTCCTACAACTTTCAGGGTGCGCTGACTAATAGCAAGCAAACTCTTTAATTTGGCAGAGGTGAATGCTACCCAATCATACTTTTTTCCTTACAAGTCTCAGGAAGAGGAGACAATTATTTCAGCCTGGGTCAGAAGCAGCTACAGGAGAGAACCTGTCTATCTGAAGGTATAATTAAATCCAAATTTCAAACCCAGCTTTTCAACCACTATATCTCCCCTTACATCCATCCTGCTGCAGATGTGATTATTTTCATTTTCCAGATAGTTACAGTATAGTAAGGAAAGAAATCAAATTCACAGATGATCCAGAATTATAAAATGGACTTCCGCCTTCCCTTTAGGGTATAGAAACTAGAAAAGGCTGCTTTTATTCTTAAATCCACAACAAAAAATGCTAACCATTCTATGAGAACCCAACTCTTTTTTGAGTGCATCATAGAACTGTGGTCACAGGACAACCATGTGACTCAAAATCTAAGGAAACAAAGGATCCTCTAAGGAGAGATAGGACATGGGCACGCACTTACTTGCTGGAAACACCGGATGTCATACAAGCTGGTAAGAAGAATTCAGCTAAAATTCTTAATTGCTAAAGGCTGAGTGTGGGCTTGTGTGAGAGGACAGGACTCCCGGGAACTTCAGACACAGGGGAATTTATACCCACTCATGGGCCCTTTGGGGACCTCACCAGTGCTCATAAGAGAGACTGGGGACAGGGCAAGTCCCAAAGCTTCCCCAGTGGTTTAGGTCCAGGGGAAGGAAGTAGCTGATCTCCCAGGGAAAGGCACAAAGCCTCCTATGGGACAAAAATCTTAAGCTGCTGGAAATGTATAGCAAACACTGTCACCTTTAGAGCACAGATGACCCATGGGAGCTGGGGAAAGGAAACAATAAAACTTGCAGGCGTGGATCCCAGACTTTTCAAGATGTCCCACTACTTGAGAAAGGAGATGTCCCACTACTGAGGAAGGGTCAGGAAATCTTCCTTAGCCCAGACCATTAGAGGCCTCCTATGTGTTTGCTGGAACTCCTAACACTATACCCTTAAAAGGGTGAATTCTTCTGTATATAAATAATCTCTTACTAAAGAGTAAGAAAGTATTTTAAAAAGTAAAAAGAATTAAGAGAACACTTGGCAAAATGAATAGCGTCTATAGAATAAACAGTAGTGTAGCAATGATAATTTTCTGATGTTGATAATTTTATTGTCATATAAGAGAATATAAATTTTGAAGGTAGGGAGTACAAAATTATTGAAGCAGGCCTTCAAATGAAAAGCAGCTCGAAGAAAGAAGCCAGTGCTGTATTAAGATGTTGACTTAGTGGGTAAATAGTAGAGTTAGCAAGCCATGGTGACCTGCCTGAATAGTTATCTAAGTACTTGGCCTCAAATCCAGGAACCCTTCTCTATTGGAAGGGATTATTTTCTTAGGCTTCATGGACACAGCTAATTCACTGTAGAAGGAAAATGGTATTTTCCTGGTGGCCTATGGAGTACGTATAATTGTCCATGTAGATAGAAGGTGCTTACGCAGAGACCCCTGGAACAATGCAATGGTCTGGCATTTTGGCACCTGTCCCCTTCCTCCTGAGTTCCCATCATCGCATTCTCCTGGTATAACTAGCAGCTGCCACTGAGGGTGTGCCTATGTGCACAGGACTGAGCCAGGTAATGAAAGAGCTAGACATAGTCTTAGGAAATTGCTAGAATAACCTGGGGGCAAGTATGTAAATGATAAAACCGAGGCTTTTGCAATCTTTCCCCAACTCCTCCAACTGTATTTGATTTCAGAGCGAAGCTTTCAACAGTAATTCTCTCCAAAGGCAGTTCCTCCAAAGACTCTGCTGACTTTCTTTCCTCAGTTCTGTCTTGGCTCAGAGTAGAAGCCAAGCAGTTCCTCCATCTCTAGCCTGAAAATCAAGAGCCTCCAGCTTCTAAAAATCCTTTCCTTTGTGGAACTGAATTCCTCCAACTTAATGTCCCATTTTGATGTTAGCTTTTTCTAACGTGGGCTAAGGCGCCATAATGCTTGTTCAGTTAAAGTAGCCCATTCGGTTGGGAATAGAATCAATGCGTAAGTTATGTGTTAGTGGGCGAGCCTTCTGCTGGAGTGTAGCCCAGGCTCACCTGGTACCTGGCCAGAATACAGTCCTAATGGGCCTAAATGGAACAACTGGCTTCATTATACTTGATTTTCATTAAAATGGTGATCCAGTCCCATTGTGCCCAGTGAGAGGCGGAGAAATGTTTTACTTTTTACAGATTCAGGGACTGATTTTGAGTCTGTTCCTAAAAATGTTTTAAAACCTGCCCCATTTGTTCCTTTCCTCCTCTCCATGGCCCGCAACACGGGGTCTTTTTTAATAACCTAAGAAGTGTCAGCCTTGTACGCCAAGGGTTTTCAGAACGGCTCTGATGGAAACTTCCATGAACTGGACCAAAATGCTGCTGACATTAATACTGATGGCTATATTCATTTCCTATTGCCACTGTAATGAATTACCACAAATTTAGTGGCTTAAAACAACATAAATTTTTTTCCCTTACTCTTCTCAAAATCATAAGTACAAAATCTGTTTCACTGGGCAAAAGTCAAGGTATCGGCAGGGCTGGTTTTCCCTGGAGCCTCCGAGGGGAGCATCTGTTTCCTTGACTTTTTCAGCTTCTAGTAGTCACCCATATTCTTTGGCTTGGGGCCCCTTCCTCCATCTTCCTCCACTCCATCCCTGTTTCCACCATAACATCACCTCTTCCATAGTCTCTTCTCCTTCTGCCCCCCTTTTAGAAGGACGCTCATGATCACGCTCCAGGCCCAACCAGATAATCCAGGATAACGTCTCCAGTCTCCATCTCGAAATGCTTAACTTAATCAGATCTGCAGAGTTTCTTCTGCCATAGAAGGCAATATTCACAGACTCTAGGGATTTAGGACATGAGCATCTTTGGGGGCATTATTCAGTCTGCCACATTGGCTTTTTCCCTATGCATGCAAAAAGCAAGATAATTGTGATATTTTCTGTAATTTACCTTCTTATGCTTTAGTTTAGACAGTATCATGAAGATGTGTATATGCAATTTGGTTTATGCTGTAGGGGTGCTGAGGTAACATCTGAAATACCGTGATCAGTGGTCCATACTTCAAAGACCTATGCCTCAACTCTTACCATCTGAATTTGCTCCAGAGGGATGATAGGAACAACATATCCTTGGGAAAATAAGAGGTATTCGAGAACTGTCATAGTTAGAAATGTCATACAGGTACTTCACCCCCTTTTATAGAGTCAGCCAAGTACTTTCATTAGAGCACCCTAATTCTAGAACTCATTCAGAACAGGTTCCTCCTCCCCTCAACCCATCATGAAGAGTCCCTTCACTGATCTGACTAAAAGGTTAATTGGTTCAATCATGAGAATATTGTTGTATTTGTCTCAGAGAAATCATTTTATGCAATGCACTTGTTAAAGTGCTTTAAAAAAAAAAAAAACCCAGAAAATTGGAACTTGGACCATGCTTTAGTGCATGTTTTTGTGCCTTCTTGTTAATGAATAGCTGAACATCGGGCAGAATTTTGCCTGAAATTTGCTTTAATTAAAACATAACACCTGATAGCAAGGGTGCCCAAGAGGAAGCAAGTAACTCCTACCAACTTCTAATCTTCAGAGATAACTGATGGTCACTAGAAGGAATCAGATGAATCTAAATGTCGGAATTGGCCTTGTTCAGCTCACCACAGTCACGGCCAAATGTGCTCAATTTGGGCTAATTTTTCCCCCAATCATTTTCCTTAAACTTTTAGTCTCTGCTTCCATTTTTCAGTTCATATCTGCAAGCAGGTATGAACATGGTTGAACAATTAGCATGTGAAGATTTACAAATAATCTCAGCAACGGTCAAGCCACTTGACTGATTGCTTCATGTGCTTGCTATTATGATCTTCTATCTGTTTGCAGAATCTGGTCCTGTTTTCCAATAATAAGGTTGTTCTTAGTATAAATGTTAGAATTAAATGCATTGATAGGTTATAGTGCAAAGTCCATCATGGCTTCAAGGGGCTTCGCCAGCTCAACTCAGTTGTACACGTTAACTCTTTCTGCCCAAATAGCATTCTGTCAAACCTGCCACGTTTCATGACAATCTGGCATGGCATTTAGATATACTTGCAGCACAAAGGACAGATACAAAAAGACAAGGTCAGCTTTATGGCAGTTGCCTCTCCTAGAGACAGGCGACTCTGGAATGCTCCCTTTGCTGGCCACCTGCACGGGGCAGACTCCTGGTTTCCCTCCAGCCGTTGTCACTTTTTGCTTTTTTTACTTCTCCAGTGACTTTCTCGTTGCCTTCTGTGCCCTCAAGGAGTCTGCCGTGGCCCTTACTTTTGTTTTGGTAACATCCTCTGTAATACTGTCCACATCCGTGGCATCAGTGGTGACCTTCTGAGGATAATCTCCACTTCTCTAATCTCCAGTCTCACCCAAGTTTCTATGCTCTAGGCCTAACTTTATATCTACTTTCCAGAACTTTCTACCTGCTAGCAATTTCAGAACCAAATCCATCAAATACAGAAATTCTACTCAAGCAAGCCTGCTTTGCTTTCTACCTTTCCCTCTCTGACTTGTCTCTCAGCTCCCTGGCCTGGGATTCTCTTTGTGTCCTGACCTTCTGTGTCCTCCCCAAACACCCTCCTCCCATCTGTGGGCCAGTCCTAGCCCATCAAACACATCCAAGGAGACTTGCCTGACCCATGCTCACCCCAACCACGAGAAATACCCCCGTATCAGCCCACACCTCTCGTGTGGTGTATGTCTCCTCATGGGTTTGGTTGCGCACATCTTTCTGTCCTACTGAAATTCTCAAAGTAGAGGCACTTCATCTTATTTGTCTTTCTATCTCCTGAGTTACCTATTTCAGGGCACTGCTTATCAAACTGAGCTAAATGGAGTGGATGTGGAAGCTGGCCACCTTTTTGGTAGAAGTCGTCTAGACACTATGCACACTAAACTCTGTCTTATTTAGGCTCACAGCCCCCCACCCCCACGCCGACACACACACACACACACACACACACACACACACACACACACACACACACAGGCCAATAGGTGCCTCTCTGGTTAATATAAGGCCAATTCCATCATCAGCATTTGGGGATCAATATGGAAAAGAGATAACAAGACAGAGATGTGTGGAAGTGCTGGGAGAGATTTCACGATGTGGGGCAACTGAAGGAAGCGCTTAGAAGTAAGGTGTCTGGCCTGGCGTCCAGAGCTGCGTCCCGGCCACTTCACAAGGAGTTGGGGACAGCAGGAGTTGCTGAGCTGTGTGGCCACAGCAGCAGGACCCGGGGCCTCCTAGCATGACGGTACAAGTGTCTAAGTCTGCCCAGCAAAAGGATGCCATGAAATGTATGCTTTTCCAAGTACGCTTCTCTTTTCCATAAATCAGTTCATTAACACACAAGAATGGATCCAGAAGTACTGAAAAGGGCAAAGCGTCTTTCCTGCTGATTTGATACTGGGGCAGGCTGAATAATGGCCCTCAAAGATATGCAGGTCCTAATGCCCAGAACCTGAGAATGTCATGGATCGGGGGGGGGGGGGAGAAAAAGAGTTTGGGCAGATGTGATTAAGTTAAGGATCTCCAGTGGGGAGATTATGCTGGATTATACGGGTGGGTCCTAAATGCAATCATAAATATCCTTATAAGAGGGAGGCAAAGGGAGACTTGGTAGACAGAAGAGAAGAAAGGCATGTGACAGAAACAGAACAGAGCAGAGTCAGAGAGAAAACATGCATATCACTGGCTTTGCAGACAGAGGAAGGCCAAGAGCCAAGGAACACAGTAGTGTGGCTCTAGATACTGGAAGGGCAAGGAAATGGATTATCCCCTAGACTCCCTGTCAAGGTTTTGGTTTTTGCCCCGTGAGCTTCATTTTAGACCTCTGGGCTCCAGAGCTGCAAAAGAATACACTGGTGTTGCATTAAGCCACGAATGTGATAATTTGCTACAACAGCCACAGGAAACTAACACAGACACCAATGTTCTCATTTCTCCCACTTTTAGCAGACCACAACACATGGCATCTTGCATTAAATTACCAAAAAATAATTCGTCTCATAAATCTTTTCTATTTCAAGTGTCACAAAGTGAAAATGCTAACGTTAAAATGAGGGGGCCATGAGCCGTGCTCAGAGTGGCTTTTGGTTTTGCAGAAAAAGTTTGAGAAGCTGTGCTTTTCTGTAGCTTTTCTCCCTTCAGCAGAGGATCAGTGTTGAAAAATAATATTCCGGGGCACTGGAGTGGCTTAGTTGGTTAAGCGTCTGCCTTCGGCTCAAGTCATGATCTCTAGGTCCTGGGATTGAGTCCCACATCGGGCTCCCTGCTCTGCAGGGAGTCTGCTTCTCTCTCTCCCTCTGACCCTCCTCCCTACTTGTGCTCTCTCTCTCTCTCTCTCTCTCTGTCTCAAAGAAATAAAATCTTAAAAAAGAAAAGAAAACTAATATTTCACGCCAAAGAGAAGGTTGCTCTCTATATTACTTTGCCTTTGCAGTATAGTTGGAGACTGGTAGAAGAAGATTATGAGATACTAGGGATAATAGTTCAGAATCAACAAGTCATCCCTTCTAAACTTGCCCTGGTTCCAATTCACCTCACCTGTGGCCTAAATTGTTATAATAGTTTAATTCACATCTTTATTTCTGCTCATATCCATCTCTAGCAAGATTCTCAACTGTGGGACAAGAGAAAGAGATGCTAGCATGTAAGGAAGAGCCTATTTCCAACTGTACAGCCCACCTCTTACCCCCACACCACTATCTAAAAAGGGAATCATGAGTACAGTTGAGGATGGAGTGTTCTGGACATGGGAATGGTGTGGAGGCAGAGGAATGAAAAGCACTGCCCCAAGCTGTCATGTACTGAAACCCTCAGCTGACCAGGTCACTCCTGCCCTTAAAAAGGACAAGGTGTATACCCAAGACAAATAAAAACATGTGTTCACACAAAACTTACACATGGATGTTCATAACAGCAGTATTTATGATAGCCAAAAAGTAGAAACAACCCAAACGTTTATCCGTGGACGGATGGATAAACAAAATGTGGTGTATCTCTACAATGCAATACTATGTGGCCATACAAAGAAAGTTCTAATACAACATGGATGACCCCCCCTTTTTTTTTAAGTTTTTATTTAACTTCCAGTTAGTTAAACTACAGTGTAATATTAGTTTTAGGTGTAGAATTTAGTGATTCAACACTTACATACAACACCCAGTGCTCATCACCACAAGTGCCCTCCTTCATCCCCATCCACGTGGATGACCCTTGACAACACTGCTAAGTGAAAGATACCAGCCACGAAAGACTACGTGTTGTGTGATTCTGTTTATATGAAATGTCCAGAATTGGCAAATCCACGGAGACAAGAAGTAGATAATTGGTTGCCAGGGACTAGAGGTTGGGTGACTATTATGGGATAAAGGGTTTCTTTTGGGGACAATGACAATGTCCTAAAATTAGGTGGTGTTGAGAGTTGCACAAATCTGTGAAAATACTAAATATCATGACTTGTATACTTTAAACAGGTGACTTGTATGATGTGTGAATCATGTTGCCATAGAACTGGTTTTTATTTTTAATTTTTTTATTGTTATGTTAATCACCATATATTACATCATTAGTTTTTGGTGCAGTGTTCCATGATTCATTGTTTGTTCATAACACCCAGTGCTCCATGCAGAACATGCCCTCCTCAATACCCATCACCAGGCTAACCCATCCCCCTACCCCCCTCCCCTCTAGAACCCTCAGTTTGTTTTTCAGAGTCCATCATCTCTCATGGTTCGTCTCCCCCTCTGACATACTCCCCTTTTCTTCCTCTCCTGTTATCTACTTCTTTTTCTTTTTTCTTAAAATATGTTGCGTTATTTGTTTCAGAAGTACAGATCTCTGATTCAACAGTCTTGCACAATTCACAGCGCTCACCGTAGCACATACCCTCCCCAATGTCTATCACCCAGCCACCCCATCCCTCCCACCCCCAACCACTCCAGTAACACTCAGTTTGTTTCCTGAGATTAAGAATTCCTCATATCAGTGAGGTCATGTGATACATGTCTTTCTCTGATTGACTTATTTCACTCAGCATAACACCCTCCAGTTCCATCCACGTCGTAGAACTGGGTTTTTAAAATAAACCCTTCCAAGGGTTTTCTATCATCAGAGCAGTGGTTCTTAAACTTTGGTATATATCAAAAGTATCTGTAGATTTTGTGAAAATAAGGATTACTGGCCTCCACCCTAAGAGTTACTGATTCATTAGGTCTAGGTGGGGCCCAAGAACTTACATTTTTAATAGCTTCCTAGATGCTGATAGAGCTGGTAGGGGGCCACACTTTGGGAATCACTGACAGCCTCCAGCTGAAGCCCTTTAGCTTAGCGCTAATGTCCCTTCACAGTCTGGCCCTACATGTTTTTCCAGCTTATTCCTCTATAGGCTTCCTGTTATCTTAACTTTAATTCATAAAGATCTAGTTCTTAGTTCCCCACCACATTCTGGCTCTCTACTAGACTTTGGGCATCGATTCATCCTGAGCATCAGGCCCAATGCCCGGCACATAGAAAATGTTCAGTTAATGTTTTTGAACCAGTGATTGGTCCTAGACCACCCCAGTATCCTGTCATCTCACATAAACAGATAACTATCTTCTTCTAAAGCCAATGCTACCCCTTTGTTGAAATCCCCTGGGATAGGGACCATAAAGAAAATGAAATAAAAAAGCCAAACAATACTCATGAGGTATAAACCTTAAAATTCCAAATATACCAAAATATACAAGCCATGTATCCTTGGGCATGTAGCCAAAGGGAAGATTCTAATTAGAGTTAATTAGCCTTCAGTGTTCATGAACTTTAGAAACACCAAGTGGAGGGGCACCTAGGTGGTTCAGTCTGTTGGGTGTCTGCCTTTGACTCAGGTCATGATCCCAGAGTCCTGGGATCGAGCCCCGAGTCGGGCTCCCTGCTCAGCAGGGAGTCTGCTTCTCCCTCTCCCTCTGCCGCTCCCCACCACTCATGCTCTCTCTCTCAAATAAATAAGTAAAATCTTTAAAAAAAAAAATAAAAAGAAACATCAAGTGGAAATGCATGGTGAGAGTCTGGTACATACTTGAAATGAACAGAAAAGTACAGTAAGGGGGCGCCTGGGTGGCTCAGTCAGTTAAGCGTCTGCCTTCGGCTCAGGTTATGATCCCATGAGCCTGCGTGGGGCTCCCTGCTCAGTGGAGAGCCTGCTTCTCCCTCCCCCTCTGACTCTCCCCCCTGTTGTGCTCTCTCTCTCTCATCAAATGGGTAAATAAAATCTTAAAAAAATAAAAGTACAGTAGGCAGCTTTATGCATAAGCAGAAGGTAACAGCTCCAGCTGTCACAATGAATGTGTCTTGACTGTCACACTTTTTAGGTGTGAAGGCTGGTAAAGATGATGTTTACTTTATATCATCACCATATGATTCTGGGGGAAGGGAAACTTATTTAGACTATATGTGACATGTTTAATTATATCAAAAAGAAGATACAGATGTGACATTCAGCCAGGTCTGTCCTTGGGCCCAATGTATTTCCAGTCAGTAGGTTTGGTGACAACTGTTAACTTGGGTGGTGCACCAAAGAACAGACCGAAAGGCGAATGGCCCCCACACTTAATCCCATGGTCTCCCGTGGCCACACCGGGGATGCCCAAGCCACCATAAGCTGAGTGCGTGCTATGCCAACACTCATCTGGCTCAGGCCCCCAGCCATCCTGGCTCTTTGATTGCTGCTCCTCCTATGGAGAAATTCTGGAGGCACCGTTGACACTGACATCAAAAAGCCATAATGGAAATTCTGCTTTTAAATGCTTGTGTTTGAGATGTGAATTATAGGACCCATGCCTCTGTATTGTCCTCCTAGTTTTATTACCTGCCAAAAGGATGCTAGCTACTGAGAGACAGTTGGCATTCTAGAAACAGATTTCCTCTACCAGGAATTAAAAGCACAAAAAGGACCAACAACTAATCACCCTCTCAGAGAATGTCTTTCACAAGAAGATTCACAACATGAGCTCTTCCATGTGTCTCTTTCTGGTTATGCTCTGGGGACCAAAGAAGTCATATTTAGAGACCCATGAATTCTTCAAGTAAAAGTAGGGCAAGCTTATTTCACTTCTCCTAATGTCCTCCAGGTGGATTCATGTTGTTGCATTCGGCAGGATTTCCTTCTTTGGGGGAGGCTGAATAATATTCTGTTGGGCAGCTACACCACATTTTCTTAATCCATTTGTGCTTTGATGGGCATTTATGTTGTTCCCATATCTTGGCTATTGTGAATAGTGCCACAGTGAATGGGGGAGTGCTAAGTGAAATAAGCCGGTCACAGAAGGACAAATACTGCATGATTGCACAATACGAGATGACCGAATAGTCAGTCACAGAAGCAGGGTCAAATGGTAGTTGCCGGGGGCGAAGAGGGGGAAATGAGATGTCGTTCAGTGGATATAATGTCTCAGTTATGCAAGAGGAGTAAGTTCCAGAGATGGGCTGCACAACATAATGCCTACAGTTAGCAATACCGTACTGTATACTTAAAAATTTTTTAAGTAGGTAGATCTCATGTTAAGTGTTCTTACCACAATAAAAAATTAAAACAATAGCTGAAAATAATGAATTTGGTTTTCAAAAACTGGAAATGATAAAGATATCCAAGTACATTTTTAAAATAAAATAAAGAAAATTACATTAATTTTCAAAGTTGAAAAAAAATAAAAGTACAACAGAGCCTACTTCTTACAGGGAGTTCTCCATCTCATTTATTTATATGCCCTGCTTTCCTTTCTCATTGTTTCCAACTTAACACGATAGGAAATATTCCTGAGGATTCAGACACCAGTTTCAGAGGCACAGAGTTTATACATATATGGAGACATTTCTCTTGATTTTTTTCCCGGAAAACTCCTCTACACTGTCTTCACAATCAACTTAATGACAACATAAAATTGACCTTGCTCTACCACAGAACGCACAGATTTGGTGGGCATCTCCCAGGCCAAGAAACAGAACTGAAGCAATGTGAAAAGATGCACAAAACCACAGTCTCCTATGAAAGCACACCTTCCAAGTAATTCAGTTATTAACAAAGTTAACTCAAGTTTTAATTGCATCATACTTGCTTCAAGGATAAAGCAAGAAAACACGTGAGTTCAAGATTACCAGGAAAAGAGACACATATATGTATAATGAAATTGTATTCACACATTTTTATAAGCCTAGACTCATGCTCACAGTGAAGCAGAAAACCACATCAAAGGAGTGGCAGCAACAGAAAAATTCACAGGTGGACAGATTTCAGTTCAACATGAAGAGGGAGTCTACCAATTATACCATGAATAAGCCTTTCAAAACACAACAAAATGGAAATACTAGCACAAGTATGGGAAAATACAAGAATGTTCTCTGCAGCATTATCTAAGGAAGGGAAATATATAAAGTTATGTTACATTCACGAAATGAAGTACTATGTAGCTGTTAAAAAGCATAGTGGCTCAGTTGGTTGGGCGACTGCCTTCGGCTCAGGTCATGATCCTGGAGTCCCAGGATCGAGTCCTGCGTCGGGCTCCCTGCTCAGCAGGGAGTCTGCTTCTCCCTTTGACTCCCCCCTCTTGTGCTCTCTCTCTCTCTCTCTATCTCATTCTCTCTCTCAAATAAATAAATCAAAAAAAAAAAAAGCATAGTCAATCTTTACGTATTGATTTGAAGGGCTGTTCATGCTCTATTAACTGAGGGGGAAAGCAAGTTGGGAAAACTACATTTAAAATGATTTTAAAGGCTGTTGTGCTGTATATGTGTGTGTTTACACAACTAGTCAAAAATATGGAAGCTACACATCAAACTGCAAACAGTGACAGTCTCTATAGGGTAGGACTGAAGGGAAAAGTGGGAGACTTTCCCAACTTTGCGTGATTATGAGGTATTTGGATTTGACACAGTCTGCATTATTTTCTTTTTAAAAAGCAACAAAGCTTGATTTTGCTACAAGGCCATTGGGAAATATACAAGAGAGGTACAAAGCTTCCACTCCCTGGAGTGTCCAAGCAGGGTGTGAATGGCCAGATGCCCTTTAGAATGTTGTAGAATAGATACTTGTTTGAGATGGGAGAGGAATTAGTAGAAACCCCTTACAATTCAAAATATCACAGGCATGCCTCTAACCACTGCTTTCTGTTTGGCATCGTGAATATTGCCCTGTTCATGAGATCTTTTCCATTAGCATACAATATATGTACATACATACATACAATCTCTTCCATCTTTACAAAAAACTTCCTTAGGGAACCTGGGTGGCACAGTCAGTAAGCGTCCAACTCTTGGTTTCAGCTCAGGTCATGATCTCAGGGTTGTGAGATTGAGCCCCGAGTCAGCGGAGTCTGCTTAAATTTCTCTCTCCTGCTCCCTCTGCCCCCCCCAAATAAATAAATAATTCTTTAAAAAGAAACTTCTTTAATCACACATACCACTCTATTGCTCCATCTCCATGGACCTCATTTTCCCAAAAATCTTGCCGATGTGCTCTGTCTTCATTTTTTTTCTCATCATTGTCTCTTTTTTATGCTTTATATCTTAATTTCAAACTTAGAGAAAAATTGCAATAATAATACAAAGATATCCCATATTCCCTTCACCCCAATTCATCAGTTGTTAAGATTTTTTCCATGTTTTACTCTGTGCGTGGTGTGTGTGTGTGTGTACACATGGCTCTTGTCAAGGTCACCAGTGACTTCCATGTTGTCAATCTAATGACCACTTTTCACCACTCAAACCATCAGCAGCATTGAAACCAGATGGCCATGCCCTCCTTGAGATACTTCTTCACTTATTTTCCAGGAACCACTTCCTCTTGATTCTCTGCCTACTACTTCTCAGTCTCCTTTGTTGTGTCCCCTTCATCATACAAACCACCAAGTGCTGGAGGACCCATGGCCAGTCCTTGGATCTCTTCTCTTCTCTATCTACATTCATTCCCACATGTTCCCATCTACGCTCAAGACTTTAAATACTATCTATAGATTGTTAAACCAAATTTCTATCTCCTGTGTTGATCTCTCCTCTGAACTCTAGATTTCTATCCCCAGATACCTATTTAACAACCCCACAGAAGATTTAGCTTTATATGTCCAAATTTAAATTTCAGATTTTGTGAATTGATTTCCTCCATACTTACCCATCCCCATTTTCCTACAGTCTCTTCCAGCTCAGAAAATGGCAACCCTATCCTTCCAGTTGCTCAGGTCAAAAATCTTAGTCATCCTTAACTCCTTTATCTTACACCCTACATCCAGCCAAGAAACCAACAACCCTTTCCCATTTCTACCATTACCACTCTCGGCTAAACCACCACCAGTCCTCTGCCTGCATTTTGGCAATATATTCCCATCTCAACTCTTTGTCTTTGTACCCCCACAGTCTATTTGCCACATGCTAATGGAGCCATCCTTTTAAAACATGATTTATATCCGGTTGCTCCTCCAAGCAAAGCCTCTGATGGCTTCTTATCTCATTCATGACTCACTGCAGTCTGGTCATCCTGTCACTGATGCTCCTTGAGTATGCCAGGCCTGGATTCTTATTCTAAATCCCTAATTAAAAACCCCCAATTCCTCCTACCCACTGCCTAAGCTTCTATCCCACTTTCTTAAAATAGATTTATTTATTTATTTTGGAGAGAAAGAGAGAGTGCACAAGCGGGAGTGGGGGTGGGGAGAGGGACAGAAACCTCAAGCAGACATCCCACTGAGCATGGAGTCCAAAGCGGGGGCTGGATACCAGCACCCGAGATCATGACCTGAGCCAAAATCAAGAGTCAGCTGCTTAACCGACTGAGCCACCCAGATGCCTCCTACCCCACTTTTTAACATGGAGAATGGAATGTCAAGGGCTAGGAATGCAGAGTGAAGAAGGACAAAGGACATGGCCCAAAAGAAAGTGTTTTTGACAAAATAAGCAAAAACAGGTGGTAAAGAGATTCTCCCAGTGGGAGACGTGTTGCCCTGAGTCCTCTGTTCCTTTCATTCATACTTCAGAATCTACCATCAATACAGCTGGTTCCTTTGAGGAACTGTGTGTTTTCCACATTGGCTTCCATTATTAGGATTTACTTCCAGTTTATGATTTCATCAACAAAGTAAATAGAGTTAACCTTGAGGACATTTTGCTGCTTCTTGTCAGGGCTGGTTGCAATGTCATTATCTCATGCAATTGGAAGTGGGAAATTATAAATACATGTGTTCTCTGGCTCAGAAGGAATGAGCTCATTTGGGTGTGTAAGGGAAGGCTTCTGGAAGAAGTGCTATCTAATATGAGCCTTGGCATAGGAGTAAGAGTGAGCCTGTTTCCCTGATGGTTAGTAACGTCCAGCACCTTTTCCTCTACTTGCTAGCTATTCATATATGTTCTTTGGGAAAATGTCCATTCAGGACTTTTGCTTACTGTTTAATTCCATTATTTAGATTTTTCTTTGTTATTGAATTGTATAAATTCTTTCTATATTTATGACATTAACCACTTATCAGATGTACGGTTTGCAATTTTTTTCAGTTCTGTAGGCTGTCCTTTCATCTTGTTGATCATTTCTTTTCCTCTGAAAATTGATACATTTTCAGATTTATTTTTTTACTATTGTTTAGTCAATGGTAATTTTTTTATTCAGTTCTTAATTTTAATTCCAGTATAGTTAACATATAATGTTCTATTAGTTTCAGTTGTATGATATAGTGATTCAACAATTCTATATATCACTGAGTGCTCATCAGGGAAATGCAAATTAAAACCACAATAAGATATGACCTCACATTAGTGAGAATAGCTATCATCAGAAAGACAAGAGATAACAAATCCTGGCAAGGAGCTGGAGAAAAGAGACTCCTCATCCACTGTTGGTGGGATTGCAAGTTGGTACAGCTGCTGTGAAAAGCAGTATGGAGTTTCCTTAAAAAATTAAAAAATAGAACTATATGATCCAGAAATTTCACTTCTAGGAAGATATCCATAGAAAACAAAATGTCAAAGAGATATCTGCACTCCATGTCCACGGAAGCATTATATTTTACAGACAAGACATGGAAAACCTGAATGCCCATCAACTGATAAATGAATAAAGATACTGCGTTATACACGTGGGAATATTAATCAGCCATAAAAAAGGAAATCCTGCCATTTGTGACAACAGTGATGGATTTTGAGGGCATTATGCTAAGTGAAATAAGTCAGAAAGAGAAAAACAAATACTGCATTTTTTCATGTTATATGGAACCTTAAAAAAAATAGAAGAAAAAAAAAAACTCATAGAAAAAGAAACCAGATTTGTGGTTACCAGAGGCAAGGAGTGAAGGTAGGGAGATTGAATAAATGTGGTCAAAAGGTATAAATGTCCAGTTGTAAGATAAACAAGTATTAAGGATATAATATACAACATGATCACAGTTAATACTGCTTTATGATATATTTGAAAGGTGTTAAGAGAGTAAATCCCAAGAGTTCTCATCACAAGGAAAAATCTTTTGTCTTTTTCATTTACTTTATATTTTTTATCTATATGAGACGATGGATTTTCACTATAGTAATTGCAGTAATCCTGTATGTAAGTAAAGTCATTATACTGTATCCCTTCAACATAAAAAAGAAAAAAAGAGTGAGCCTGTTTCAGTAGGGAGTGAAAGGGATCTTTCCAAGAAGAGGGAGAGCGTACACGGAAGCACTGGGGCCAGGGTACATGGGAACTGAAAGACTTTCAGAGCTGAGGGGTTGAGAAGACTTAAGATTGGATGCCCAGATCATATGGAGTCTTGCTAATTTTGAAGCTATCTCTTTGGGTATACGTTAAAAACTCTTTAGATTTATTTTCTTGATATATAAATGTATGAAGGTTTTTAAAATTATAGAACGGGGTGTGTGGGTGGCTCAGTCGGTTAAGTGTCTGCCTTTGGCTCAGGTCATGATCCCAGGGTCCTGAATTAAGCCCTGCATCGGGCTTCCTGCTCATTGGGAGTCTGCTTCTCTCTGCCCCTCCCTCTGCTTGTGCTCTCTCTCTCTCTCTCTCTCTCTCGCTCTCTCTCAAATAAATGAAATCTTTTAAAAAATAACAAAATTATAGAACAGATTTTGGAAAATATAGTCACATCCACATCTTTACTATGGATGAGGGTTTTGTTTGTTAAGAAGTATATTCTAGAATGTTTTCTGATGGCAATAGAAGACAGAACCCTCTTTCACTGGACTTTGGCAGGGAAGTCAGACAACAAGTGGTACTTCTGTCACATCCATGTCCTAAACCTCATAATTTCACTGATCATGTTTTCAGCATATGGTTTTCATAGACAGGAGAGAGAAAAAGAGGGAAGGGAGAAAGGCAAAAGGCAAGAGGAAAATCCCACCTTTGTTTTCCCCAAAAGTGTAATGAAATCATGTCTCTAGGTTTAGGATTCTTTATATTTGCACACAGTCCATATATAAAATACAGTTCAGTATGATTCAGTAGCTTAAACTCAGTTGGTAGATATGCAACCTGATTTATGTGTCTGGCATCAATTTTGCCAGAATGTTTCTTGTCACATGTTTCTACTTTCAGATACAGGCAACTAGTTATAAATTCTTTCCGAGGTAGTTAAATTTATGTGAACTAGATTATAAAACCTAGATTTTCAAATATCATTTGTAATTGCCTGGATTCCTAAATAGCCTCCCTAGTTCAGTCTTGGTCCTGAGACAGTCTATTCTCAGCCTACCGGTCACAGTCATTCTTTTACAAAATAAGTCAGACCAAATCACAGTGTTGGTTAAAACCCAGAAATGACTCCCCATGAGACTCTGAATAAGAGCCAAAGTCTTTACAAGGGCCTACCTGGCTAGACATGAGTTGGCCCCACTCTAGCCCTCCTGTCGTTACCTTCCGGACCTCACCTCCAGCCACATAGGTCCCTTCACTCTTCTTTTGAACTTGCCTGGCACCTTCCCGCAACCACAGGGCTTTTGCACAGGCCCTTCCCTCTGCCTGGGATGCTCTTTCTTCAGAAATCCTGAAGAGCCCCTCCCTCACCTCCTTCAAATCTTTGTTCGAATGTTACCTTCTCATGATTTCATTCCACTTAAAACTTTATCACACCCCCCTTACCCTGCTCTCCTTTTCTCTATCAGTTTCATCTTCAAACATACTATATAACTTACTTATTTATTATGTTTATTGCCAATAGAATGCAATTTCCATGAGTCAAGAATCTTTGTCTCTTTTGCACATGATATACTCCAAGCACCTAGAACAGAGCCTGGCATATTCAAATATGCTCAATAGATATTTATGGAATGAAATGCCAAAATAAAATTTTGTATAACTAGCTAGGACTAAATACTAGAGTTAGTAGCCTTAATTTTGAGCAGAAAAAACATCTGATTTTATTTTATTTTATTTTTTATTTTTTTAAGACTTTATTTATTTATTTGACACAGAGAGACAGTAGAGAGGAAACACAAGCAGGGGGAGGGAGAAGCAGGCCTCCCACCGAGCAGGGAGCCCAATGTGGGGCTCGATGCCAGGACTCTTGGATCATGACCTGAGCAGAAGGCAGATGCTTAATGACTGAGCCAGCCAAATGCCCCAGAACATCTGATTTTAAAACTTACGTATAAACTTATTTTCCTTATATGCAGAACAAAAACAGATCCTATTTGTACGCCACGTTAGTATTACTCATCTCACAGTCCTGGCAAAGAGTGTGTGTGCACTATTATTTAAGTATATGTGTAGCAGGAAAACACAGCAAATGTGTTGACTTCACAAAATAATCACAGCAAGGTAATTTAAGAAGAAAGGACAGACTGAGGTGTGTGGAAGATTTATTTCTTTCTAAAATTGGCATAATAATTACAATGGGAACTATTGACTTATCAGATTTCACTTTTCAAAACCAACAGAAGCCAATTGGAGACTTTTCAGAAGGCTAGTAGTCTAATAAATTAAAAATCTATTTTCTCCTTTGAAATTTAAGAGCCACTATTCAAAGGCATAATTGCATATGCCAATAAATAGTTTTCTAAAGAAGCTCACTGCCCTTACACTGATGAATAGGAATGGATAATGAATGTATTAGTATTCCTGAAATGTCATCTCTACGAATATGAACTCATAGGAAAATCTGTCCATTTTCTTTCTTTTTTTTTTTAAATTCCAGTCTCATTGCAGACTGGAATGAGACGAAAAAAATCACCTAAGCAAAAAGGACAAGAGGTAGTACCGTCTGCCAGGGACCTACCTACTCAATACTGACATTAGTATGATGTCGGACCTAGAGTTCAGAATCATGACTTTAAAGATACTAGCTGGGCTTGAAAAAAGCGTGGAAGTTATTAGAGAAACCCTTTCTGGAGAAATAAAAGAACTAAAATCTAACCAAGTTGAAATCAAAAAGGCTATTAATGAGGTGCAATCAAAAATGGGGGCACTAACTGCTAGGATAAATGAGGCAGAAGAAAGAATCAGTGATATAGAAGACCAAATGATGGAAAATAAAGAGGCGGGGAAAAAGAGAGAGAAACAACTACAGGATCACGAGGGCAGAATTTGAGAGATAAGTGATACGATAAGATGAAACAACATTAGAATAATTGGGATCCCAGAAGAAGAAGAAAGAGAGAGAGGGGCAGAAGGCATAATGGAGCAAATAATAGCAGAGAACTTCCCTAATGTGGGGAAGGAAACAGGCATCAAAATCCAGGAGGCACAGAGAACCCCTCTCAAAATGAATAAAAATAGGTCAACACCCCGACGTCTAATAGTAAAACTTACGAGTCTCAGAGACAAAGAGAAAATCCTGAAAGCAGCTTGGGAGAAGAGATATGTAACCTACAATGGTAGAAACATTAGATTGGCAACAGACGTATCCACAGAAACCTGGCAGGCCAGAAAGGACTGGCATGAGATCTTCAGAGCACTAAACGAGAAAAATATGCAGCCAAGAATACTATATCCAGCTAGGCTATCATTGAAAATAGAAGGAGAGATAAAAAGCTTCCAGGACAAACAAAAACTAAAGGAATTTGCAAACACAAAACCAGCCCTACAAGAAATATTGAAAGAGGTCCTCTAAGCAAACAGAGAGCCTAAAAGCAGCATAGATCAGAAAGGAACACAGACAATATACAGTAACAGTCACCTTATAGGCAATACAATGGCACTAAATTCATACCTTTCAATAGTTACCCTGAATGTAAATGGGCTAAATGCCCCAATCAAAAGACACAGGCTATCAGATTGGATTAAAAAACAAGACCCATCTATATGCTGTCTGCAAGACACTCATTTTAGACCCAAAGACACCCCCGGATTGAAAGTGAGGGGGTGGAAAACCATTTACCATGCTAATGGACACCAAAAGAAAGCTGGGGTGGCAATCCTTCTATCAGACAAATTAGATTTTAAAACAAAGACTGTAATAAGAGATGAAGAAGGACACTATATCCTACTTAAAGGGTCTATGCAACAAGAAGATCTAACAATTGTAAATATCTATGCCCCTAACATGGGAGCAGCCAATTATATAAGGCAATTAATAACAAAAGCAAAGAAACACATTGACAACAATACAATAATAGTGGGGGACTTTAACACCCCCCTCACTGAAATGGACAGATCATCTAAGCAAAAGATCAACAAGGAAATAAAGACTTTAAATGACACACTGGACCAAATGGACTTTACAGACATATTCAGAACATTCCATCCCAAAGCAGCGGAATACACATTCTTCTCTAGTGCCCATGGAACATGCTCCAGAATTGATCACATCCTAGGTCTCAAATCAGGTCTCAACCGGTACCAAAAGATTGGGATTATTCCCTGCATATTTTCAGACCACCATGCTTTGAAACTAGAACTCAATCACAAGAGGAAAGTCGGAAAGAACTCAAATACATGCAGGCTAAAGAGGATCCTACTAATGAATGAATGGGTCAACCAGGAAATTAAAGAAGAATTTAAAAAATTCATGGAAACCAATGAAAATGAAAACACAACTGTCCAAAATCTTTGGGATACAGCAAAGGCAGTCCTGAGAGGAAAGTATATAGCAATACAAGCCTTTCTCAAGAAACAAGAAAGGTCTCAAATACACAACCTAACCCTACACCTAAAGGAGCTAGAGAAAAAACAGCAAATAAAGCCTAAACCCAGCAGGAGAAGAGAAATGATGAAGATCAGGGCAGAAATCAATGAACTAGAAACCAAAGAACAGTAGAACAGATCAACGAAACTAGGAGCTGGTTCTTTGAAAGAATTACCAAGATTGATAAACCCCTGGCCAGACTTATCAAAAAGAAAAGAGAAATGACCCAAATCAACAAAATCATGAATGAAAGAGGAGAGATCACAACCAACACCAAAGACATACAAACAATTATAAGAACATATTATGAGCAACTCTATGCCAGCAAATTAGATAACCTGGAAGAAATGGGTGCATTCCTAGAGATGTATCAACTACCAAAATTGAACCAGGAAGACATAGAAAACCTGAACAGACCTATAGCCACTAAGGAAATTGAAGCAGTCATCAAAATTCTCCCAACAAACAAAAGCCCAGGGCCAGATGGCTTCCCAGGGGAATTCTACCAAACATTTAAAGAAGAATTAATACCTATTCTCCTGAAACTGTTCCAAAAAATAGAAATGGAAGGAAAACTTCCAAACTCATTTTATGAGGCCACCATTACCCTGATCCCAAAACCAGACAAAGACCCCATCAAAAAGGAGAATTACAGACCAATATCCTTGATGAACATGGATGCAAAAATTCTCACCAAAATACTAGCCAATAGGATCCAACATTACATTAAAAGGATTATTCACCATGACCAAGTGGGATTTATCCCTGGGCTGCAAGGCTGGTTCAACATCCACAAATCAATCAACATGATACAATACATTAACAAAAGAAAGAACAAGAATCATATGATCCTCTCAATAGATGCAGAAAAAGCATTTGACAAAGTACAGCGTCCTTTCTTGATCAAAACTCTTCAGATTATAGGGATAGAGGGTACATACCTCAATATCATCAAAGCCATCTATGAAAAACCTACAGCGAATATCATTCTCAATGGGGAAAAGCTGACAGCTTTTCCCCTAAGGCCAGGAACGCAGCAGGGATGTCCACTCTCACCACTGCTATTCAACATAGTATTAGAAGTCCTAGCCACAGCAATCAGACAACAAAAAGAAATCAAAGGCATCCAAATCAAACTCTCACTCTTTGCAGATGATAGGATACTGTATGTGGAAAACCCAAAAGACTCCACCCCAAAACTGCTAGAACTCATACAGGAATTCAGTCAAGTGCCAGGCTATAAAATCAATGCACAGAAATCAGTGGCATTCCTATACACCAACAACAAGACAGAAGAGAGACAAATCAAGGAGTCGATCCCATTTACAATTGCACCCAAAACCATAAGATACCTAGGAATAAATTTAACCAAAGAGGCAAAGGATCTGTACTCAGAAAACTATAAAGTACTCATGAAAGAAATTGAAGAAGACACAAAGAAATGGAAAAACGTTCCCTGCTCATGGATTGGAAGAACAAACATTGTGAAGATGTCAATGCTACCTAGAGCAATCTACACATTCAATGCAATCCCCATCAAAATACCATCCACCTTTTTCAAAGAAATGGAACAAATAATCCTAAAATTTGTATGGAACCAGAAAAGACCCCGAATAGCCAGAGGAATGTTGAAAAAGAAAAGCAAAGCTGGCGGCATCACAATTCCGGACTTCCAGCTCTATTACAAAGCTGTCATCATCAAGACAGTATGGTACTGGTACAAAGACAGACACCTAGATCAATGGAACAGAATCGAGAGCCCAGAAATGGACCCTCAACTCTATGGTCAACTAATCTTTGACAAAGCAGGAAAGAATGTCCAATGGAAAAAAGACAGTCTCTTCAACAAATGGTGTTGGGAAAATTGGACAGCCACATGCAGAAGAATGAAACTGGACCATTTCCTTACACCACACACAAAAATAGACTCCAAATGGTTGAAAGACCTAAACGTGAGACAGGAGTCCATCAAAATCCTAAAGGAGAACACAGGCAGCAACCTCTTCCACCTCAGCCACAGCAACGTCTTCTTAGAAACATCGCCAAAGGCAAGGGAAGCCAGGGCAAAAATGAACTATTGGGATTTCATCAAGATCAAAAGCTTTTGCACAGCAAAAGAAACAGTCCACAAAACCAAAAGACAACTGACAGAATGGGAGAAAATATTTGCAAATGACATATCAGATAAAGGGCTAGTATCCAAAATCTATAAAGAACTTATCAAACTCAACACCCAAAGAACAAATAATCCAATCAAGAAATGGGCAGAAGACATGAACACACATTTTTCCAAAGAAGACATCCAAATGGCCAACAGACACATGAAAAAGTGCTCAACATCGCTCGGCATCAGGGAAATCCAAATCAAAACCTCCATGAGATACCACCTTACACCCGTCAGAATGGCTAAAATTAACAAGTCAGGAAACGACAGATGTTGGCGGGGATGTGGAGAAAGGGGAACCCTCCTACACTGTTGGTGGGAATGCAAGCTGGTGCAACCCCTCTGGAAAACAGTATGGAGGTTCCTCAAACAGTTGAAAATAGAGCTACCATACGATCCAGCAATTGCACTACTGGGTATTTACCACAAAGATACAAATGTAGGGATCTGAAGGGGTACGTGCACCCCAATGTTTATAGCAGCAATGTCCACAATAGCTAAACTGTGGAAAGAGCCAAGATGTCCATCGACAGATGAATGGATAAAGAAGAGGTGGTATATATACACAATGGAATAGTATACAGCCATCAAAACGAATGAGATCTTGCCATTTGCAACGACGTGGATGGAACTGGAGGGTGTTATGCTGAGTGAAATAAGTCAATCAGAGAAAGACATGTATCATATGACCTCACTGATATGAGGAATTCTTAATCTCAGGAAACAAACTGAGGGTTGCTGGAGTGGAGTGGTGGGGGGTGGGAGGGATGGGGTGGCTGGGTGATAGACATTGGGGAGGGTATGTGCTATGGTGAGCGCTGTGAATTGTGCAAGACTGATGAATCACGGATCTGTACTTCTGAAACAAATAATGCAATATATGTTAAGAAAAAAAAAAAGAAGAAGATAGCAGGAGGGGAAGAATGAAGCGGAATAACTCGGAGGAGGAGACGAACCATGAGAGACAATGGACTCTGAAAAACAAACTGAGGGTTCTAGAGGGGAGGGGGTTGGGGGGATGGGTTAGCCTGGTGATGGGTATTAAAGAGGGCACATTCTGCATGGAGCACTGGGTGTTATGCACAAACAATGAATCATGGAACACATCAAAAACTAATGATGTAATGTATGGTG
Source organism: Callorhinus ursinus (assembly GCF_003265705.2). Taxonomy (NCBI): domain Eukaryota; kingdom Metazoa; phylum Chordata; class Mammalia; order Carnivora; family Otariidae; genus Callorhinus; species Callorhinus ursinus. Next base: position 25,130,257 of record NW_027397074.1, read on the forward strand.
ATTAACATAACAAAAAATTATTAAAAAAAAGAGTAAAATATATTTTAAGCAGAAAAAAAAAATGAGATAGTCCTATCTGCAACTAGATAAACAAAATTGTTGATAGTAAAAAGCCAGTAATTGTAAAATCCTTAACATGTTTGTAAAAGCACAGAGGGAGTTTCGATTACATACTGGTTGGCCCTCAGTGACTGGTCACAGAGGTTTGCAGTACTAAAGAGTGTGTCCTTCCACCAACCAAGCCGGAAGGGACTCCAGCAGCCTTTGAGTGTGTGCGGGGCAGAGTGGTTATTACAGCCTCACCCCTGCAGCCACCCTTACCAGCCCAGAGCCTGCTGGAATTCCTAGTCATAGGCCTGGCCGCCGATTTCAGAAGGTCACTAAATCCAGTCCCCAGCTTCTGACAGAACTGCACTCAGGGGGAAAGAAATGTTTTTTAATACCTCTCTCTTTTAAAAAATTCAGATTATCAAGAAAAAAGAGCACAAGCCGGGGGAGTGGCAGGCAGAGGGGGAACAGGCTCCCCACTGAGCAAGGAGCCTGATGCGGGACTCGATCCCAGGAGCCTGGGATCTTGACCTGAGCCGAAGGCAGACACTTAACCAACTGAGCCACCCAGGCATCCCGAACACATGGAATATAAAGAATGTAATAGGGCCCTAGTTCTCTCCCTGAGCTCAAAGCCCTGAAGAATAAAGTTACCTCTTTGCTGAAAGGAGAAAAATATATACTAGTAATTTACTTCTAACCAAGCATTGATGGGCGGGAAAAAGATAAAATACCTTTTATAAATGTCCAGCAGTGAAATTCATGTGCTAAAAAGATGGTAGCAGCAAAGTGTTAATTTATCCATGTCCCTCATTCAACTTGGTTTTATATGGACAGTATCTGTTACAAGAATGAAAAGGAATAGATAGATAACATTTACATCTTTATATATTAAATAGATATGAATGGCTGAGTAGGAAAGGAGAGAGAGGGAGGGGGAGGAAGACAAATGGAGAAGGAAAAAGTTGGAACAATTTAAAATGGCAGCATGTTTGCCCTAATTATAAATGATGTACTATGATAACATGAGTACTTTTAGTATATAACTGCTCAAATGAAATCATTCACATAATTTGCAAATATTTGATGATAATTAAAATCTTTTTTTTTTTAATATTCAGCATCAGAACATGGCATTGGACATTGTCTTACCTTTATTACCAAGTGTTTAGTCTTTTGATTTTTCTTTGGAACTGGGGAAACCCTAGTAAAGCTTGGGGCAGGATACATCATTTACTTTGGAAAAAGCGACCTAAAAATTATTTTTTCCTTTGGGGTTCATGGCAGCATAAGGAGTGTGGTGGAAGTCAAGAGGACTTCTGAGATCATTGCTGGCCATTGCACAGGGCTTCCTTCATGGTAAACAGAGAATAAAGATAAACTGGCAATAATGATTCAAGCTCACTAAATTGAGATCCTAAAATCTCCATTCCAGCTCTGCTTTGGGGAATAGGCTATTTACACAGGAAATTTTAATCATGAAATTGAGAAAGGAAAATACCCTACCATATCCTCAGATTCATATTCAGAAATAAAAAAGTAAATAAAACAAACAAAACATCCTTTTCCCTAACTGGCTTGAAGGAATGAAAACCACTTGGCCCAGGAGGAAAATGAAAGCATGAAGCAATAAAGGAGAAATGTAAATAGTGTCAGAGCCAGCTGGGTTAATGAACGCAAACTTTCCCTCACCCATACCACCATGTAAAGAATACCGTGGGCTCATTGCTTTTGGTTTGGGTTTGTAGCCCATATAGTTGTTTTTAATTTGGTTTCAAAAATAATAAAAGGTATAAAGGCATAATACAGGTATAAAAGGATGCCTTCAATGTCTGAAAACTAGCTTTGTGGATTTTGATGGCCAGGATAGATTTTGAGCCACAGCCTTCCCCAGACAGAGGCAATCTGGCAGATGTAATCTCAAAACTCTGAACTATTTCAAGGTACCTCTCATGTGGTTCTGATGACTCCTTTCTGTGTAGAGAAATCATTGTGGGAGTTTGAAAATTACAATACGGGTAAATACTAGGAGCTAAATCAAAGATGGTTTCTGGCACAAGCACACATAAAATCTATGTTATGCTGTTAATTATATTCCTTATTGTTTCAGTTTAAGTTTTAAGGTGTGTTCAGGTTGAATGTAGAGATTGTATTATGACCAAGGCTGGTTTGTTTTTTGGTTTTGATGCTGTTGTTTGTGGTCAGGAAGGAGAAAGAAAACTTTAAGTTGAAACACCAGAAAGTCATCATATTAAAACGTGTGTGTGTGTATATTGCTCTTTTTTTTTTTCCAAAGTGAAGTTGAAAGCTTTTTTTTTTTAAATATATTTTTTAAGGACTTTATTTATTTATTTGTTAGGGGGAGAGAGAGAGAGCACAAGCACGGGGAGCAGCAGACAGAGGGAGAAGCAGGCTCCCAGTAGGGAGCCCAATGTGGGGCTCGATCCCAGGACCCTGGGATCATGACCTGAGCCGAAGGCAGACACTTAACCGACTGAGCTATCCAGGCATCCCTGTATTACTCTTTTAGGAGTACTAACACCATCATACACATATGAGTTTGGAAGACTAGACGTCAATACCTTTCTGCAGGTATTTGCAACTTGGTGTATATTGAATCTACCCCTGACTTTTAGTAGGTCTCATTTTTTCCCTCTTAAGTCAATTTCATTTCAACAAATCTTTTCTATTTGGCCTTCGAGCGGGGGCAATTTTCCATGCAGTAATAGGTCCACTCTAACCAAAAATCTAGTCAAATGGATTCTGGAAACACTTTCAAAGTGATCGGGTATAGGTAGGAGCCAAGCAGAAAGCTGCCAGGTTCTATGTGAGACTTCCACCACGGTATGCTCACATTCTTTCAAGCTTTAGCCTTTCTGGTGAAGGGAGCTCAGAAGATGGTGTAAGTCCTTGCTGCAGTTAAAATGGCGCTGGGCATTTAGAGAACCACAGTTACTCTGATGCAGCTGAAACAAACAGAAATGTACCTAAGAAATGACATTTACCCTAAACATTGAAGCAAGAATCTTACAAAGTTCTGGGTTGTATCCCGAATTTCTGATCAGAGAGCTTTGGAGGGAGAAACCATTTTCTTTCCGGCTGTCCCCATGCTGGGTCTGCAAGCTGGGCTAACTCACCCCCCACCACACCCATGCTGAATCTCAGATGCTGTTGGCATCCTGGGTAACCCCCTAAGACACTGACCCTTCCGTTATTCCTCACGTGAGCCTAATTGCTGGCTCCTCTTTATTCCTCACATCAGCTCTGCCTCCCTGACACCATCTCTCCCGACTTTGGAAACCACGGCTCTGCTACCAGGTTCCAGGTGGCCCTTGTCCTCTCACTCTGGCTTTGTCACAGACAGGAATGAGCTTTTCCTGGTCCTTTCCTTGTTCCGCAAAACCCCAAGCCTCCTCCAGCTCTGTGGCTGGAACTCAGCCTGTCTACTCAAGACAAATTTCTAAATCATCCTCTGGTGCTCCTGATGCTGCATGAAATAAGTAAGAAGATATCAAGGCTCTAAGGTTTTCTTTTGAAGTTAGGATAAAAGGAATGATGAAGCTGAACACAGTCTTTGTAAGCCCAGGTAACAGGGGCCCGCTGTTTTTCAGGTGAGTGACAAAGCATTCTGGAAATTGCCATGGAGACCACTCTTCTGTTCGCTTCTGGAAGCACCAATAGACTTCAGAACAACAAATAACTTTAAGTTTGCCATCCTTCCTAGAAACAGGTTAAATTATGTGTTCCGTTAATGCCAGCTCTTCACCAAACCTCTGGTTCTTCCTGGGCACACAGCTGGACTGCCTTTCCACGACGCTGGTTCCAGCCAGTAAAATGGGGCAGAGGTGACATGTTGTCAACACCCGACCAAGACTTGGGAGAAACAGGTGTGCCTCTTTCACACTCTCCCTGTCTGCTTGCTGGGTATAAGTGGTAAAGAGGCCCAGCACAAGGAGGAAGAATAAATGGAGGATGAAATTCTCTGAAATTCTAAATGAAAGAAAATTGCCCACCAAAAAGGAACACTTACATTGGCCTGTTAAGTGAGCAAAAACCTCAGTTGTGTGTGAGCCATTATTCGTTTTGGTGTTCATTTAGTACTAGAGTCAGGCCTACACTAACTCATGTAACCAGTATTTTATGTTTTAGAGCATTAAATCATTTGAATGCCAGAATTCTGGGCCTTCACCTTAGAAAATACAAGAAGGACTAGTGGAAAGGGAGGGAAGCAGGAAGGAACAATAATGTGAATAACTACAAACATTTACTGCATATGTAACCATGTGCCAAGCCTTGTGTTAAATGTCTCATTTAATTTCATTTATTCCTCATGACAACTTTAGGTAATAGTACTATTATAATCCCCATTACTCAGATATGAAAACTGAGGCCAGGTTATAGTACTCAGGGAGCCATGATTCAAATATGTCAATTCCATAGCCCCAGCTCTGGCTGAGTACTCAGTACTGTGTACTGGACACTTTGTACAATTTTATGTTCATCGTGCCTTGTAAAATAATCTGTCTTATCTCCGTTTTAAAGATGAAGAAGCTGAGGTTCAAGGCTTTATCCAAGCTTACATAAGATTCAGGCCAGGTCTGTGTGGCTCTAAAGCTCATTTTCTTTCCATCATGTCTTAAGATCAGTTATAGCAGGGAGAGGTCATTTGCATTGACTTTACCTCCATTTCTGGGCCCCAGTTGTCTTAGAGGTTAATCCTTTCGCTCTAAGACCATGTGACCACTCTAATCATCACTATCTATGCCACTTTGGAGATACTGGGATTTCTGCCAGATAACATTCACCAGATTCCCCCCAGCATGTCACTGTGGCTATTTTTCACACTGGCTTGGCCTAAATATCCATTAGCCCATCCATAGCCCATCCGCTAGCCCATCTGCTAGCCCAGCCTGACTACAGGGACAGTTCCTTCAGCCAGGGTTGGATCATTCATGTTCAGCCCTAATTGTAGAATGGAAGCCAGTGGCATGGAAGCACATTTTTTAATGAATAAAGGGTTTATGCATAGCAGGAGTTATAGTAAAGCCCAGTCCACAAATCTACCTCAGAAACTCCTAAAGTCAAGGAGTGCCACCAGGAATCTTATTTTTATAAATACCTCTTGATCCTCTGAGAAAAAATACTACAGGAATGTCAGGGCTGAGCAGGACACCAGAACTGACTTCAACAAAGATGTAGAGATGGAAACTGGCCCACCCTCTCATTATATCCCTCCTGGTCCCTGGAAGGGCTAGTTGACAGAGCAAGGAATCCCTAGAGACCCCACCCCATTGCTTCTCCCTCCTGACTTCACTTGGAAGATTACTGGTATATCTATAGTCCACATTTAGGGGAATGGTTAGTATTCACAGTGGGACAAGATGGTGGCACCAAATAACTTCCCGGCCTACACCATGAACCTGAAAGGCCAAGGCCAAGGAGCCATAGTCCCATATTCATCCATTCAATCAATAGACATCTGTAGTTGAGAGCACTAAAGTCGCTGAAAGAGCCAGAGCTTCTCTGCAGTGCAGAGCCTGCTGAGTCACAGGGGGTACTGCAGAGAAACTGCAGGAGACTGCCATGGTACCCAAGGGGAGTGGGCCCATTATGTTTTCATGTTTCCCATGTATGGTCCCAGAGCTTCAGGAGAGGCGGAAAGAGAGGGTTGACAGAAGATCACACCCTTCTGCATGAAGAATCGGGAGAATACGTTGGGGGCAATGGGAAGGGCAGCACCCACATTCTTTGTAGTCATGCACATCCATTCTACAGATGGTAGACAGAGTGAGTCTTTTCTAATACCTGTCTGAAGGATGATCATGTCATCCTTCCCCGACTCTCAATTGCTCTTGGGATTAAGACTACACTCATTACTTTGGCCTACTGTAAGCCCAATTTATTCCATGTGCCTCCCCTCCATACTCTCTGGAGCTCAGAGTGTGGTTATTTTATAGCCTATAAATGCCATGACTAAATTCATGTCTCTTCATTCACTATATTGCACTTAGGTTATTTGCCTGACATAGATGGTGCTCAACCAGTATTGGTGGGTGGGTGGTAGGTTGGTTGATGAGTGACTGCCTGAAGACACAATATTCTAGCAACAAAGTTAGGCAAGTGCTAGAACAAATCACTTCTGTGATTGTAGCCCAAGCCCTATTTTCCCCATGGTTGGGACAGCATGAGAGACAGGGCACAGAGCAGACCCCAGTGTTAAAGGTTAACAGCAACAAGGGCTTCCATCAAAGACTTACCAACAGACATACCAACAGAAGTGTTTTACTAATTCAGATGGGTTTTAGAAAGAGGTGGGAAATAGGTCAGCAATTGAACATAAAATGACATTTCACTCATCTTAAAATGACTCGGAGGAACACCACCAACTAGATTTTTCAGTTCCCTCCCTTTTACAGCGATGGTACAACCCAGGGTCAAGAAAATGAGGTGGCAGTCCTGAGCAAAATAGGCTTGCCCTCTGCCAACAGGATGCCAGGCAATCCAATATGTCAAGAGAGGTTTTATGAGACAGCCTTGGTCAGAGCTCACTGCCAAGTAGGATCCGGTCACAGCTCTCACTGGAAGAAAAGCTCATCTCATTTCTGCTAGCAATGGATATGTGACAGTTTTCATTTTGGTTCTTTCCCTGTCGTGGTAGGCTTCACACAAGAGTCTCCCTTAAGATGGAGTTTGAACATAGCATACCTTGGGGGAGCATAAAAAAAGGACAAGCGGTGAGGGAGGCAGGGCACCTCAGTCAGAGTTGGTGAGGATTAAGTGCAACCTGCAATGCTCCTTGGGGAATAAGGAAGTTTCCACCCCCCTTCCCCTGATAACAGAAAGGACAACGTTGGCACCGGATTTAACGAGGGTGCAATAAGGAACTACCAGCACCTGTGAGCTGAGCTCCTACTGGTGAAAAGACCCACGGTCTAACATGGGTTCATTATCTAAACAGACTCATGCAAAGGCATCTAATAGAGCATTACCATCTTTTAACTGTAGAATTTTACGACTAAGCATGAGAGCGATGTTGTTTACAAGGAAGCAGTTTTTTGTTGTATTTTCCAGTGCTGGTACATCAGCAACATGCTAACTGTTGGGCCTTCCTTTGGATCCTCAGCCCCACAGATGAGCAAGTGTTGCTTAGAAGACCAGCCGTGGAAGCCCTAGAACTGTGTGGTAGAGGGAAAGATTTAACCCATTTTCCATGAGTTTTGCTCTTGACTAAGGTCACTCTCTACACTGGAGTAGGTGGTTTATTTTCAACACAGGATTTTTGCAATTATTATCTCAAGCTCTTACTGTCTCCTACTTACTAAGAAGTTCTATTTGAACAGAACTTTTTTTCTTTTTTTAAAATATTTTATTTATTTATTTGAGAGAGGCAGAGATAGCAAGAGACAACACAAGCAAGCAGGAAGGAGGGGGGAAAGCAGACCCCCCACTACGCAGGGAGCCTGATGCAGGGCTCGATCCCAGGACCCTGGGATCATGACCTGAGCCGAAGGCAGAGGCTTAACCAACTGAGCCACCCAGGTGCCCTAAAAAATTCTATTTGAAAAAGAATTTATTTTGAATGTTTCCACTTTTTAAGAGTCAGTATTATCTAGGGGATGAATTACTCCATTTCGAAGCTTATGCGTGGTAAAAACAATAGAATTTTATTTGGGAGAAAATAGAATGAGAATGAGCCAGTAAAAAAATAGAAATTAAAAATCAATAAATCAACATAGGAGATGTAGAAGAGGAAATTGTTTGAAATTGCATGGCAACCGTTAGATGTCAAATTTTGTCTACCAAGACCTGGGCCACCTTGCTGGATAGGCTTATTGCTGTTGAGACAGGAAGAGCGCAGAATACAGGTAGCTGTGAATTCCAGTAACACAGACTCGGGGCCTAGAGCCAGAGTTCTTATCCTAGATGCTCAGAAGAATCACCTGGGGGCTTTTACCAGTATTGAATACCCACAGTGTTCAAGCACTAGCACCGGTGATTCAGATCTAGTTCTTCTGGGGCAAGTCATCAGTATTATTCATAAAGCTCCTCAGGCGGTTCTACTGTGAGCTAAGACTAGGAAACCCTGGGCTAAGAATGGAAGATACAGGTGAGGAAGGAAGGTGAGAGATGGAGACAGAGACAGGGAGAGAACACACAGCTGGGCATACATTTTCCACTCGGCTCAGAGACCAGCAAGGACAACAAACCCACCATAACCATTCAATGTCTCACTGAGCAATTTACGTAATGTCTGGTGTTCACGAAGCTAATGTACTTAGAGAATTTTTACACTTCTGGACTGTGTCTCTAAGTACGGGAGGTAATTTTAACTGCTAAGCTTATGTTAAATTCATTTCCTAATAGTCACATTTGATATTATCCACAACCTCTTCTCTCATCATTCTGGTGAACTGAGAGGTGACGCAAGCGATCATATCCACTTACTTTAATTCCTTGTAATCCATAGCCAGGGGCACCAGGAGGGCCAGGCAAGCCTTTCTGCCCAATATCTCCCTGTTGGAAGACCAAGAGAAATTGAAGAGAAGTATGAGAAGATTTAGGAAGAAACAATGTATTACTGCTCTTGGCTTCCTTCTTACTTTGGTCTGATCAGGACCTAATCTATGCACCCCATGAAGTTATATCATATCTCATATAAAGCAGTGTTTTCCCCCCAATTTTAAGCCACAGAACCCTCGCAAAACTCTTACGCATAATCCAAATACAAGTAAAAAGGCAAGGCAGAGCTGTTTGGCTTAAGCAGAAGTGTTGGCCTGGTAGCCTTGTCTGCTTGGTCTCCTCTAGCTGCCCCACCACCAACCCCCAGAACACCAGGGGTGTGAAGACCACTCACACATAATTCTGTGTAGCCTCTACTGTGTTTCTCCATTTCCATATGGAGTGCTAGTCACTGGTGTTGCAGCTAAAGATTCAGTGGATCAGTATTGAATTTTTAAGAAAATAGGTAAATGAAGCAAAAAGTACCTCATTTCCCAGTATGTGTTTTCTACAGCATGAGTGAACTCCATGCTTCTTGAGGAAAGACTTCTGTGGTCAAATGAGATTGGAAAGTGTTCTACACCATGTGTGTGCCTCTCCTTGGAGATCCCTCGTGCATACAAGCATACCTTGTTTCCTTGTGCTTCACTATTAGGCTTCCCAGATACTGCTTTTTTACAGACTGAAGGTTCGTGGCCACGCTGTGTTAGTCAAGTCTATCTGTGCCATTTTTCCAACAGCATTTGCTCACTTCCTGTCTCTGTGTCACATTTTGGTAACTCTCACAATATTTCAGGCCTTTTCATTATTATTGTATTTCTTATGGTGATCTCTGATCAGTGATCTTTGATGTTACGATGGTCATTGTTTTAGGGCACCATGAACCGCATCCATTTAAGACAGCAAACTTAATCACAAAGGTTGTATGTGTTTTGATTATTCCAAGAGCGTTTCCCTGTCTCTTTCCCTCCCCTCAGGCCTCCCTATTCCCTGAGACACAACAGTATTGAAATAAGACCAGCTAATAACCCTACAATGTCCTCTAGGTGGTCAAGTGAAAGGAAGAGTCACACATCTCTCACTTTAAATTAAAAGCTAGAAGTGATTAAGCTGAGTGAGGAAGGCATGTCGAAAGCCAACACAGGCCAAAAGTTAGGCCTCTTGAACTGAACAGTTAGCAAAATTGTGAATGCAAAGGAAAAATTCTTGAAGGAAATGAAAAGTGATACTCCGGTGAACTCAAGAAGGATAAGAAAGCAGAACAGCCTTATTGTTGATAAGGAGAATGTTTTAGTGGTCTGGGCAGATGAAACCAGCCATAACTTTCCCTTAAACCAAAGCGTGATCCGGAACAAGGCCCTCACTCTCTTCAATTTTATGAAGGCTGGGAGAGGTGAAGAAGCTGCAGAAGGTTTGAAGCTAGCAGAGTTTAGTTCATGAGGAAGGACATCCTCTCCATAACATAAAAGTACAAGGTGAACAGCAGGTGCTGATGAAGCTGCAGCAAGGTGTCCAGAAGATCTAGCTCAGAGAGTAAATGAAGGTGACTACACTAAACAACAGACTTTCAGCATAGATGAGACAACTTTATATTGGAAGAAGATGCCATCTAGGACTTTCATAGCTGGAGAGAAGTCAGTGGCTGCCTTCAAAGCTTCAAAGGACAGGATGATCGTCCTGTTAGGGGCTGATGCAGCTGGTGACTTTAAGTTGAAGCCAGTGCTCATTTACCAGTTCAAAAATACTGGGCCCTTGAGAATTATGCTAAATCTACTTGGCTTATGTTCTATAAAGAGAACAACAAAGCCTGATGATAGCACATCTGTCCACAATATGGTTTACTGAATATTTTAAACCTTCTGTTGAGACTTACTGCTCAGGAAAAAAAAAAAAAAGATCGTTTTCAAAATATTAACAGTGCACCTGGTCACCCAAGAGCTCTTGGTGGAGAAGGACAACTTGATTATGTTGTTTTCATGGCTGCTAACACAGCATCCATTCTGCAGCTGATGGATCAAGGAGTAATTCCGACTTTCAAGTCTTATTTAAGAAATACATTTTGTAAAAAAAGGTGAAGAATTATTGAAATGACAACAAAGAATTTAGGATATTACATAAACTTAGTTGATAAAGCAGTGGCAGGGTTTGAGAAGAATGACTCCTATTTTCAAAGAAGTTCTATTCTGGGTAAAATACTATCGAATGCGTGCCACAAAGAAATTGTTCGTGAAAAGAAAAGTCAACAAGGTGGCAAACTTCACTGTGGTCTTGTTTTCAGAAACTGCCACAGCCACGCCAACCTCCAACAGCCACCAACTTCATCAGTCAGCAGCCATCAACATAGAGGAAAGACCCTCCAATGGCAAAAAGATGACTACTTGTGGAAAGCTAAGAAGATGGTTAGCATTTTTAGCAATAAAGTATTTTTAATGAAGATGTATTCTTTGGTTTTTTTTTTTTTTTAGACATAATGCTATTGCACCCTTAATAGACTAGAATGTAATGGTAACATAACTTTTATGTGTACTGGGAAACCAAAAAATTCATTGGACTCTCTTTATTGTGGTATTTACTTTATTGTGGTATTCTGGACCTGAACCTAAAATGTCTCCAAGGTATGCCCATAGAAATATATTAAAACCTCTAAGAAGTCCCACAATAGAGAGATTAGTTTAACTTTGTTTATTCCAGAAGTTCCTAATTAACATTTGATGGAACAAGCTTTGGGAAATGTTGGATTAATATAAGTTACTATATAAGTCAGCCTTTTTTTCTTTCCACTACAGAAAAAAAGCTTTATTTTTTCCTAATTGTAAGAGGAACACCCGCTCATTGAAAAAAAAATTAAAGATGACAACGACAAAGAAAAAAATAGACCCTTCTTTCCACCACCCGGTGATAACAACTACTAACATCTTGGGAGTATCTTCATCCATGTAAAGTGATCCACACAGTTAAGAAATCACCTACTGCCAAAATGAAGTCAATGGACAAAAAAAGATAAACTAAGAATCTTGGTAATTCTGGGATCCTCAGTAAAATCTTTGACTCATGGGGCCTTTGCCCTGTCCTCTTTGAATATGAGGCTCTAATTCATCTGTGCATTTTGGTCATGAACATAAGGATTTGAAATTTGAAATGAGTGGCTTACTGACACCCATTTGCCCTATGAACATGCCTGATATTTCTTTACTTCGGTTTTTGAACAAATCAAAGAATTATTTGTTGAACACGTGAATCAACAGTTAAAACAGGGCTTCTCAACCTCTGCACTCTTCTCATCTTGAGCTGGATAGCTCTTTATGATGGGGGCTGTCCTGTGCACTGGAGGATGTTTAGCAGCATCCCTGCCCCCTTCCCACTAGATGGCAGTAGCAATCCTCCCCCCATTGTGACACCCAAAATGATCCAGACATTGCCAAATGTCCCCCTGGGGCACACCAGGGAGGGCAAGATCTCCCTCATTGAAAAACACTGGATTGTAAGAAAGAAAGGATGAATAATCACCAGATTGGAGATGACAAAAGAAAGAGAAATAGAAATGAGAGCAAAGGGAGTTCAAGGAAGTTTCTCTCACCTTCCATGGGGACGATAAATCTAGACCCTTGCCCTGAGGCCCTGACAGAGTGGACTATGCACATCTGACACAATAGACAGATTACTGGGCATTCTGTTAAAAGATCAGCTGAGGTACCTTGACCAGAGTCAAAATGTGTGCTCCTTAATGATGGCACAGCCTCCAAGAAACCTGGAAATATCTTGAGCATTTTGCAACCGCTTTCTTAAGAGACACTTTCCAATTTCTTTTGGGGAAGTAAATGGCTTTATACCCTAAAATGATCTATTTTACTGAAAGCTACATAATATGAGAAAATAAGACTTTTCGTCAGCATTCAAGAAAAAATGTCAACACTAAAATAAACACATGCTGTGAAGTTAATGTTCAATGGGTTGGCACAGATGGTACCTGACCTTCACACAGAGCACAGACTTAAAGACTCACCTTTGGCCCTTGGGTTCCTATGCCCCGAGGCCCAGAGGGGCCTGGGGGGCCTCTGACACCAGGCTCTCCCTGAAAAGACAAAATGAATGACAAGTTACTGATCTAAAACAAAAGACAAAAAAAAATTTTAAGTTGTATAGTTTATATAAAATGTCATATTTCATATTAAAATATTTTATATAAACTTTCATACATAAAATTATATTTTAAAACCCAAACCCTTGAATTTGACTAAGATATTAATTGAGCCCTTTTCTCCCAGATCACTTTCCTATACTTGACAAAGGGAGTGTTACTGCCCTTTGTTTTCATTTCTTATTGCCACTTACATAAGTAATCTTGCAGCCAACTGATATGGGTCCATTTCAAAGCAATCAAGTCAGTTAACTTTTGATAACCTTAAAAGGTACTTTTTGCGGAACTCCCTTCACTGGAATTTGGAAAAGTGCCGCCATTGTGAGTGGAGGGAGAAAGAAGAAACAAGAATAAAAAGAAACCATTGAAAGCTATAACCCCATCCTGAACTAGTTGCTCTTACTGTTTCATGCAACAAAAATTATGCTACTTGGGGTTGAGGATGAGCTTTGAGATACTTCTTCCCTAAAAGCAGTTGCAACTACAGGATAAGTTCTATACAAGCTTTTGAGATCCCCCCCAAAAGTCTTTTGGAACAGGCAAATAGCCCAGGAAAGTGGTGGGGCCTGATTAGGGTAGCTCAGGCCCTGTGCTTAGATCTATCTATGTGAGATGTGAATGATAGGAAGAAGCAGAGAAATGAAAATCTCTTCATTAGCCACCTTTTATGTACCCAGAACTCTACTATGCATGTTCATATAGGTTATTGGATATAATTTAGTACTCACGACAACCCTGTGTTATAGCGATGCCTAAGTCACCTAACGTCTCTGAACCTCAGCACATTCATCAGATACATACGAAATCATACTTAAATTTCCTGGGGAATGACGGTGAAGTTAAGACAAAGAATGTGAGTGTCTCTGTCACAATGTCTATCACAATGTCTAGACACTGTAATAGACACACAATCTATTGTATTGTGACCACATAATACACAATACACAAATCTATTGAACAATGTGTAAACACAGTTCAATAGATTTTGCCCAGAACCATTCGATGTTTAATCAAAAATAATTGTCTTCTTTGCCTGGGTGCTGTGAACCTCACCCCAGATACAATGGCTCGCTCTCTTGTGCCACTGTGCCTATCTAGCTGAGTAGGTACTTGGGAAATATTAATGCCTCACCCCAGCTGGTTTTGGGGTTTTTTTTTTAAGATTTATTTATTTATTTTAGAGAAAGAGAGAGTAGGAGCCGGAGGGGCAGAGGGAGGAGAGAATCTCAAGCAGACTTCATGCTGAGCACAGAGCCCAACGTGGGGCTCGATCCCAGGACGCTGAGATCATGACCTGAGCTGAAACCAAGAGTCAGACGCTTAACCGACTGAGCCACCCAGGAGCCCCCACCCCAGTTGCTTTATTAACGAGGAAATCAAAGTTAGCCGAAGGCCGCACAGCTATTGAAAAGCAAGACTAGGAGGACATGGAGAAGAAGGAACACTCAGAAGTTGCTGGTACAGCCACTTTGGAAAACAGTTTGGCAGTTTCTTAAAAAGTTCCACATCGATTTACTGTATACTAGTAATTTCACTCCTGTACCCAAGGGAAATGAAAACATATGTCCACACAAAGACTTACACATGAATGCTCTTAGTAGAATTATTCATAATAGCTAAAAACTAGAAACAACCTAAATGCCCAGCAACTGATAAATGGATTTACAAAATGTGGTATATTCAGCAATAAAAAGGAACAGACCACAGCGACAAGCTACAACATGGATGAACCTCAAGAGCATTATTCTCAATGAAAGAAGCCAGATCTATGAGACCACATATTTGATTCCATTTGTATGAAATATCCAGAAGAGGCAAATCTATAGAGACAGACAGTAAATCCATGATTGCCTGGGACCAGGAATTGGAATGAGGACAGGATTAACTATAAATGGGCATAAGAGATTTTATTGGGGGGAAGAAAATGTTCTAAAACTGATTTATGGTGAGGCTGTACAACTTGCTAAATTTCCTTTAAAAATCATTGAACTATATACTTGGAGTGGGTGAGTTCTAGGATATATAAAATATGCCTCAAAAAAATTATAAAGGAAAAGAAAAAAAAAAAAAAAGAAAGAAAGAAAGAAATGAAAGCCAGGCTTTGAAGCTAAATCTCCCAAGCTCTTTGCCTGAGGTCCCATTTCATCCATGTTCTGTTAGGAGCTAAATAGCTTCTAGATTGCAACAGTGTAAAAATCATGGATTATAAGAAATGATGAAATTGTTTATCTAGCAAAACAGCCCATCCTTATTTAATTTTACTTTCTACTTATAAATCCTAAAGAGAAAACAAGGCCTTAAAGGAAAAGATTTAAACTTTATTACCAACTTAATTCTTTTAATCTCTAATTTCATAATTACCTATTTCCCTTGAGCCTGCAAGCCACTTTTTTATTCTGGTCTCCTGTCTCCATCTCTTCCAAATAGTACATAGCTGCTTTTGTGACCACAGGTACTAATTATCTCTCTAACACCTCTCTCCTTCTGATTCCCACCTTTGACCCCAAGTTTCTCCCGGCTTAAATGATCACTCCCATCATCAAGAGCTCCAAGTAGAGAACATGACGTGTCCTGTACCCCATATATTTCTGTTGTCTCTCTTTTCTTGAGTCTCTTTACTCAAGGTACACCTTTAGAGGGAGTATCTGTAAGTTCACTGGGGAACAGTTTCCAGCTATACCTGACTGATTCACACACTTGCTGCATTTTGACACCCACCAGCAAAACAGAACCCAGGTAAACATAGTTCAGTAGATTCTAACCAGAACCATTCGATGTTTTGTCAAAAATAATTGTCTTCTTTGCCTGGTTGCTGTGAACCCCACCCCAGATACAATGCCTCCCTCTTGTGTTGTTATTCACCTCTGCTCTTCTGTGGTGAGGTTGGAAGCATAGGGCCACAACCCAATGTGGAGCAATGGAGAGCACACAGCCCCACCTGGAAAGCTTTCTGCTGAGAAAAACAGAACCTGTATCTGAGCAAATCTCTATATCTGACAACCAGAGGATGTAGAAACATGTCAACACCATAAGAATAGCATCGACAAGACCCTCAAGGACAAGGAACTCATCCACACCAAAAGCACAAGGGAAAAACAAAGGATGACTAACCTTTGATTAAAAGAGATTTAAGAAGCATCTCAATCGAATGCAATGTGTGGACATCATTTGGATCCCAATTCAGACAAACCAGCTGTAACAAATTTGTAAGACAAGCTGGTAAATTTAAACACTGGATATTTGATGATACTAAGGAATTATTCATGTTTTTTAATTTTGCTAACGGTATTGCATTTATGTTTTTTAAAAAGAGCTTTTATATTTGAGAGACAAATGCTAAACCTTTATATGGGAGTTGTCTGGGATTTGCTTCAGAGGAATGCAGTGGAAGCGGATGATAGAACAAGATTGACCACATACTGATAATTGTTCAAGTGTGATGGGTAAATGGAAGTTCATTTTACTAGCCTTTCTACTTCTATATACGCTTAATAATTTTCATAATAAAATGTTTTTGATAGATTTTTTTTTAATCCACAAACAACATCCAATAAAAACCTCACCAGTAAAGGTAAGGAAAAGTTCCCGTGATGTCCACCATTGATAAAGAGAAGAATACAAGATTTTAAAGATAGAAAGATGGGCAAAGGATAAAAGCACACAGGTGGATTCAGTATCATTAGAACTTACAGGTCTTTCATGCATTCTTGGCATGTCCCAAATGTTACATGCCTTTTAAAAATTAAGAATACAGAGACAAGGTAGGAGATTTTTTAATTGAGTAATATTTCTTTTAAGAAAGAATTCGACACTTTACAATTCAATTCATGATATTTTTCTTGTGATGATTTTAGTTAAAACTTCCTTCTCAATTAGTATTAATCATACTGATACACACACACACATACACACTGAACCCAGATGGGAAAGCAAGTGGAAAAAACAGTTGAAATAAGTTGTGAGTGAGTGTACTTTAGGCCAGCCTTGTCCATGTTCATTATTGCTACTCATTCTCTCTCTTCCTCAGTTTCCCTAACGCTCATCTCGTAGGAGTGTCTGAGGGCTGAGTGTAGACTTTGTGGACACCTTACTGCCCTTTCCACCCTTGAACGTTGGCCAGTGAACTTTGATAACGTGTTTCTCACATCACCTGTGGTGCTACAGTGTTTTCCTCAAATAAGCCGTCCATCTTTATCCATATAATTGTTGAGGTATAGCCATGTTTTATCTATCCAAATAATCTTTTGTTATCTTTTGACCTAGGTAAATAGAACCTGATATATGCATTTGTTTATCTGATAGACTTTAAACCAAGTCTTAGCTTAACAGATTCTGCAGACGTTACAGTTGGTCCATAACATGGTTTTAGGGTTGTTCCTCGGTGTTTCTATACCATACTTTTTAATAGATGGGAATATCAGGCACTTAATGAGCTATGGAAATCCACAGAGACAGTGTCTCTCTACTATGGTGCGGTCTTGAAGATGTATTATGCCTTTTGTTCCACGGGCCATGTGCCGTAGAAGGTCACAACACCAGGTGAAGTCATACAAGAGGACCATGGTCCAGACTCGCTTCACCATCTGATAGCACCCAGTCTGCCACAACGCAGCACCATGGGTACCTACGAAGCGTGTTCACCATGACACGTTTGGACCTGTGGTTCTATTGTCAGTGGATGGCGTGACAATCACAAATAAAAGGAATTACGACAGGCGCTTGCACGGCGGGACTTAGCTTCCCACGCGGGAGCTGAGAGTTACTGGAGCCTGCAGAGGGAGCCCTTGCATTAGGAGATAATAGACAGCCCTGAAAGCAAATTCTGGAGTTGCCATTTTTTACTATACCCATCAGTTTCATAAGACCACATAGCCTAAATCCTACCCCTACCCTCCACAAAACAAACAAACAAACAAAACTATTTAGATTACCCAGAGCTTCCTCTTGGCCCACAAAAGGAATTCTAGACTTGAGATACTCCTTCCAATTTTTCACAGGAAATGGCCACTTGAGAACTAACTCCCTGCAGTACTTGTATTTGTGAATTTAACAAATGATTCAGTGAAGGTTTTACCTAGACCATAACCTTGCAGAGTGGTTGATTTCAACCCCTTTAACATCATACATAATCTTATGATGGTCCTGGTAATCATTCATTGATTAATATCACAAATTTCACTTTTTAAAAGAAAGGAAAAGAAACCAAACACTATCACATCCATTCCTTTTTTCTCATTGGTAAACCTTTGCTTTGGTTAACATTAAAATTATCATAATTAATAATATAAATAATAATTAACATTTATTAAATTTATTATGTGGCAGGTACTTTTCATTCATTATCCGATCCTATCAACATCAACTTCATTTTATAGCTAAGGAAACTGAGACTTCGAGATAAGGATACATGATTTCCCAGAAACCATGCAGCCAGCAGCAATTCAAACCCAGGTCGGACTCCAGAGCTCATCTCCCTTCTTGGTGTTGGCTGGAGCTAGATGCAAAATGCTAATGTCTCTGTAGACTTCCTTCCACCTACCATTTAATGCAGAGACCATGGGTCTGTGGTTGTGAGAATCCTTTTCCTACATTCAGTCAGTCACGCTCTCTCAAGGAGAAGAAAGCAAGCATCCTCATGACAAGATCCCTGAGAGGCCCTCACCCCTGCACCATGCCTGGCTGTCTAAGGCTGGCCTCTCCATTTCCCCGTCATTGCCACTGCTCAGTTTTGTGGTTGACCCCAATGTTTTACTTAGTCTCATTCCAGATCTTCTAGCTACACCAATTCTTATTTTCTCTGTGTATCCATGCTGCAATATACTTGATTTGGCAGAGTAATGCATGTTGTGATGACCACTACGACGTTAGTGTGTTAGAATTCATTAAAATGTTTTATAGATATTATCCCATTAATTTCTTAGAATAACCCTGTGAGGTGGGCATCATTATTCCAGACCACCGATGAGGAGGCTAAGTCCCAGGGAGAGTAAGTAACTTGCTGAGGTCACACTGCTTGTCAGTAACAGAGGTCCAGGTGGAGCAGTGAAAAGGAAACAATCTATTATGCCTTCTGCGTATTATAAGATTTAAACACAATGTTTGAGAATATAGTGCTCTTCAAGACAAAACAGCCCAGTGCGACTGTCTTCCCCCACCCCCATCACACCCGCAGACAAGGCTTCACCCTTTGTCCTGTGCATGTTAGGTCCCTGCCCCTCGTTGAGAGGATGGTGGCAGCAGGTTACAGTTGTTCTTAAATGGATTTCATGCCTTTCTACCGGTGGGACAATGAAAAGCAACTTGAATTCACTGTGAAAAGAATTAGCTGCTAAAAAATTTTCCAAGGAATAGTACTCAAGATCCTACTAAATGATGAAAACAGGGAATGACTGAGTTTCAAAATAAGTCATAAGTCAAAGTGATGATTAGCAACTGCCTCATGTTGCTTCCTTTCTGGCTTTTAAATAAAATTAAGCTCTAACTATGAAGGCTCCAGCTACCACAAACATAAGCATCACTCTGGAATGGATCCTGTAATAAACTTATGCACTGGTCTAGTAACTCTGCTGAGCCTCCCTGTGGCTGCCAAGATGCCAATGGAAGTTTAGCTTACTGTAAGCTTCTGAATACACAGCCTGATACTGAGAATGTGTATTGGTTGTTGACTGGCCATTGTCATAGCACTCAGTCACCTCTCACTGACACCCTTTAGTGTGAAAAGGGAGACAGGAACAGTTACCAGCACAATTATCAGGGAGATGTGAAAATAATGAAGAAGGTGCTGGAAAACAAGCACTCAAATCATGATAACATCTGCTTTAGCATATTTTCCCAGCTTTAAATTTCAAAATATTTAAAATAATTTCCATCTTCCAATTAATTTCTCTCCTAGAACTTTAATATTCACCCCCAATCAGCAGTGTCTCAAAGTCCATGATAATTTAAAAACTTGCTTTTGGATGGGGTGGGTGAGGTTAGGGGAGGGGGGGATTTGTTGATTGTTTCTTTTCTCAAAATCGACTCATCGAAGATGAACAAAAGATTACTCTGTGCCGAGGTGCTGAGAATCTCAGTGGAGAAGGAGAGTCTTTCTTATTTAGCTGCATTAGGAATTTTGAATATAGAAATACTGATGTTGTTCCTAATGACAGAGAGAAGAGAAGGCTCTCTTGTAATGATATTCAATATAATTTCCCACAGGAGGGGGGAGCGCTCCTCTAGTCTGAATGACTGAAAATAAAAATGTGTGGATGGTGATTTGGGTGGCCAGTGCTAAGAGGATTTAGTGTGTGTTTCCAGGGCTGAAGGGAGAGGAGGTACGTATGTATTGCTGGGGAGAGAAATGCAGAGCTAGGAAAACAGCAAGGAGAGATGAAAGCAGCCTTGAGGGTCACAAGACAGACCAGAATACAGCTGTGATTTTAAAGAACATGCATGGAACTGAATTGGGGAAAAACCTTGAAAAGTCACCTAGTCAAGTTTTCCTGGTCTTGAATGTGACCTTTTCTGAGATATAAATGTCAAGTTGCCTGGCATTTCAACTTGATATGGCTCTGGCTCTAATTAGTCCTGGTTTTGAGCTGATTGTCCTGCCTGTCACAATTTTACAGTCCTATTATGGGAGGTGGGTTTCTTCCACTCCAACTTGGAGTCACAGACCCTTAACGTCACTGTCATGAAGTCTGTATCTGAGGCCAGCCCTCCTTGTCAGAGACTGTTCAAAATGGAGTTTCTTGTCCAGTCCATGTCCACCAATGGAATCCACAAATTCCTAACGCAGTTCTGTGTGAATCGCTCCTCTGTTCTGCCACGGCCTGTTGGTGGTATGCACATATGTGAGCCATTGCAGAGAACAGAGGGGCAATTCAAATGCCGGGAACATTTTTAGAATAATGACACTCGGTGGAATTTCACAGAGCCTTGCATTTTAATTTATGACTATGGGCCACTTTTGTCAAATAAAGCACGTATTTACAATATTCAAACATTTAAAGCTTTTGAAAAATGTTTAACTCTTTTGGGTTTGGGTTTGTGCTTCTTGTTAATGTTTACATAATTTAAGTTTGGATGATGGGAAAGCTAGGCTGGAAAGAGAAACAATCCCACTGTACGCTAAGTGATGCCAAGATATCTGGAGGCTCGACAGCTTTGAAGATGAACATCTGCAGATCAGGGCGAGTCAGTCTCTCTGCTCTAATTTATTCATTCATTGCATTTGCATTCATTCATCCATATTCATAGTCTCCCTCTTACACATGAACATAATATAGTATCAACACCATTTCCACTGTAAAGGGGCAAGGTATTCAGCCTTTCTGCTTCCTGATCTCCTTACCTATAAAATAAGGGAGTAGTTTAAAATGCGATGATATTCTGGAAATATTTAGGTAGTATATAATGTCTATTGACATAGTATACAATAATAATAGCAACAACCCAACATATGCTTTCTGCCCACAGATTTTATTCCAACCACTTGATGGTGAAGAGGTCTCTTGAGGGCTCTAACAGGCAGGTTAGAGCCCCTCTGTGCAAGGACTGGCCCCAGCTCACCTGCTCCAAAGCTTTGGGAAGGAATAGAGTTGAGAGAGGTACATGGCAGGATGCACTTGCCCTTATGGAGCTCAGGAGGCCAAGGATAAACTCTTATCCTCAGAGATGTCAGCAGATCAGTCTCTAGGTCACATGCACCTCATGAGCCTTTGCAGATGAAAATACTGGAGAAAAGAGTCAAGTGGGCTTCTCAAAGGCAGATGAGGGTCACATAATGATTGTCCCCAATCACAAAGGGTCCTTTTCATCTGTAGGGGTTCAGTGAAAAAGTGCAGGCAGCACTAAATAAGATCCTTGAGCTTGCCATCCTCATCAACAAACAAGTCTGGGTCCAGGGAATAGGGTGCTAGATGAGTGCTTCCCACTCATCAAGAAACCAAATCGTTAGTTTCTCTTCCAGGCATGTTTCAAAAGCAGATTTTAAAACTATATCTCCTATCTACTTGGAAGTATAACTTTTATAAGAATTTTAGAAATCTTTCAGAAGCCCTTGTCAAAATTTGGATGCAATTCAAGGTAATTGTATATAGAAGTACTATAACCACTGATGTCATATGGAATTCTTTCACTTGGAAAAAAGCCAGAGAGCACCACAAGGGTGCAAGATGTCAGGGACTGCTTCTGATAGGTTTTGAAACATAGAAGCTTTGATTCTAATGTCTGTGTCATATGCTAAACACATGTGCCCTTAACCAAATAGCACAAAAACGGACCATAAATTGTCAACCTTAATGGTTTCCTCATTTCAAAACACATTTGTTTTGTAAGTTAATGCGCTAAGGCCAATATTTTAAGGTGACTACACAGAGTTTAAATGAAAAACATATCAGATATATATGTCTATACAATTATACACACACACACACACACACACACACAGATGCACTCCCACATACTTACAATTTCTCTGTTCTTTTAAGTCAGAATGAAAGGAGATGAATTTTGCTCGCCTTTGAGACCAGTGTTTTTGCTACCATTGACACCTTTAGGTATTTTGAGGATCTCACCTCCACTTTACCAAACCACAAGGACAAAGTTAGGTGGAATTAAACTTTTCCAAATATCTCTCTTTCTTTACGTGTGTGTGTGTGTGTGTGTGTTTCCAAAAGTTTTCTTCAGAGAAAAAGGCCACATAGAGACTTTAAGACCTCTATCAAAGACGAGAGATGACATTGAAAGTTATTTAAAAGCTGGTGTTTGCTTTTAGAATTTCCTTTATTTTCAAGTTTATGATCCAAGTTCTTTAATTCTAAGACCAGCTCACACGATTTCCAGGATAACACATTTTCCCAGCATCCACAGCAAGAGGTCAAAGAGAAAAAGAAAAGGCAGCTGAGAGTGGGGGGGTGGGAGGGCAGGGAGACAGAGGCAGATCCTAGCCAATATTCTCTCCTCCCTCAGCCAGGAATGAGCTGTCAGCTGCCTCCTCCCCTCAGCCTCCCGTGTGGGCTAACAGAGATAATGAGTCTCCTTTAAGACACATCTCTGGCAACATGTTGGTTGTTTCAAAAAGTAAAATAGGCAGCATAAAATTTTGAAGGAACACATTTTTTCTTGACTTTTCCCCCTAAAACGTATATGATAGCAAATACAGGGGACTTTCAGGGAAAACCAGTATATGGAATTATTTAGTAAATGTTTTAGCTTGTATGTTAAATAACCTGACATAGTAGAATATTCACAAGAAACAAATTTTAAAATGTTCTCTATCTGTAAGTGCCTGCCTTTATTATCATTGCTAAATGTAGAGCAGTAGCATAATAGTATAATTTAATATAATACAATGTATACTTATCTAAAATATAATAACCTACTCAGTGGAAATGTAAATGATCATATTTCCATTAGAATACAGATACATTCCAATATACATTTAATAGGTTTTATCTCATGCCATATATTAAATAAGTTTCTACTTTCCTACCTGAAGGAATATTTACGTAATAACAAAAGATTTTACCTGTGCTCCACTCAGAGCAGCAAACAACAAGGTTCACATAGTGAAATGTCTTCCTACTTTTTTAATTTTAACACTTGACAAATGACTATGCTTTAAAGAAAAAAAAGAACACTTCCATACCCAAGTTCAGTATGGTTTATTGACACTGTCAAGGTGTGTTAGAGGACTGGATTCAGTTCTGAGTCAGACCAAGCCAGAACCTTGATAAAAGTATCGCAGGTGTGGTCCTCCCTAGAGTTTACACAGTACTTTTAGACACAGCCTCTCCCTGGGCTCTCATGATTACGCTAACAGAGACAGGGAGAAGTCAAGCTGTCCTTTACAGACAATATTTAGTGCCATGGGTCTCCCATCTTTTATTGTCCTGAGGAGAAGGCAAAAGGGTCCCCCCTGCCCCATTGTACAGAAGCATCAGCAAGGTGTTGTCTCTCCCACGCGCTGGGGCAGAGACCAAAAAATCAAAACAAGTTGACATTGAATAATTAGAACATCTCTCTCTCATGACCTGGAAGCACTTGAAAAACTAAGTAGATATGTTTCTAAGGACATATTTTCTCTTTAGGGTAATATTGATCATTCATTCACTTTCCATTCATTCAACATGTTATACAGCTCCTATTGGGCGGCATGCTTACTTCTGGTGCCAGGAATTTAGCAGGAATCAAGACAAAGAGCCTGCCTTCAGGAAAACGTACAGTCTCATGGAATACACAGAACAGTAAATGAGCAAGCTGGCTTGAAAAAGTGATACATGCTCTGGAGGACATACACAGGGGGATGTGAGAGTGATGAATGAGGGGAGAGACGATTGTTCTTTGTTTAGGCAGTCAGGCTCAGGTTAGGCAAGATTTGAGCCACAGCCTTAAGAATGAGCCATCTTGACAGAGTCAAGACCCAGAAGCAGGAATGAGCTGAAATAGGGCAGGCCCATGTCGCCGGCAGAAGGTCACTAAGGAGAAGGGGCAAGAGCTACAATCAGCTCGTGAAGGGACTCATAGGCCATAGGAAGTGGTAGGATCTTGTTCTAAGTGCAGAGAGAAGCCATCAGAGTGTTTTTTGAGAAGGAAAGGGATATGATCTGATTCCTGGTTTTAAAAGACAGCTCTGCCTAGCAGGTGAGAGAAGGGCTGAGGTAGAAGAGGGAAGGCCCCTGAAGGGGTTATTTTAATAGCCCAGACAAGTGATGATGGTGGTCTGCCCTGGCAAACCAGAAGGAGAAAAGCGGCTAGAATTAAAATATATTTTGAAGAGAGAACTGACAGCATTTACCAAAAGACTAGACATGGAGGGAGAGGGAAAGGAAGGGGCAAGAATGACTCAGGTCTCCTAGCTTGAGCATGAGTTGGGTGGTGCCATTTATAGGCTTATGAGGTGAAAATTAAAATTAAATTATATTTTGGGCCTTAGGTTAGAGATGTCTGTGAGAAAGCCAAGAGAAGTTATACGGTAAGAAACTAGATGTGTGCAGTCAGAGCTTAGGGGGAAAGAGAAATTTGAAAGGCATCAGCACATGAGTAGTAGTTAAAGCCATGGGGCTGGATGGGATCACCTAGGCGAAGAGAGATCTAGAGGAGGGAGGAGGGCTCTGAACCACACTCTGACTTTGGTACAGAAAACAAAGCAACAAAGGCACGTGAGAGTTGCAACCAGAGAAGCAGGAGAAAATCCACAAAACTAATCCACATGCTCAAACTAGTGAAAGTTCCCCCAGGAGGTCCATAGGTGAAGATAAATAACTATCAGTTCTTTAGACCACCACTCCTCTATTATGTCTGATTAAAAAAAAAAAAAAATTCACCTTTACCAAAGTCACTTACCTATCAGACATCTTCTTAGAAGCTACTATGTTACTTACTTTAAAATCTTACCTTTGCGCCAGTGTCCCCCACTCCACGTAAGCCCATTGGCCCAGGGGGCCCTGGTAGTCCCCGAGGTCCCTGAGATGACATAAGAAGGAAGAGAGTGAGTGTCCTTGTCATGTGCAGCGTTTATCAAGAAAGAAAGAAAGAGGAGGAGGGAGGGAATGAAGGAGATCACAGCGATGTCCACACTTACAGCCACACCAGGATAGCCATCCCCTTTGAGTCCTGGAGCACCCACTGGTCCACGAGGTCCTTGGGCCCCCTGCGTAAATTCAACACCAGGTGACATCACAAGACTAAACAGTGAAACACCTGGCAAAACTTGAGCACAATACCAACTCTCTATGGCAAACGTGCACTTGAGAAGTGCAGAGGAATGATCTGAATAATTTTAGAAGGGAAGTCTACCACCTATGGCAACTTGTTATAAGTCTCTCTTCGTAAGTCTTACCCATTTGCATTTGGTAGGAAGCGTGGAATGAATATAGGGAGTAAATGGGAACCATTACAAAATCCTCTATAGGAAACACATTAATAGGAATTAAAAACGACTGATTACTGATATTCTAATTTTTTTAAGATTTTATTTATTTGACAGAGAGATCACAAGCAGGCAAAGGGGCAGGCAGAGAGAGAGGGGGAAGCAGGCTCCCCGCTGAGCAGGGAGCCCGATGCGGGGCTCGATTCCAGGACCCTGGGATCATGACCTGAGCCGAAGGCAGACACTCAACTGACTGAGCCACCCAGGTGCTCCTGATATTTTAATTTTTAAAATTACACTTTTTTCGTATCATAAATTATAGACAAGTATAAAAATGAGAAATTTTAATATGCAGAGTGTGAGAAGAGAAGGAAAGAATACATAACAAAATCTCAAGTGTAAAATTTTGAATGTCAAGTAAGATAACTATACACTACCCATTGTTAGGTAAGATTTTTATTGTTATGGTACATCTATTGTCCTCTCCAACAAGGCCCAAATTACACAGGGAATAAATAAGCCCCCGTGAAAATTAAAAATAGATTATTTAAAAAAAACAAGTTATAAATAGATAGGACACAGAGTTTGTGATTCATATCTTAAGACCTAGAAAGAAGTCCTAAATATTGCTTTACATGATAACCTTTGGCATCAAAAACTTTAGTAGCTATAATCTGCCTCCTATATAGAAGATAGGGTAGTGTGATTACTGCCTTCTGAATAACAAAATTTTCTGAGATGTGTTAACTCTCCTTGAGATGGAACTCAAAGGCTTTTTTCTTTTTTTAGAGAATGCGAATGGACCGGGAAGCAGAGGGAGAGGGAGAGAGGAGGGAGAGAGAATCTCAAGCAGACTCCCTGCTGAGGGCAGAGCCCAACGCAGGGCTCCACCTCATGACCCTGAGCTCGTGACCTGAGCTGAAACCAAGGCTTGGTCACTTAACCGACCAAGCCACGCAGGTGCCCCACAAATCAAAGAAATCTCTGGCTAAAGTAAAATGGAGATAGAGGAAGAAAAAAATGTGGAAGACTCTCTTAGAAGATTTAGAAAATATAAATCTATTATGCTATATTTAAAACATGTAATTCTTTCTGTATCACATTCTGTTACTGTGATAACTCTTATAATGGCCCTTGTCAACACATATAAATTATTTTGATTAAAGGCTGTTCATATTTCTAAAATATTTATGGTTGGGAAGAAACTAACAATTGGCAGAACTTTGTGTTGGAAAAAGTAACAGGACTCTCCAAGCGTTCCTTATATGCAAGGATCTCACATTCTGAGATCAAACTGCCATTATTCCAAGCCAAGTGCTACCCCAAATCCAACTCCCAAAAGCTGTTCCTAACTCTACTTCTAGGAATGAATGCCTGACTTGGGGGCGGAGGGGGAGGGGGGCAGGGGGAGAAAACTGCATACTCTTTAAGCAATAAAAAAAAGTTAAGTTTATTTTGAAAACCAGGAATAGAATAGCTGTTTTTTCCTATTAAATCTGAGACTGGTTTTCTGTGATGAACCCTCTTAAGAATGATCTTTAGAAAACACTCGGCCACTTATAAAAATTTAATGTACTATTTATCCTCAACAAAAACACAAGATGATCTCTTCCAGTTATGTGACAGCAAAAACAAGTTCTTCAGGAGAGGTGAATTTTGGCATACCCTCAGCCACAGAGAACTAACCGATCACTTCTCAGAAGCAATTTATTGTGCTATTCCATATTTCAGAGTAAAGCTCTAAACATTCCAAGTAAGATACCCCTTTCTTTCCATGCTTACACGAGGAACAGGCCAACAACCAAACAGAGCAGTAAATGGTCCCTGGTTAGGTTGAAAGGAAAAGAAAACTGGTATCAGAATTCACTTTCAGTTTTTATTTCTAAGTTTTAAGACTATAACAGATTATCAGCAGCTGTTACCGTTTATCCTCTGGCACCCACATTGGGAGGAAAAAATGTTAAAACATTTATAGTTTACAACTAGACATTTTTTCCCTAGAGATCTTTGTTCTGCATCTTGTAAAAATTTCAGTTAGCTTGTTACTTCTCATGTTCTTAGGAAATATCGGAGGCAGGGAGAGGAGCACTGTTCTGTCTCAGATTTTTATTCTGGACTCCTCGCAATATTTTTATAGGTAGAATTTTTGTCACTTGGCCTTGATGCCCTGGATTCAAGAAAATGTCCTGCAGAGTGATTCCCTTTGAAGTGTCTCTCTCATTCAACAGAAAGTAAGGCAGAAATCTTAATCTGGTAATAATGGGCGTTAGGGGAGGGCCTGGGAGCTCCCTGAAGTCATATGCAAAACTGAATTATGTGTCAAAACTTCCATCAGACATTTAACCTTTCAAAAGCTTAAAAAAGAGTGCACTAGGGAAGAATGACAGAAAGAGTATAGAGGCCAAGGGATTATAAAAATTATGGAGTAAAGAAGTAAATAACATCAATTAAGTACATCACCAATAATGCCAATGACGATCAGTAAAAAAAGGGGGGGTGTGCTTATAGATCTAGGCTGCACATTTAATTGGATTTTATTTTTATTATAAAGAAAAGTATAGGTGGAGAGAAGTTGCTTTAAATCATGGAACTAGGAATATGCGGATTCAGGAAGTTATCAAACTATATGAAAATTTCCATCCAAACATTCTTGATCAAGGCCATAGCTGTAGTTTCAGCACTAGGAAATTTGGAGCTTTTTCTTTGCCTCATACATAGCTTGGGTTGCCATGTGCCTCAGGGTCTGGGGTGTGCGATGACCACCTTGTTCTAGTTTGCCCTGGACTGGCTCTGTTTTAGCTTGAAAATCCCACATCCTGGAACCTTCTGTGTCCCCAGTAAACCAGAAGATTGTCACGCTAGCAAGGACAACTGTTAAAGTGATGAGGAACAATGGAGGTCAGGATCCTCCCTTGACTTTTAAAAGGAGCACTCCAACTTAACAACAGTATGTAGTAGGTTTTGCATTATATTTCAAAGATGGTTCTAAGTTTTCTTTTTTGAAATTCTGAAAATCACTGATGTTGGTACTTAATCCCTTTTATCCAGAAGAGGCAATCTGATAGAACTAAAGCCAGTTTCAAGACTACATAAAAACATGCTACTAATTCAATACAGTGCTGATTATGGAGACCCGAAGCCTGTTCTCATAAACAGGGATGGGATGTGTTTGTGACATTTGGAATGTGAAATTTTGCTGTGATGCTGGGTTTTGTGTGAGCAGGGAAATGGTGCTTTGTTGCCATGGAAAATAGATATGATTACTTAAAACTGTCATCTCCTATAATTATTTGCATTTTCATTTAAAATAACTCTGAAAGATGGAAAACAAAGCAGAGAAATTTAATCCAGTAAAGCTTCTAGACCACATGAACTTTTTGGATAATGTTTTGCAAAAGAGATACGTAGGCCATTAGTATGTAAATGAAAGAAGTTATGGGTCATATAATCTCTTATACCACAGACATTACAAAAGGAGCATTTTCAAACAACTCTTTAGTCATCCAAAATCTAACCACAGGAGCTATCATTCCTCCTCATTTATGAAAAATGAATGATCTGATGGCTTGATTTTTAAAAACGATGGTAGTGTACTTTTACATTCCAATTCATCAATGTAGAGTGAGTAGAACAGTCTCAACTGTCATTTTACTTTGCATTAATTCCCCTTTCCCTTCCCTCTTATAGAGGGGGAAAAATAGGAATAAAGCCTACCTTTGACTCTGAAAAACAAACTGAGGGTTCTAGAGGGGAGGAGGGTGGGGGGATGGGTTAGCCTGGTGATGGGTATTAAAGAGGGCACATATTGCATAGAACACTGGGTGTTATACGCAACCAATGAATCATGGAACACTACGTCAAAAACTAATGATGTAATGTATGTGACTAACATAACATAATAAAATAAAATTAAAAAAAAAAAAAAGCCTACCTTTGGTCCTCGAACAGCAATTCCAGGTTCTCCTTTAAATCCAGGCAGCCCGGGTCCTCCTCTATCTCCCTGCACATTTCAAATAATGTTCAGTTTCAGGTCTTAAATGACAGGAGAAACCATAATAGCACAAAACACAAAAGAGATGGGCCAATTTATAAAGGGTTTAATCTATCAGTCTCAGATGTGGAGGTAGTCGCTTCTTCTAATATATTTGAGGGGGATTTCAAATCCCAAGCAAATAAAACCTGTCAGTAAGGAGAATGACAGCAGTTTATAGAAAGCCCCCTGAAATAGGTGGCTATCTAGACTCAAATATTTAGACTGTAAGAATGCCTGGGAATGCTCTTTTTTTTTTTAAAAGATGTATTTATTTATTCGAGAGAGAGAGAATGAGAGAGAGAGAGTACATGAGAGGGGGGAGGGTCAGAGGGAGAAGCAGGCTCCCTTACTGAGCAGGGAGCCTGATGTGGGACTCGATCCCGGGACTCCGGGATCATGACCTGAGCCGAAGGCAGTCGCTTAACCAACTGAGCCACCCAGGCGCCCCTGGGAATGCTCTTAAATCTGAGCAGTTTTCTTTTCTGCCAGACTTTCTGATTATTAATCCTACCAGATTCTTCTGAATAAACACAATAAATCTTTACCTGCATTAGGGTCTAGGATTTGGTGGAGGTAGTTCATGGTGAAGTGACAAGTTCAAGACCAGGAACAAGAAATCTGATTTCTAATCTTAAATTTCCTGCTAGACTTTAGTTTGCTTAATTGTGAAATGTCAGGGTTGGACCAGATAATATCTTGGGGTTCTTCCAAAACTAAAATTCTAGTTCACTGGTATCATGAATTTTTTCCCCGCACCAAATGCCAAAGAGCCAAGTTATAAGTCAATCATTCATTCATTCACTCACTTCCAAGAATGCATACCTTTGGCCCAGGTGGTCCAGGAAGTGATGCTCCAGGCATCCCAAAAGGGCCCATAATTCCTGGTTCACCCTAAGAAAAGAGCAGAATACTCATTACATTACAAGGAAAGAAACCATATATAGGAATTATATTAGGAAAAACATAGAAATGTATTCCCAGCATTTCAAAATATTATGACCAGTTTCACAAACCAATGTGAAAATATTTGAACATTTTTGCTAAACTACTACTAAAGTTTTTGATGATTAAGATTTCAGGGCCTTTAATAAATGCATTCAGTTTCTGAATATGAGGAAATTTTTATCTCATGTACATTCTTTTATTAGCTAATAAAAATTACGCAATTCATGGTGCTTCCCTTTTGTATTGCATGCCAGGAAGCTCAGAGGGAAATGTTTGTTCAATTACAACAATTTTCTTCAACATAAGTTCCTGGGTATACGTGGTAGGTAAATAATGTTCCCTGTAGTTCCTTCTAACTTTTTCCTTTGTTATTTTATTTTATGGCCCATGGTATATCAGTCTTCTATTGTATCCTAGTTCACATCCCTTTTTAGAAGTAGGAGTTTATGGTAAAAACAACGGAATTTTGAATAGAAAATTTAACACATCTTTTGTGTGTGTGTGTGTGTGTGTGTCTTGATATCGAATCTCAATAAAGACTCAAGCAATATCTCTGTCCCATCTGGCTCTAGACCAGTGATCCTCAAATCATCAGAGGAATCTGATAAAATACAGAGTCAGGACTCAGCCCCAGAGATTTTAATTCAATAGATCTAGGGGCTGGGCCCAGGAATACGAGTTTTATGAGGCCCCCTGGGAGTTCTGATATAAGTACAATTACCTCATTTAAAGACACTATGCAAAGCAATTGTCATTAAAAGAAGGTGCACACACCCCATCAGGTGTCCAAAATGACCCATTTGGGATACTGGAAGAAAATATTAGGGCTTCATTATAAATTTTTATCTTTTAATTTTTCAATTACTTATGTAAATTTCACAGCATATTAATATAGTTTATGAGGAAACACTACAATTGAAGAATAAACCTATATTGAAGTGTGGTCAAATTTGTTTTGACTAGTAGGGATTTGTTATCAATCAGTTTGGAAACTACTGATGGAGGACATGTGTGGCAGACAGACCGTCAGGCCGCATATGGCCTGCTGCCAGGTTTCACACAGCCGTGGGCTAAAACTGGTTTTCATGTTTTGTTTTGTTTTTTAAGTAGACTCCATACCCAATGTGAGCCTTGGACTCATGACCTTGAGATCAAGAGTCACATACTCTACCAACTGAGCCAGCCAGGAGTCCCGATTTTCACATTTTTAAATGATTGTTATTTAAGTGACTACATAATACCCTCAATTTTGTCCCTTGGCCACAAGGCCTGAAATATTTACTACCTGTGCCTTTCCAAGAAATGTGCCTCCCCCTGCCTTAGAGACTGAACTGTCTTCAGTGGTAGGAGCTGCCCACTTGGCCCCCCTGTTTCCTCCGGGAGGAACTCCATCAATCAGATTCACCACTAATGACTCTTGCCCTGGACCACAGTTGCCTTCACAGCTGAGGCCTCCCACTGTGCTGATTACCCAGTATGACCCACAGGCTGAGCACACCAGCCCACTGGGGCCCAGCTCATGCCACACATGTACATGCCAAATCTTTAATTCCAAACCTATAAGGCAATGGCACATGACACAGTCGGGATTCTGGCAACAGATAACCACCTGATTCAATCCCATGGCAAAGGAATAAAATATCAACCTGTTAAAATTCTCACTAAACCAGGGTAAGCAAAATTATGCTTCTAGATTTCATCTATTCCTTTTTTTTTAAAGTCAATTACTTTTAAAATATGAAATTATACATGTAAATAGTATGTAATTCTTTTAAAGACCCTGTATTAAATTGTGATTATGCTTTAAAATATGGCAGTTCTTCATCAAAAAAGCTGTATTTCAAAATACAGAAAAGTACTCTTTGAAGAACAGAGTAAGACATAAGGAAAAACCATTGTTATTAATACTAATATAACACTTTCCTTATATAGTGGCCTTCTTCATCATGTGCTCCTTGAATTACCTGTAGCATAGGGCACTTATTTAAGAAACACAGATTTCTAGGACCCATGCACTTACTAAAACTCCCGCTGTCTGGGCATGGTGCCAAGAAGTACAGCTTTTGTAACGAGCTCCCAGGTGATACTGATGGACACTGAAGCTTAATGACTTGTCGACAGAGGATGATTTGTTGTCTACCTGCTTTTATCTGGCCGGGACCGTTTTTGTGTGTTTGTTTCAGTAGTCTGGTCCTTCAACGTACTGCCTGTCTCCTTACAATTAGCATCTTCCTAGAAGCCTGAACTCTCTTAGGTTTGCAATTTCTATTTCCTGACACATCCAGATGACCTCAATATTCTCTCCTGCTAAGTCAGGACACACACCTGATTGCTGTCTCGCAGTTTCCTTTACTTCATCCTCAGCATCTGGTCCTGGTCAGTTTATCAGGCCATATACCCCATACTTTCCATTGCACGGTACTGATTTTTTTCTTTTCTCTCTGAATAGCTCCATGTACTGAGCACTTACTATGTCCCAGGGACAGTGCTCAGTGCTTATACTAACTCTTTCAGTCTTCACAGCAATCCTGGGAAATAGATACTATTATTGCTTTCTATGATTAAAGTGACTGGGCCCAAAAGGTTCCAGGTAGAGCAGGATGAGAATCCTACACTCCTGCATTCTGAAGCCCTGCTCCTCATCATCCCTGTGTTACGTCTCTGTCTGGAACCGTGTTGTTTAGCAAAACAAGATGGAAGAGAATTGGTATCTTCTACAGTCCTAACTCTATCCCAACTTCTGAATATTGTGTGGTCACTTGAGAGAATGGACATACAGATTGTCTCTAAGAATCATAAATGCTCCAATGAAGATCACATATTTTATGGACTCTTCATTCCATCCGATTTTGCCCAGACTAGCATGTTTTCTAAAGCCTTTTTCATTGGGATTTGTTGAGAAGGAACCAGGGACTCCAACTTGCAGTGGAAATCTAATATTCTTTTAAAACCAGACACAATTACAATCTCCCCAAAGCATCAATGAGAATATAAGAAACATACCTTTGGCCCTTCGGGCCCTGGAAATCCCCTCTGTCCTTGATTTCCTTTGCTCCCTTTCCTTCCTTCATCACCCTGACAAAATAATTATAAAAATACAGTTGTATGAACAAACCCTCCTTGTTCTGACAACAACCCTATCAGGACCACGTTCTCAACTAACACTGA
Source organism: Callorhinus ursinus (assembly GCF_003265705.2). Taxonomy (NCBI): domain Eukaryota; kingdom Metazoa; phylum Chordata; class Mammalia; order Carnivora; family Otariidae; genus Callorhinus; species Callorhinus ursinus. The sequence continues at coordinate 25,163,944 of NW_027397074.1, forward strand.
TTTTCAAGCAATGTATCCTAAGTCCAGCTCAGTTTGTACAAGATTTGTCGATGTTCTTGAGCAGACTGGGTGACTTCAGAATTGTTCAGTCTTTATCATTTATTCAATATGATTTGATGTTTTTTAAATCTAAGTTCAGTGTCTCTCTTTGGGGACTTTAACTGGAATTCACAGTTCTTTGGCAGCATTGGTTTATTAACAGATGCTTCTGAGACATTGGCGGTTTCAGAAAAGACAGCTAGCTACCTGTGCTTTTTCAGCTTTAATGCTGCTTGAGTTTTAAAACATAAAATGAGATATTTTCCAAGATAGAGAACAAACGGGTGGTTGCCAGAAGGGAGGTGGGTGGAAGGATGGGTGAACTGGGTGAACTAGGTGAGGGGGATGAAGAGTACACGTATCTTGAGCACTGAGAAATGTACAGAATTGCTGGATCATTATATTGTACCCCCAAAACTAATAAAACACTGTATATTCACTATACCTGAATAAGAAAAATTTTCTTAATTTTACATCCATAGATTGTAACGGTGGCAACAAGAAGTAAAGCATGAAATAGCTAGCTATATAAAATGTTACCACTAAAAACCCCCAGGTTTTTCAAACCCAGCCCCATTTCTTCCTCAATAAGGAATCTAGTTCTGTCTCCCAAAAGAGACCGATAATTCTATTGGCAGAAAGACGCATGAGCATTAACCTGGAGCAGAGTAAGAAACTGCCGACTGGCTGTTCCCCCGGCCTGGTTGTGTAAGCTGGTACTTCCCTGAAGGAATTTTGTTACATTCACCCAGAGCCCTCAGAGTGTTACAAAACGATCCTTCAACTAGGGCTCAACTGCAAGGTACCATACCAAATGTGGCTCAACAAAGGAATAACTTTCAAGTTATTCCGGGGGGTTTGCAGCTGAGGGCATTGAAACATTTATGACATAAATGCCTCTACCACCATTTTCAAACCTAAGCGTGCATCAGAATCACGTGGAGGGCTTGTTAGCCCACAGATTGCTGAGCCCCACATCCAGAGTTTCTGATTTAGTAGGTCTGCATTGAGATCCAAGAATTCACATTTCTGACACATTCCCAAGGTCATCAGAAATGCAGACACTCCCTCAAGAAGAGGTGAATTCCTACCGCATCTATAGATTGTAATTAACTCCCAAGGTCCAAACTAATGAAGAGCAGTGACACAGGTGATAAAAAAAAAAAAAACATAACAGTTGAATGTTATTGTATCCTTAACTTATCGTATCCCTATCATTTGCCAGCCGAGGCAAAATCTAACCCCAACTAGTTATTTTCTTCCATTTACTCCCAAATTTAATTTACTGTCCTAAATAACCCAGAAGACAACAGTAGGAACCCAATGAAAGGTAATAAAGTGCCAACACTGAACCGTAGCATGTCTGGGCTACGTAACAGATTCCTACCTCTCTTCTCCCTAAACTTCCATAAGCCACAGAACCCCTCAGAGCTACAAATCCAGTGCCCTCTCTTTCCAATGCATTCTCCTTGCTCTATAGGTAGCATTTGACACCACCGATTGCTTTCCTCTTGAAACCCTCTCACCTTAGTTTCCCTAACACAGTAACTATTCTGCTTATCTTCATGCTGGTCTGAATGTTCTTTCTCCAACTACTGCACAATGTGGGATTCAAACCTCAGCTCTTTCCCAGAGACATCATTCATTCTTCCAGCTTCAATTATTAACTCCAAGGGTCTAGTTTCCAAAAGTATCTTCTAGAAAACTTCCGTTCTCCTGAATGTTAATAAGCATTTCTAAAAGTATTTTTTTGGGGGGTTGTGAAAAAGGTATTCTCTGTCCAGGTTCACAAAGAGAGAGAGAGAGAGAGAGAGAGATCTCATAGTCTGATATACCAATAAATTAAAACGTTTGAAATTCTGCAAATAATTTAAATGTCAAATTCTCACATTTAAGGTTAAGGACTCAATTTTAGCCAATATTTGCACAAGACCTAGACTTCTTAAGCTTTCACTGACCGTTTTAATGCCATTAGAACACTAATAAGTACACAGATTTTATTTTTACTTTACTCATATGTAGTTCTCCAGAGTCTTTATATGTACACTGATGACTGTGCATAAAAACTGCAGGAACATCTGGCATCTCAGAGGCCATAGGTTATGTCACTTAGTGGGTGGTCTTATTGATGAATTTGGGGATATTCTCATCTTTATAAAGATGTTAATCAACCAGCATTTCTACAATGTGTAAGATAAATGTATGCCAAGTTGTGAAAATGAAACCTCCATTTGACGAGTGGTATTTCTTTCTTACTGCGTGAGATACTATAAATATCTGAAGAAAATGTATGGACTTTCAAGTCTCAAGGATGGATCTCAAGGCTTCTTTTCTATGTGTTTTAAAATGTCCATCTGACCATTTATTGGGAAAACATGTGTTGAACTCTTCCTAGTAGCCGGGTCTTATGAGAGATCTTAGGAAAGTAAAAATGAATAATACATACTTCCTGTCTTCCGAAAACACACAAGCTGGAGCCATAATTTTCAGCCAGAAGCAAACACATTTGACAGAGTAAGAGTCACAGGCAGACTTCTCCTACACCGTGTCGTTGGGCAGTTTGCCTTCCCCAGCACCTCGTCAGCTCCGTACCTTCCCCAGCACCTCGTCAGCTCCGTACCTTGGGGCCAGGGTGTCCTTTTCCAGGTGGTCCTTCTGGGCCCCTTGTTCCTGGAAGGCCTGCTTCTCCCTAGAGGAAACGACACTGATGTCTTAGCTAACCCTGCACGGACAGTCTGTACAAGCCCGCCTTGTCTCCTCTATGGCCAGTGGGTTCTCTGCGGAGACCCACCAGAATGATAGCCTTAAAATTAAGCTGGGAGTTTACCAACTTTAATAAATTCATAGCAAACTCTAGCTGGGCTCAGAGCAGCTGAAATAGGAAAAAGTCCAATTTCTCCGCCAATTTTCAAAGAATAAGCTCACTTTCCTTTGGCTCTTCATTCACATTTGATGGTTTGGTTTAAAAAAACAAAACAAAACAAAAAACAAAAAAACAAAGACCTTCAGCCTTTCCATCTGCTGCTTTTTCTCTACTTATCTAGAAAAATGAATGTTTCAAATGTCAACTCATAATGCTTCAAAAACTCTTTTATAATTACTTCCTGAATGCATTTACAGACTCTCTTGTTGGAGGGGGAAAAAGTGTTTGCCTCAAAGATTCATTTCAGGTGCTTTCTAGGAATCCCAAAGGGACTAGGTCACTGGAGGACACCATGGCTGAAATGCCAGAGAGAAAGCAGAGAGCATGAGACACTCACTCTCCAGGCATTAAACGGGGGCTCTCTCTAAAGTAAGTGAAGAGGGACATTTCGAGTTGTGAGACATTTACCTAACATGACTAAGTTTGTCCTGGATGGTTTAATTTGAGTTCCTATAGCACCAAGGTATCAGTGTGGTTCAACAGTTTTTACTCCAGTAAACATAAAAAAGCATTACCTTCTTCCCTGCAGCTCCATCCTCTCCTGGAAATCCGGGTTGTCCTGGGAGCCCTATTGAGCCTGGCTCCCCCTGGTGGATAAGCAAAGAGTTTATTTCCCAGAAATTCGTATTTATCTACAAGTATCATATTTATCCTAATTTAAATTCATACTTGTGCACCACCATTTTGAGGTACTTGCCAACGAGGTGTATCGTACAGTATTTGCAACAAGGCCTCTGAGTGGAGAAATCTGAGTAGTAGCTAGTAGTAATGAAACTCTGACCTTGGGCAAGTTACTTAACTTCTTTGGATCTCAGTTTTGGATTCTTTTGCTATGGGTTGAACTGAAACCTCAAAAACTGGATGTTGAAGTCCTAACCCCTGGTCCCCGTGAATGTGACCTCATTTGGAAATAGGGTCTTTGTAGACGTAACCGAGTTAAGATGAGGTGATGAGGGTGGGCCCTACTTCAACATGACGGTGGTCCTCTGTCCCTGTAAGAAGCAAATGCCATATAAAGACAGACACCTGGGGGGGGCGACTCTATGTGACGGCAGAGGCAGAGACCGCAGCCGTGCGGCCACCAGCCGTGGAATGCCAAGCACGGGCAGCCAGCATCAGAAGCGAAGAAGGGGCAAGGAAGGATTCTTCCCTACAGGTTTTAGAGAAAACATGACCCCGCAGACACTTTGATTTTCCACTTCCTCTAGAATTGTGACATAATAATATCTGTTATGTTGAACCACAGTTTGTGGTTCTTTGTTACAGCAATCCCAAGAAACTAACATAGAAGTGAAATGTCAGCTCTAATACTCAATAATGCTACTTGCTTTCAAGTTTGTTTGTATTTAAGAATATGCCCTTTAAAATGTTCAGAGATGATATGTGCTACTTTCAAATAGTGCCAAAGTATTCTTACTGAATTTAAGAGCAAAAATATTAAAGATAAGTGAAAGTCATCTCACCTAAACTCACCTAAAAAAAAAAAAAAACTAGTGAAAATAAAAGAACAGTAAACCTAAAAATAAGTAGAGAGATATGGTAAAGATGAGAACAGACAGTAATAAATTTGAAAATCAAAAGTTAAGAAAAATAACAAAACTAAATAATACCTTTAAAAAACTAATAAAATAAATAAACCTCTAACAGGAATTACTAACACTGAAAAAGAAAACTCTATTAAGAATTAATAATTAAAGGGCACCTGGCTGGCTCAGTTGGTTAAGCGACTGCCTTCGGCTCAGGTCATGACCCTGGAGTCCGGGGATCGAGCCCCGCACTGGGCTCCCTGCTCAGCAGGGAGTCTACTTCTCCCTCTGACCCTCCCCCCTCTCATGTACTCTCCCTCTCTCTCTCTCTCTCTCTCTCATTCTCACTCTCTCAAAAAAAATAATAAATAAATCTTTAAAAAAATAAAATAAAAATAAAGCTACCAATTATTTAAAAAAAAGAATTAATAATTAAAGATAAATACTATTAAGAATTAAAGGGAAATATAACTATATACATAGTAAAGATTTTTTTAAAATCATAGAAAATTTCCATGATAATTTCAAACAAATATATTGGAGGACATTAATAAATAACTTTTAAGAAAAATATAAATTACTTAAATGACATAAGGAGAAGTGGACAAGCTAAATAAACCAGAAGCACTGAAAAATTGAATCAGCAATTTAAAGTCTCTAATTTCCTCTCCTTCCAAGATCGCAGGCTCTGCTGGTTTTACAGGCAAGCCTTACAAATTCTTTATCCTTTGAAGAACAGGTATTCCCTACCTTATACAAATAGTTCTGAAAAACAGTAAAAGAGGGAATTCTACCCAATTTATTTCATGAGGCTAATAAAACCTTAATTAAAGTCATACAATAATAGGACTAGGAAACTACACTGTAGACCAGACTACCTATGAATGTAGATATCATGTAAGTTTCCAGTCAAATGGAGGAATAGGAACCAGATTTACTTTCCTCCCTGACACAGCTAAAAACCAGACAAAATATATAAAACAATACCTTTCAAGATATTAGACACCAAGTAATGAAGGATAATAATAACTGGGGGCAGGGAAACAAATTAGGTGAATACTGTAATTTCCCCGGTTTGCTGCCTGGGTAGAGCTTCCAAGCCATGGTGCAGGGAGAGAGAACCCAGGGAAAGTTCAGAAATCTCTCTAATTTAAGGAGACAAAGGTAGGAGTCTAGGTAAGCCGGGTACCAAAAATTCACTGAATTGATTACCTGATAGGAAGAAGGTACACAGAGAGAACGATGAAGCTCTGATGAGTATCCGCCTCGTGTAGTCAAGTAAATACCGTTCAGCACAGTGTGAAGAAACTACCAAACACCCAGAAAACAACCAACTTAAAGGATTAGAGAGAACTGGCAGCAGGCCAGAAATAGTGCCTGCTTCCAGTGGCCAGAAAGGAAATCTCACAATTCTGAGGGCATAGATTAGAGTTCTTTAAAAAACGTCTTGCTTCAGTAGTCAAGAAAAACGAACCCTACACTAAACGCTCCTACCTAAGAAAGCTTAAAAGCAAGACCAAGAGGTGCAAACTGTTTTCAAATGACTTAGAAGAATCCAGGAACAAAGATATGTATACAAATACAAACTTATGTGTAGGAATACAAAAATGTCTAGCCCCCCAAAAAGGTAAAATTCACAAAGTTTGGCATCTAGCCAAAAATTATCAGGAATTCAAAGAAACTGGAAAAAAAATTACCAAGAAAATGACAGAGGTGATAGAATAGTAGATAAGGACCCTAAAGGTTATTATACTGCATTCCATATGTTCCATATGTTCAAGAAACCAGAGGAAGGTTGAGCTACATTAAATAGAGACACGAAGTTGTAGAAAGATACGAATTGAACTTCTGGAGTTGAAAATTGCAAAGTATGAGATAAACCATACCCTGGATAAAATTAACAGCAAGTTAGACATCACAGGAGATTAATGAACTAAGAAACATAGCAATAAAAACTACCTAAAATGAAACATAGAGAAAAGAGACCAAAAAGGAATGAGCAGAGCATCAGTGAAGCAGCCAAATTTAAGTAACATGGAGTTGCTTGGGTGAAGGCAGAGAGTGGGAAATATTTCAAGAAACAATGATCTAGTATTACCAAATTTGATGAAATCAATAACCCACAGATCCAAGAAAATCAATGAACCCTGAGCACAAGAAATACGAAGAAAACAAAAGTAAGGCACATTATAATCACATGGCTCAAAACTAGTGATACAGAGAAAATCTCAAAGATAGCCAGACAAGAGAGACATGTAGAGAAATGAATGTGTAGATGCTAACATACTTCTTATCACAAACAATGCAAGTGAGAAGACAGTGGAACAACATCTTGAATGTACTAAAAGAAAGAGAAAAAACAAAACAAAAACAGCCATCAACCCAAAATTCCATACCCAGTGAATATATAGACAAAATAAAGAGTTTTTTGGACACTAACTTGGCAGTTTCTTGAAAAGCTAGGTAGATACCTACTATATGACCCAGCCATCTCACTTCTAGGCATTTACCCAAGAAAAATGAAAGCTATGTTCGTACAAAGGCATGTACATAATTGTTCATAATAGCCTTATAATACCCCAAAGCTGGAAACAACCAAATTTCCCTCAACATATGAATGGATGAACAAATGTCCATACAGTGGAATACTATTCAGCAATAAAAAGAACAATAAAGAAGCTATTCCTTGTCGTTAAACGTGGGCCTCAAAGTAATTTTGCTGAGTAGAAGATAAGACAGAAAAAAAGGTTATATAGCATATTATTCCATTTACATAAAATTCTAGGAAATGCAAATGAATCTATTATGACAGAGGGCAGACCTATAGTTACCAGAGATTGCAAAGCAGATCAGTAGGCAAAGTTGGGGAGGGATGGAAGGATGGTATTACAAAGGGACACATAATAATTTGGTGTGGGGGGAGGGGAGATGGTAGATACCTGAGTTATTTGGCTTTGGTGATGGTTTCAAGAACATATACATGTTTTATCAAAGTGTACACTTTAACCATGTGCTTTTATTTTACGTCAACCACATAATAAATAAAATTATTTAAAATGGATGGAAAAATCCTAAATAAAAGATTAGTCAATTAAGTTACTATCATAAAAAAGTTATATATCATGATCAGTTGGGTTTACCTCAAGAATGCTAGAATGGTTCAACGACTAAAAATTCTGGAAATGTAATATACCATTATGAATAGATTAAAAGGGAAACATAAAATAATTATCTTAGTAGATGCAGAATCTGATAAAATCCAATACTCATTTAAAATTAATAAGGAACTTTTGGTACAATTGAAACAGAAGGTAACTATCTTAACCTAATAGAGATTGTCTAGCAAAAACCAACAGCAAATGTCACTCTTAAAATTGAAATTTTAGGGGCACCTGGGTGGCTCAGTTGCTTAAGTGTCTGCCTTCAGCTCAGGTCATGATCTTGGGGTCCTGGGCTCAAGTGCCACTTTGGGCTCCCTGCTCAGTGGGGGATCTACTTGTCCCTCTGCCCTTCCTCTCTGATTGTGCTCTCTCTCTCTCTCCCTTTCTCTCAAATAAATAAATAAATAAAATCTTGTCTTAAAAAAGTGAAATTTTAGAAGCACTTCCTTTGAAGTCACTTCTTTTAAGCATTGCACTGGAGATCCTAACAGTGTAAAATTTTAAAAAACAAATAGGAGAAAGAACTAAAAAGAAATATATAAAACAGTTTTTATTTTCATACACTATGATTATGTACACAGGGAATAAAAAAGCAAGAGTTTACAAACAATTAGAAATAATAAGAGATATTATCAGGTGCCTGAATACAAACATGCAATACCAAAACAAAACACCACCACGAACAAAATAATACTTCTCCTAACTGACCTGTAATAACTAATTAAAAGATGTAGAAAAAAGAAAGCAATTCACAATTGCAAAAAATTTCTCCAATGTACCTTTTCAACTGAAAAACTAGATCTTTATGGATAAAATGGCAAATATTTTCCTGAAAAATTTGTTTTACACTACGGTTTGAAAGACTCAATATTTAATTGGAAGATTCAATGTGATCTCAATAGTATATCCCAATGGGATACTCTGTCAAATTTGACAAGTCAATCCTAAAAGGAGTATGTTAGAATCAAGAGTAACCAGGAAAGAAGTTGAGAGTATTTTCCCTATTGATGACAAAACTTACTATAAATCTATCATAATCAAGACAGAAGTGATAGCACTGAAAGATATAGACAAATGGAGCAGAATAGAGAGCTCAGGCACTGATCCTCACACAGAGAAGCTTGATGTACAACAGAGGTGGAATTACAAGCCAGTGCAGCAAAGAGGGACTATTCAGTAACCCATGCGGGGACATACGGTTGTCCATCTGGGGGAAAAAAGATCGCTACATTGCACCACACACAAAAAGGAAACAGTAAGTGGACAAAAGACCTAAAGTTTAAAAAGCAAAAACATCACATTTTAAGGAGAAAATACATGAGTTTCTTTATGACTTTGGAGTCAAGAAATGTTTCTACATAATATTCCAAAAGCTCAGACATTAATGGGATAGAAATACATCAGAACTTACAACTTGTGTATAGTGAAAAGTGCTCTAGGTAAAAAAAGACAAGTCTTAGCCTGGGAGAGATCTGCAACCCAAATAACAAAGGATTGATATCCAGATATAGAAAGAACTTTAATGAGAAAGGAACATCAAACCTCAAAAAAAAAAATGAATATCTACAGGAATTTACAAAAGAGAAAAGCTGATGTTCCATGAAGCACCCAGAAACTGTTCAAACAGTTACCAGATAATAGAAATTGAAACAATGAGATGAATCATACAGGCTTCATGTTGGCAAAAGGTAGAGAAAGGAGCATTGTCACATTTTGCTAGAAGGATGGTGAACGGGCAGAACCATTTTACCCATTGTCCATTTGGGACAGGATCTTCATGATATCAAAATTGAAAACTTGCCCATACCCTATGATCTTCTGATTCTACTTGTAGCATCTATCACCAACTAGTGAGAGAAACTTGTAGTCTGACTTACATAAGAGCAAACTCATAGAATGTTTATGGTAGCATTGTTGGCAAAGGCAAAAAATAGGAAGCAATTTAAGTGTCAGTCGATAGGAAAATGGATACATTTTAAATGAGGTATTTGTATACAATAGACTATCATAGAGCAATGAAAACAAATGAATTAAAGGTATATAAAAGCAAATAAGACATGAAGCTGAGTATAATTATGAGGCAGAATGATGCATTATGTAAAGTTCAAGAACACACAAAAGCTTTATGTGGTTTATGGATAAAAATATGTGGGAAAATTTTAAAAACTTCGAGAGAATGATAAATACCCAAGTCATGAAAATAATTGTCTGGTGGGGGAGTGGATGGTCCTGGGATGGACTAGCAGAGGCAGAAGCCTCTATCTGTATCTGTAATGCTTCTTAGAAAAATAGCTAGAATAAATATGGCAAAATGTCAACATTTGATAAAGCTGGGTTGTGAAATACTTGGGTGGTCTTTGTATTATCCTCTATGCTATTGAGTATGCTTGAAATATTTCATTTTCTAAAGTGAGAGAAACTTAAAATTGCACATCTAGTTAATGGCAAAACTGGGGTTTAGACTTAGGCAGTCTAAATGCTGAGCCTTACTACCCTATGTTGCTTCTCTGAAATTGGCACATATATGACATCATACATGTACATATGTATGGTGACATATGTGTCATAGTTAGCATATTGTGTGGCACACAGAAACCAACAAACAGCAGCTATTATTACTATTTATATTAGTGATTGCTTTTTACATTAGTATATTTTGTACTTATTGTAATTATATGTCTATGCCTATGTAACATGTCTATTCTTCTAGACCCACATCTTACATATTGTAATACCCAAATACTTATAAGAATGACAACAATGTCAGCAGCAACAGTGATGGAGCTGAACCCTCAGTGTGGCTTGCCGGATCCTATCTGACTTCAGGATTAGTTATAGAACTCGTGAAGGGTAAAGTAAGAATTCGTTCATTTACTCAACACATTTATTGAGTACCCGCTTGTCCCCAGAACTGGGGATTCGATAATAAACAAGAAAAAAAGGAAACAAGGACCCTGCCGCAGGGGGGTAGCACGGCCCCATAGATATAGAAAGCAAGCCGTATGTGTCATTTATTTATTTACAAAGTTATTTATTTACAAAGTTAAAAGACACAGGTGAAAATAATCCTAATAATGTATTTTACTTTACTTTAATATAGCTGAAATTGTATCATCTCAATATGTAATCAATCTGCAAAAGTACCAGGGATGTAGTTCACGTTCTTCATGCCGAGCTCTGTAATCTAGTGTGTGTTTCACACTAACCACACATCTCACTCCACGCTCACCACGTTCCACGCATTCAGTAACCATGTGTGGCTGGTGGCTGCAGTGTTGGGCGCTGCATTTCTCAAGTGATTAGGAAGATGAAACGTAATGCAGAAAACATGCCAGTTGAGGTGAAGGGGAATAGCAAAGGAAATAGCATGCTGAAATATAAAACCAGTGGGTAGCTAGCGGGAGTGGGGGAGACATGCTTTAGGCTGAGGGAACCACTTTCTGAGTAGGTAGCTTTGGAGCTGAGACCTGGAACGTGAGCCCGCCTCAAAACAAGATGAGGGAAGTACCATTTGCTGAAATCCTACTGTCTAGGTGCTCTGTTTTCTAATATGCAGATAAGAATGTTCTTAAAGAATCGCTCTGTGCACAAAAGGGCCTCTGCTGCTAATACGTATACGAACAAAAACCAGATAGCAGTCCTTAAAATAAACTAAGATTTTTGGTTCTTCTTAAACAATAAGAGTTACACTGAGCATCAGACCCTTTTCTGAATAAATATTCTCCTCTGATGAAATAACAGATGACACATGCATGATCTGTATTGTGTTTGGATATCAATGAAAGTTTACATAATATGACATAAATTATCTAAACGCTTCTGATCGGTATGGCCAGCTCACCTTTGGGCCTTGTACTCCAACTCCCACTGGTCCTCTAGGACCCGTAGCTCCTGTCTGGCCTACTTCTCCCTAGTGAGGAAAGAGTATTTGAAGAGTATGTCACAGTAGCAGCAAAATAAAATATATTCCTGCCTTAAGAGCTAAGAGCTGTCTTGTATCAACAAAATAAGATAAAAATGAGCTTTGTGTGCTCAATTCATATATATGTGTTCAAATATATACAGAGTAGATAGATGTTAATTATGTTATTAATATTAATACTCATGATACATTGTAATATAAAACCTGAAAATATATTTTTAATATATATTGTATTATTTCATTTTGTGTTTGTATATAATTCAAATATATATATATTTGCCTAAAATCCCTTCAGGTGGATGGAGTTTTATCAAATTTGGAATATATAATGGTCTGGCTTAAAAAATAGGCTAGGTAGGAGCCCCTGGGTGGCTCAGTCAGTTAAGCATCTCCCTTCAGCTCAGATCATGATCTCAGGGTCCTGGGATTGAGCCCCCTGTCAGGATCCCTGTTCAGCAGGAAGCCTGCTTCTCTCTCTCCCTCTGCCTCTCCCCCTGACTTGTGCTTTCTCTCTCTCTCTCTCTCTCTCTCTCTCTCTCTCTCAAATAAATAAATAAAATCTAAAAAGATATATATAGGCTACATAGCATACTGAAAAGGTGGAGGGCACCTGGAAGATAGGCAGTTAGATCCCATAACAACTAAAATTGACACATGAGAAGCCAGAATGACTGTGAATCAAGAGCAATATCATAAGCAGAAAGAATGACCTGAGCTTCTAATGATGAACCCAAAGCAAAAATCTCAAGGACAGTAACTTTCTTCTATCAAGCTGCTTCTCACATGCCAATCTCTAAGGAGTGCGCTGGAAGGTGACTACTCTCAGAGCAGTATTTATTTAACAAGGATTAGTGATCATTTGAAGTAACAGTAAGGACACCTAGTTAAATAAGAAGTGCCATGCCTCTCCCTAAGGGATAAATAATAGTTTTAATTTAGGACATAAAATGACTCCCACATTCATAGAAGATTTTTCTTTATTTCTGACTCCATATCTTTAAATGTATCAGGAGGTAGGCCTACTGTGGGAGTTTTGGTGAGAATGGATTAGCCAGCCCACAGGTAGCCTCTACTGCTTGAGCTGCTAGAAAAGGATCTCTTGAGAAAAAGCAATAAAGAAAACAATAAATTAAGATTGCCTAAATAAATGCTTCTAAAAGTATAAGGAATACATATTACATTAACTAAACCCTCAGGAATATCAGTACCATTTTACATTAAGTAGACATCTGATTTTTAAGTTCATTTTATCTATTGCTTTCCCAGTGCACTGGCTGCTGACCAGGAAATAGCAACTAGACTATAGATACATTAAACTCTGCTCTCATTCAGAAAGTTACCTTGGCACCAGGCAAGCCTTGTCCTGGAGGCCCTTGTGGACCAGGTGGACCCATAGGACCTTGGATTCCCTTTAAAATAAAATGTTTAAAAATAGCATTAGTGAAATTAAGAAATTCGGATAAAAGTAGTTTCATACCCTCTAAAGTGAAAATTTAATTCTCATTCTATCATATATTAGTCACACTCAGTATTTGTTGAATGTCATGGCAGAGGCTGCTAGTCGAACCATAATATGCATTTTCCCCTTCTTCCATAGTAAGAGAATTGTAGCTGACCTGCGTGGCTGCCTAGATAATGACCACGTTTCCCAGTCCCTGGTGCAGCCAGGTGTTGCCAGATGGACTGGATTTGGGCCAATGGGATACAAATGGAAGTGACATGTGCAATTGCTGATTCATGATAAAGGAAGAGGCATGCCTTTCCCTCCCCTATTCCCCTTCCCCAGTGGCTGAAGTGAAGACACAGCGACTATTCCAGATCATGTGGGTGAGGAAGGCACCCTGAGAAGGGCAGACTCCCAAGAATGAAGATGGAACCTCTGAAGACCCTGACGAACAGAGCCACCATACCAGCTTGGAGTTCCAAATCAGAGAAATAACATTGCTTCTTGTTAATCTATTTCACATTTCAGTCCCATGCAGGCAAACCTATATTCTAGCTCTCTCAATCACAATATATCAGGATGTTAAGTTGAAGATTTTAACCTTAGGCTCTAAGAAGCAAGAGTCTGTGGACACCAAACTGAAGAATGTCCAAACACTAGATTCTCACTCACATTGTGGGTATAAAAAGGGGAAGGAGATAGAATTAATAAGCTCTTCTTTGGAGAAAGTAGTCTTATAAAGTGTTTTCTTTGAAGAAAATGAGAGGGATTTGGGTTGCTTCACTCTTTACCGCATTCTAGAAAGAGAGCTTCAGTGAAACCACTTGTTGACCTTGATTTTTGCCTTGGCAACACAAGGGACCGGTGTCTGACTCACACCTGGGAAAGCTAAAATGGACGGTGATGGCCAAGAGAGGGCTGGGGTTGGATCAGCCCGTCTATCCAGAGTTGGTCAGCACAAAGGCCATGCAAGTTTTTTTCTGTAGACCAGATGTACTCTAGGTGAGAGACAGGGTTGGCCTGGAATTGTTTGGAATCCTGTCCAAGAGGACCTGGAGGAGCAGTGGAATTCCAATAGAGAGAATCAGTATAGAATAAACCCCCAGAAAAGCAGAGGCTGATGGGGAGAAACAGCTAGAGGAAGAGAGTCCTTCATCCATGTCCCGAGAGTGGCAGTCACAGGGGCAAGGCAAGAGCCCCACAAGGAATCTCACTGTCAAACATCTGTCAAGACCAGAGGACCCAAACCATGTGACAACAGACCAGCCAAGAAAGAAACTCTGTGCCCCCCCCCCGACTCTCATCCTTGATTCGGCCTGGGAGGGAAGAGAAGCACATTCCTTCCCGTGGACCACAGGTGCTCCCTATAGCTCATACCAGATAAGTGAAGATTAAAAGGAAAGTTAATATAGTGACTAGATAATTTTTATTACACAATTAAAACTGTGAGTTACAACTAAGAGGTGATACCATAACTTTTTATTACCTAAAAGTGGTAAGAAGAGTTTGTAACTCATCGGTAATTTCTTCCTGTGGTAGGAAAAAGAAAAAACTTACCCCACCGAAAAATATTTAAAGGGTTGGTAAGGAAAAACTAAAATTTTGTTTTGCTTATACCCCACAAGCCATGATTGTGTAAATAATGGTTACAAATACATGATTATTTTATTACAAATGGTATCCCCTTTTTTCCAGCTGGACGATACAATTGCTTATTTATTTTTTAATTATAAATACCATTTTTTTTCTGGTTAATGAAGATGAAGCAGTCTAAATGGTTTAAGAAAGCTATGGTTATTACAAGAAGGAATCATAATGTTGTTATTAGGAAGAATCTTTTACAGTCATCTACAAGTAGCATGATATGCGACAAGAAACCAAAAATTCAAAGAGATCCATGCATATGTGTGTGTGTGTGTACACGTGTAAATGTGGTTATTTGTATTTTCACTCCAATTTATAACAGAGTTGAAGTGGTCAAGCCTCCAAACATTTCATAAAAATCTGCAGGCCCCTCGAGGCATATTATCAACATGTTCCTGAAAACAGGAGTTACCCCAAAACAGATGAGTGGGGAAATTCATTTCTGTAAGAGAATTAGGAAGATCTAATAACAACAGTAATTCAATGAGTAAACATGTCAAATTAGGGATAAGAAGAAAAATGAATAACTGTATAAATAGAGGTTACATTTAAGTAGGATTTAAATCATTTGTCTTAAAAGGGCAAACAATTTCCTTTCTTGTTCAAAGCAATTTACAAATGATGCATTCTATTCAATCTCCTATCCAGTGGGGGTCAGCTCCATATGGACACATCTACCTTAAAAATGATTTTCTCTTGGAAATTTGGAGAGAAAGGGGTGAGAAAACAAGAGAAGTCAAAGAGATTTTTTTAAACTGAAGAACAACAACCCCCACCAAGAACCAGCATTAAAGGCAACAGGAAGTTGCAGGTGGGAGGTCCAGAATTCGCAGGCCATCTGGAAAGATTTGGCTTTCTTTGAACCTCATTTTCAGCCCTATAGTGGTGACTCAGCACCAGGACCACAAGACCCAGGACTGTCCAGCCACTTCCAGGATCAGAATGTAAGCCTAGCTGAAACCAGCAAGTAAACTGCAAAGTATGAGATTACTTAGTGCTATAGTCAAACCACAATCCTCGTGTAATCAAAATATCCAGCTCTTAATTATTATATAAACACTTATATATAGACTTATCTTGGCTTTTCCTGCATCTTAATCCTCCTAATGTATTACCACTAAGATCTCTATCAAGAGAAAGGAAATGGAAAAAGGAGTAATATCCAACTTTGGTGTTGCTTGGATTAACAACAACTACAAAAATACTAATTAATTTCAAGATGGTTAGAAATAAACTCAGAGTTAATGTTAACAATGAGGTTTGGAATTATCTCTTTTTTTTAATACTTTTCCCACTCTCCTAGATAAAGGAAGCACTATTCATTCTCTAGGCAACAGAATAATTCAAACCTTAATCATAAATCTTAGTCAAACCGATTGGCTACTTTCTATGTAGGAGGACAGTCAACATAAATCTGGATTTGTGTGTCACTTTGATTAAATGAGATTCTGTAGGTAGATAGTACTGTTACATTATCTTTATATTATTTAGATCTAACAAAGGTGCCCAGCTTTTCCAAAAGGTATGGTCAGAAGGTTTTGGAAGCACTTAGAGCCATGAATGTGGAGACATCCTCAGAGAGCTTTCCTTCCTTCTGACCAAGAAAAGGCAAATGTCATTTATAAACCCTATCTGTGGTTTGCTTCTATTCAGGAACGGTGCCCTTTAAGTTAAATGGTTACCTTTGATTCTGGTCCTTGTTTTAAAACTTCTTTTAGATTGGTACATGGCTAGGGGGTAGGAGAGAGTACTTTCCTAGCATTGGCAGAAAGTGAGATTTAATCATTCGCAAAGCCTCAAGGGGGAAAACACGCAAACCAACAGATAAATAAACCACTGCTCCTAAGGAAAACTAAAAATATAAAATCACTCTAAAACTCTTATCCTGTTAGTTAGCCATTAATGTTAAAAGTCATAGCTCCAAGAAACACACATTTTATTTTTTTTTAATCTTTGGAAGTTTTAAAAAATAAAATCTTCCTTCCCTACATTCACTTCTGGTTGTATATTCCACTGCACTTTGACTATCAAATATATTCATAGGTGTTTGCAGGACTGGCTTTCAATGAACACCAGAATTGGGTCAGAGTGTTCTGTACCAAAGGGAAAGAGAGAAAGCTTTGATTACCTGTTCTCCTTGACTCCCAATTCCGGGGATGCCCATTAGTCCCTGGGGTCCCACAGGTCCCAAATCCCCCTGTATAGAAAATAAGTCAGAAATATAACAATAAGCCTCATTCTCTCATACTTGGCTAATCTTGAATTATGCTGACTTAAAATCTATACCATAAAAGGGTTCAACATAAAAAGTTAGAAAACTCTATTTCTTTTTAAACAGTTTATAGTTCAAGTTTGCCAAAAGAGTGAATATTTTCACTGTGTAGTCTAAATTGGTGAATATTTGCACCAGTTTATATTTATCAGTCATTTTTCTAACAAGGACCAAAAATTCCTAAATGGTTATTAATGCCCCAAACACTTCGGGTTAGGATTATAATAGAAATATTTAAAAGTCTAATATTCATAGGGTCCAAGAAAATCAGGATTTGAGAGAGAAATTGAAATGTTTGAAAATTTTCTAAATACCTTTTCCATCTTGCTAAAATACATTTTAAAACTTAAGAAATTAAGGTAAATGCAACAAAATTAAAGAACCTCACCTTTTCCTTCCATGAAATAAATTCGGGAAACACAGTGAGAGTTATCAGTAAGAAGAACAGTATCATTCATTCATTCTTTGTGTCTTTCAACAAATACTTGTGAGTGCCCATTATGTGCCATGGATTGTTCCAAACACTGGGGAAGCAACAGTGACCTAAACAGCCAAAAAGCTCTCTCCTCACAGAGCTTACATTTTAGTAGGAAAAATAGAAGATAGTAAACAAGATAAATAGATAAAATAAGTAATATGTTGAATAAGAATAAGTGCTAAGGAGAAAAATAAATGAAGGAAGGGGGGAGACAACTACAGTTTTGCATGTGGTAGCCAGGGATGGCCTCACTGAAGAGAGAGAAAGAACCAGGTAGAAACACAGGGAAAGCATTCCAAGCAGAGCAAACATCCAGTGTGAGGATGATGCCTGGCACATCCCAGAACAGCAAAGAGACAAATGAGATCCATATTTTATTTTATTTTTTATTTTTATTTTTTGAAGAAGGCTCCATGCCCCATGTGGGGCTTGAACTCACAAGCCTGAGATTAAGAGTCACGTGCTCTACCAACTGAGCTAGCCAGGCGTCCCGGACATATAAATGTCAGTTGTATTTAGGCTCCATCAGGATCCATGAACTTGTTCTTAAACTGCTGGAAAGTAAACATTTTGTTCTTGAGGGCCATACTAAGGTCTCCGTCATAAGTAATGAACGCTGCTTTGGTTGTACCAGAGCAAGCACAGACAATACCTGAATGCACAGATATGCCTGCGTTCTAAAAACACTGTATTTGTAAGAATAACAGCCAGCCCTATAGTTTGCCAATGCCTGGACTAAATAAATGTTTTTATGAACAAAACTGTATCACTGGATCATACTTCACATAATATTAGGGGCGCCTGGGTGGCTCAGTCTGTTAAGCATCCGACTCTTGATCTCAGTTCAGGTCTTGATCTCAGGGTCGTGAGTTCAAGCCCTGTGTTGGGCTCTACGCTGGCTGTGGAGCCTGCATAAAAAAAGAAAGAAACAATGCTGATCCTGTCATTAAGACATGCCCTGGAATATGCTTCTTAGTGTTTTACTTTGTGTCAACCCCCATTCTAAATAAATATCTTAGAGGGAAAGATGTAATGGACTCAAGTTCTAGTTCAGAGCTGGATTAGTCTGATTCAGAATTGGATTGCTTGTCATGTGGCAGGCACTGTGTTAAATGCTTTTTCATGCTTTCTCTCATTTAATCTTCACAAGAACCCTCTGAAAGTAGGCATCTCTATCTTCCAGATGAGGTTAAGTACTTTGCCCCAGTCATACAACCATTAGATGACAGAGGCAAGATTCAAGTTCACTCTCTCTGACTCCAGAACCCACTCATAACCACTATTCTGCAAATATTCAATGAACACATAAGAAGCATCCTCTTTTGTGCATTATTATTTACATTTAATTTCTGTATCAAAACCACTTCTTTGTGTTTTACCAATTACATATTTTGAGAGCCCTTATCATAGAGGTGTTTATCTTATCACTTGAATTACAGACACAAACATGCATGATCCCAGGGTCCTGGGGTCGAGTCCTGCATCAGGCTTCCTGCTAGGTGGGGAGCCTGCTTCTCTCTCTGCCTCTGCCTCTACCTCTCTCTCTCTCTCTCTGACTCGCATGAATAAATAAATAAAACATTAAAAAAAAAGAACCTAACATTATATATGGTGAGCGCTGTGAATTGTGTAAGACTGTTGAATCACACACCTGTACCTCTGAAACAAATAATACATTATATGTTAAAAAAAAAAAAAAGAAGAAGAAGAAGAAGACGATAGCAGGAAGAGAAGAATGAAGGGGGGGAAAATCGGAGGGGGAGACGACCCATGAGAGACTATGGACTCTGAGAAACAAACCGAGGGTTCTAGAGGGGAGGGAGTTGGAGGGATGGGTTAGCCTGGTGATGGGTATTAAAGAGGGCACGTACTGAATGGAGCACTGGGTGTTATACGCAAATAATGAATCATGGAACACTACATCAAAAACTAATGATGTAATGTATGCTGATTAACATAACATAATAAAATTTTAAAAAATAATACACTATATGTTAACTAACTTGAAATTTAAAAAACCAAAAAAATGGCAAATAAAAAGTTGAGACAAAAAAAAAGAATAGGAAAGGAGGAAAGGGGGAAGGGTAAAGATTTGGTAAGGCAGTAGCAGATGAAAGCAATTACTATGTGATAATGTCTAATATTTCAACGTATTTTCTTTGCACGAGCTCCAGATGTAAAAACACAAATGCCGTGACAACAACACCTGAAAAAGTTAATTTACTGAACTCAGAAAACAATAGATCTGTTGTACTCAGTTCTAACTGCTCCAAAGGAAGACAGACAATCTTACATATTTTTAGGTTATTTTGGAGCTGGAGCTGAACTATTTGAACCAAAAACTGTGTTACAACTAAAATTTGTATAACTCACTGTTAACCAGCATCTCTGCTATTTAAATACAGATATCTAAAAGAGACAGCTACCAGTAAATAAAAGAAATAAGTAATTCAAAATTGAAACACAACACCTAAGGTATTCATGAACATAAATCATTATTCTAATATGTAATGTGATAATATGCTTAGAGAACATATAAATGACTCCAAATTGATATGAGGTCTCTGTTTTTTGTACGTTTCTTGTATCATCTTCACCTCTGGGAGCTTTCCCTTCCCTGTGGTCTGTAGGGCTTTATCGGCCTCCAGATCTCCTAGCACCAGCCTCACTACCACTTCTAATCTGGGTATGATCTGCAGCTATTTTAAAGAAAACAATGAACTAATGAGAAAGAGAAAAGCAATGACAGGTTGACCATGGTATTGAACATAAACAATTTTACAGAATACTGTCAGATATGGCCATTTGATGCGATAAACCAAGGTAAAAGCAAGAGCGCTCCATAGTTATGTCTGAGCACAGACAAAAACAAAAAACAGCATCCAAACCACCTATCCCCAGCAAAATGATCAAACGTCCCCCTATACTAGCTAAAGTGAATGACTGCTACTTCTTTACCAATTATAGCTAAGCCTGACTCCATTTTTCCCACCTCCTAGATAAGAGTCATTAAAATAGCCAGTCTTAAAATTACCTCACTTCCTGTACCCCTGAAACAAAAAATACATTATATGTTTTAAAAAAAAAAAAGGAAGATAGCAGGAAGGGAAAAATGAAGGGGGGGAAATCGGAGGGGGAGACGAACCATGAGAGACGATGGACTCTGAGAAACAAACTGTGGGTTCTAGAGGGGTGGGGGTGGGGGGGATGGGTTAGCCTGGTGATGGGTATTAAAGAGGGCACGTTCTGCATGGAGCACTGGGTGTTATACGCAAACAATGAATCATGGAACACTACATCAAAAACTAATGATGTATGGTGATTAACATAACATAATAAAATAAGAAAAAAAATTTACCTCACTTCCTAACAGCGTCCAATCCAAAGTCAACTCCTACTTTCTTAGACACTTCCCAAAAACACCTAACACAAACCCAAATGCTATAAAAAATCTTTCATCTTCTTACTGAGTAGTAATGGGTTCCCCATGGTATGTGGTCTGCCTCACTGCAATGAATCTATAGACCTAACTTTGTTCAGCTATAGGTGGACCCCTCTTGGTCCTTGTTAGAGGGCATCAGCACTAGCTTTCTTAAATGAGTTCTCCTATTTTAGTCCCATTTTAAGGTAATATTTTTTGAGTGAGCATCTAAGGATGGACATGCACATTCTGTAATGGGGTCAAGTCAATACATTTTAAAAAACTTTTTTACTAAGAAGACGTCTGTTTTGCTAATGTTTGGCATTAAAGCTCTTCAGCTGAAGATAGTTTTACTGGAAGTCAAAGCCCAAATAAATGAGACATTACTGTAAATAAACATGATGGGATATTTCAGATAATAATTCCTCCTACATAATAATATACCTTGCATATACTTGATTTATGATTAACTGGATACCTGTGTGATATGGTCATTAGGTTGAATACAGTTCATAAATGTACATGCATAAAGAACAGTGAACAAAAATAATTCTAGTGGCATCTTTCCTATTGTACACCCTCCATGCAGTACCTTGTCCCCTTTGATTGACAGGCCTTGTAATCCTTGTGGGCCAATTGGCCCTTCAGAGCCTTTTTCACCCTGAAAGTATATGGGAGAAATATCAGTATATTAATAAAAATCAGGATTTCAAAATAGTTGAAGCATCCAAAGCATCCAAATTCACTGCTCACTACAAATGGGTAATTCTAGCTGACCCGAAGATCTGTAACTTGCAAAAAAATACAGTTTTAATACTCTTAAATAAGAAGGAATCTGTCCAAACAGAACACATATACAGCATCACTAAAGCTGGAGAAGAGCTCCATTCCTGATAGAAATATCTGGAAATGGGGGGCCTAACTAATCATATAGTACAACAAACTGAATCAATCCTTCATTTCCTTAACACTGCTCAACTGGATCCAGCACACAATGAAAATTTGTCTCTCATATTAGTATATGAACTAACACTTGCTAGTATTGAATACTTATTAAATGTTTTATATCATAATTTATAAAAATTCATTGAAAATTTAGTTTTAAAATGATTCATAGAAAATCTTCTTGGAGGTACTGCTAGAGTCACATGACCTATGTGACTAGCTCTGGTTGTAATGTAATTGCAATGAAGTCATAACACTTTGTGCATTTGTGTGAAAAATAAGCCATATTATTAATTTGGAATAGCATTTATTTAAACGCAGAGTAAAATCAAAGAACACTTGCAAGAAACCTAAGAAAAGGGAAAATATACCTTTAAGTTCCTCTTTATTCATAATTTATTCTACGTCAATGCAAAGTAACACAAGTAGCACACATAGAAAACTCCCCATTGACCCTGCTGGTTGGGGAATGAAGTATTCTGACTAATGGGTTCTTCTGATCATTACCACAGAGTATAATTACATAAGTTGACCCTAAAGTAACACTGAATATAATGGATTCTTTCTGTGATGAGATGCAGGGCGATGCAGTGCTGTGGGTTATGATGAGTAAGAGTGTATCATTCTAACCTTGAACCTGTCACTAAAACTCGCCCTGCAGTATGCTTCTTAGTGTTTCACTTATTCACTTCTCATTTACTTATTTATGTTAAAAACCCCCACAGGTTATAAAGAGAAATAACCCTGGCTATTTGAATTTCCCAGGTTGTTTGGACTACACATAAACAGAAATTTATTATATGACCAAAAAACTCAAGAAATTATGTATTATAAAACTCTCTGAAATGTAGCCCTTAGCTGTTGGCCTGACCTCTGAGAGTAATACTCTGGTTAAGTGAGGACATTAGGAATGTCCCCTTTCTCCTACAGATTATTTCCTTTGATGATGACAAATTAAATTTGTTAGTTAATGAGGGCCTCTTTTAAAATTCAACCCAGCAGTCATTCACAACTTAGTATGAATTAGGTTTTAACTACTTGATCTCCCTGTAGTCAAGATTCAGGTTTCTCACAGACAATAGAATACTGATCATGGCTGAAGAGCATGAGGCTGGAGGGAGAAGGCCAGATCTTAGTGACTGACCAAATGGCTGAAGTAGAAGTTCTTAGACACTTAGAAAACAGCATGTGGTTCTCTGGGTGGTGTGTGTGTGTGTGTGTGTGTGTGTGTGTGTGTGTGTGTGTGTGCATGCACATGTGTTTGGGGGAAAGAATTTAGAAAAGAAAGGAAAAGGACCCCAAAATGTATTCTTGCTTACTCTGAAATGTTGTTGATGCTGCCCAAAATGTCTTGGAAAATCATTTCCCGTGTGGCCTTTAGTAGATGGGGGGACCAGAGGTCAGCAAAGTACAGCCCACTGGCCAAATCCAGCCCACTGCTTGTGTTTTGTAAGTACAGCTTTATTGGAATACAGCCACACTCACTCACTTATACCTGGTTGAGACTGCTCTCATGCTGCACCAACAGAGGCTAAGTCGTTGTGACAGGTACCATACTGCTCACATGGCCTGAAATACTTAGTATCTGGCCCTTTACAGAAAAAGTTTGCCAACCTCTGGTCCAGAGGAACTTGAGTGCCAAGAATTATATATGGGAAGCAGTAGAAACATTTGAATTCTCAATTGCCAGGTAAAAGGTACATTTCTCATAGCATTTTGCCCCTTACGATCACAAGGTCATTCTAGTTCTGTCCTCCCACCCGTATTTCTTTCTTATTATACTAATGGCAGTATGATTACGAACTGGTTTAGTAGTTTCTTATCTGTGTTTCACAACACGAAGCTGTGAGTGAAGTTCTGCCGTAGCTATATGCTCAATAACGTCACCTCTGGACATAAAGATGCTACTTATCACTATGGCTTTAATGACTGCAAACTAAAAGAGTTTTCTCCTTTCCTGTGCCATAATTATATGAGGTAAAAATCTGTCAATTATTTTTTTAAAGATTTTATTAATTTATTTGACAGAGAGAGACACAGCGAGAGAGGGAACACAAGCAGGGGGAGTGGGAGAGGGAGAAGCAGGCTTCCCGCGGAGCAGGGAGCCCGATGCGGGGCTCGATCCCAGGACCCCGGGATCCTGACCTGAGCCGAAGGCAGACGCCTAACGACTGAGCCACCCAGGCGCCCCCAATCAGTTATTTATAATTGCAAATTTCACTATAGTTTCATGTTAAGAGAGATTTACATATTCCTTTATTTAATAGGGTGAAGATAGGAAAATACTTGACCTCTGATAATTGGCTAGGCCACATTTTTTAAAGCTGTAAATCATGACTATGCAAGGCAAAGCATTTTTTCATAGTACAGAAGTGTTGTTACCTTTGGCCCTGGAAATCCTTCTCCTGGTAAGCCCCTCTCTCCTGGTGCTCCCTCAGGACCACGGGGACCCTGTTTAGGAGAAGAGGAAATGAGGAGCAGGGAAAGAGAGAGAAGGAGAGAATAGGAGGTGGGGGAGAAAGAAGGCAGAAGGAAGGAAGAGAGAAAGGATTATATTTTGGTTCACACCGGATGCGGAGATACAGTCCTTCTTAAGTTATTAGTGAGAATCCTTCTAGTAAACTCCAGACTGATTAGTAGAATCATAGAGTGGGAAGAATAATATTCCACTTGATTAGCAGAAGATGTTCTATTCTGGTGTCCTCAAATTAGAGGAAAATGGAAATTAAGTGATGCTTCAGAATAAGGACTAGGAAATAAATCCTATGAGGAAAGTCTAAAAATCTAGGACTGTATGGTCTGGAGAAAGTTGCAGAGTGATTAAATAATTGAAAAGTATCAGGGGAGCT
This sequence comes from Callorhinus ursinus, assembly GCF_003265705.2. NCBI lineage: Eukaryota > Metazoa > Chordata > Mammalia > Carnivora > Otariidae > Callorhinus > Callorhinus ursinus. Next base: position 25,188,568 of record NW_027397074.1, read on the forward strand.
CTGTGAAGAAATCACTGCCCAGCGGCTTTAAAGCATTGAATTCTGTTTCCACGTGTTTTAATTTCTATCCTGATACATTTGGATTCAACCTTGAATTCTTTCAAGGACTGCTTGAATCCACTGGACGTTTATGGGCAAATGGGAATCCTGATAGCATCACATTCAGGTGAAGCATGGTTTTCCATCTCAGTGATTCAAATTAAGAAGTCCAGGTAACTATTGCTCAGAAGGGTTCTCAGGGAGGTGCAAACTTCTCACAGAAGGAAAGAAAAACAACACAGTCTCAGCCTTCCAAGTGGGCTGGCAGGAAACATACTAATTGAAAAAATAAAAGGCAACAGCAAGATACTCACTTGAAGTAGGAATTTTTAAAAGGCTACAAATTCTCCCTCTCTTTCTTCTTGGCCAGAAGGTCACAAAGTTAAAAAGGAATTAAAAAGAATCTTAGAAGCACCAACTGGAGCTTTTCCCTCTAAGCGATCTAAAAAGATAATTAGGGCTTGCTTGGCAGGGAAGTGAACCTAAGATGATATAAAGCCGACTGAGTTGCCCAGAAACTCCAAAGCCAGCACACTGCAGACACTCTAAACGATCTGGGGGCTCGATACTCAATAATCCAGGGTAATTTGAGTGGCGCTTTCTCCTGAAGCCTGGTAGCAGACATAGGATGCAGCATTTGCTAATCAGTGACCGATCATAGTTATAGAACTGTAAACAAGAAAGCTAATTGTATCTCATGTCAAATTTTTTTTGCCTTTCCCTAAATATTATATATTTTAAAAGACAGTCTTCTTCAGTATTTATGCATCACCAATTTCATAAAGGCTTTAATTAAAGGAAAAAGCTAATATTTAATTCCATTTAAATTGCTATGCTGATGGGAAACCTAGCTTTTAACAACCTAAGACCTTAATCAAAGTACTAATATCCATGACAGCTTGCTCTAATGTTAGAGAGATTAACTAGGGGAAAAACAAATATAAGCATGAAAACTAGATTGCAAACTAAAAAGGCAAGTGCCTAGTTAACATCACGTAATTTAACAAAAAAATATTGACAAATTATTCCTCTTTCCCAATGATAAAACAAATGAAAATAACACAATTTACATTAAATGCAAAGAAGTCTTTTTCCAGTTCACTCAATTTTTTTTTCCATTCATTCAGCAAATGCCTGGTGGGTGCAAGGCCCTGTGCTAAGTTCTAGGAACAGCAGATAGACCTGCTCTCTTGTCTCATAGAGCTTACAGTTTTTCATGATAATTGAAAGCATATTATGGTGTCATATGGACGAGTGTTCAAGTCCCAGCTCTGTTGTGTGTTAGCAGCAGGATCTCCAGCAAAGAACTTAATCTCTCTAAAGTTCAGCATCCTCATCATAATGGTGGTAACGATAGTACCTACCTCAACCACAGGAGTTAATATAAGGGTTAGATCAGAGAGACGTGACGCTCTTACATACTGAGCATGCAGTAAATATCTGCTATCACTATCAAAATTATCTTACTTGAATCTTGTGATTGCGAAGAATGTCCTTTCAGGGCATGTTTATGAACAGGGTAGCTTCAGAGTGAATGGTTTACAGGAGGCAATATGACAATACAGAGAGAGGACTGCTGCAGAACATAAACCCGGAACCCTTCTTCCATCCCTGCATTTCTGGAGTCTGCCAGCCAAGATGAGAGTGAAAACAATGGTGGTTTTGAGGAGCCATGTGTCTCAAGATGCTGAGAGCCGAGAACTACTACTCGTGAGTAATCTCTTAAAGGCATTTAAAAAAGCAGTGATTCAAGGTTTAATTACTACACACTGTTGGAGTAATATTCCACATCATCAGTACATTCTCATATTTTCCAGCTAAACCAAATGGAAGATGAGAAAGAGCAGGTACTTGGGTTAGATGAACCGTACTTTATTACAACAGTACCGATGGATTATTTTTAAAAGACAGAAATGCTTCTATAAAAAACTCACGGTGTCCTTTTCAAAAGCCATGAGAACCAATCATAATTATGGCATATTTATTTGACTTCTCATGAATGCCTCTAATTAAAAAAAAAAGTGGAGGAATCTAATTATCAGTTAACACAGTCTGATCAGTGAAATGCTTATTTGAGACCTTAATGAGATAAAATGTGATTGTCCGTTATCTTATTGCTTGTTACTTTTCTTAATAATCTCACTAGCGTGGATAATCAATAAAAGTGGTTTTACCATACATTGCAAGCATTAAAAATAAATATGCTAAATGATAACAAAAATTGCCCATAATATTCAAACAGTACCATCTATGTAATTTTTAACTCTGAAGTATTTACAGTTCTACTTCAGGGGGTATTTTTTACTAATAGTGCTCTGAATGTCCTTGTACAAAAACAAAACAAAACAAAAACCCTGAAACCACTGGAAATCATTCAGACAAAGAAACAAACATAAAGGACTTTCAGCAGAACCTTTTTCAGTCTCAAGGTAAGTCTTTATGTTACTTCTAAGTAATTAAAAAACTTGCAGTGTTGGGTTTTTATTAGGACAGTTTGGTGCAAAACATTTTCATACATTATTTGCGATCCGCCCCACCTTTATTATGATTTCAGTTCCCAATTAAACCATCGATGTCACAGTGTCACTGTGATTTGTGTAATTGTGGATTGGAAAGCAAACAAAAAAGAACTTCATGTTCTGGCAGTATTATGAAAACCCTCTAGCTACAAACAAAAAGGCAAGTAATACAAATTTTTCTTTAACATGAATTTTGAAGGAGGTCCAAAAATAAATAAGTAAGGGAAATCACAGGGCTCCAAAACAAAAAGAGAGCGGAACGCTGGGGTGGTACACATAGAAGCTGATGCTGTGTCTGTCCTGGGTGGAAGAGTGTGGTTGTGTGGTAGAAATATGTCTAGAAAAATCTAAGATAGAGAACCAGAAGCAAGGATTTTGGCTCACTCAATGGAAAATAAGGAGAGAATTAGAGCTGAGATAAAGCTCATAAAGCTAGGCTCTGTGCTGGGCATAGAGCGTGCTTAAGATTCTCTCTCACCCTCTGCACCCCACCATGTAGATATACGTATACACACATGCGTGTATAAAAAGACACACATGTATTCTGATACATATGTGCTTTCTAATTAGATTTTTTTAATATTGAGTTTTGAGAGCTATTTATACAATATCAATATAAATCCTTCATCACATATGTGGTTTGCAAATACTTTTTCTTGGTCAGTAGCTTGTCTTTTCATCCTTTTAACAGAGTCATGGAATAAACATTTTCCACTTTCCAGGAGTCCAACTAATCAATTTTTTTATTTTTTGGATCATGTTTTTTGTAACATGTCTAAGAAATTTCCACCAAGCTGTAGTCCCAAAGATTTTCTCTTATGTTTAATTCAAAAGTTTTATAGTTTTGCATTTCACATTTAAGTCTATGAGCCATTTTGAGTTAATTTTTTATAAGGTGTGTGTGAAACTTACTTGAGGTTCAGTTTTTGGTATATGGATATCCAACTGATCCAGCACCATTTGTTGAAAAAGTTATCCTTCCTCCATTGAATTGTTTTTGCACCTTTATCAAAAAATCAGTGTGTGGGTCTGTATCTGGATCCTCTATTCTGTTCCACTGATCATGTTTCTATGATCTACCAGAACTGCACAATCTTGATTCCTATAGTGATGTGAATAAAATCCTTTCTTCAACTTAGTTCTTCTTTTTGCAAATTGTTTTTAACTATTCTAGTTCCTTTGACTTTCCATACAAATTTTAAAATAATCTTGTCCATATCTATAAAAACATCTCACTGGAATATTTAAAAAGACTTGCATTAAACCTTTTATCAATTTAAGTAGATTGACAGCTTTATGAAGTCAAGTCTTCAATCCATGAACGTGGTGTGTCTCTCAATTTATTAAATATTCTTTTATTTCTAGGCACCTGGGTGGCTCAGTTGGTTGGACGACTGCCTTCGGCTCAGGTCATGATCCTGGAGTCCCGGGATTGAGTCCCACATCGGGCTCCCTGCTCGTCGGGGAGTCTGCTTCTCCCTCTGACCCTCCTCCCTTTCATGCTCTCTGTCTCTCGTTCTCTCTCTCACAAACAAATAAAATCTTTAAAAAAATTTTAAAAAATATTCTTTTATTTCTTTCATTGGTGTTTTATAGTTTTCAGGATACAAGTCCTACGCATGGCTTACTAGATTTTTACCCAAGTATTTCTATTTTTTAATGACTATAAATGCTATTATATCTTAAATTTTTATTTCTATGTGTCTGTTACTAGAATATAGGAATAAAATTGATTTTGTCTGTTCTTTGTATCTATGGGATTCATTTGGTTTTTTGTTTTGTTTTGCTTTTAATTTTCCACATATAAGAGAGATCATATAGTATTTGCCTTTCTCTGACTTATTTCAGTCAGTATAATGTTTTCAGAGTCCATCCATGTTGTTGCAAATGGCAAGACTTCATTCTTTTTTATGACTGAATAGTAATCCATTATATATATTCAATAGTAATCCATTATATATATCGATACATATATCCAATAGCAGTCCATTACGTATATCAATTTCTTTATCCACTTATCCATCAGTGAACATTTAGTCTGTTTCCCTAGATTGGCTATTATAAATAGCATTGACCATGGGGGTGCATATATCTTTTCGAGTTAGTGTTTTTATTTTCTTTGAATAAATACCCAGAAGTGGAATGGCTGGATAATATAGTAGTTTTAGTTTTTTGAGGAACCTCCACATTGTTTTCCACAGTGGCTATGCCAAATTACATTTCCACCAACAGTGCATGAGGGTTCCCTTCTCTTCACATCCTCAACACTTGTTATTCTTGTATTTTTGATAATAGCCATTCTAGCAGGTCTGAAGTGATATCTCATTTTGATTTTGATTTTCATTTCCCTGGTAACTGGTGATGTTGAGCATCTTTTCACATATCTGTTGGTCATCTGTACATCTTCTTTGCAAAAATATCTATTCGAGTATTCTGTCTGTTTTTTGTTATTATTGAGTTGTATGAGTTCTTTATATATTTTAGATATTATCAGATATATGATTTGAAAATATTTTCTTCCGTGCAGTAGATTGCCTTTCTATTTTGTTGATGGTTTCCTTTGATATGCAGAAGCTTTTTAGTTTGATGTAGTTCCAACTTGCTTATTTTTGCTTTTGTTCCTTTTACTTTGGGTACTCAAAACATCATTGCTAAGACCTATGTCAAGGAGCTTACTGCCTATGTTTTCTTCTAGGAGTTTTATGGTTTCAGGTCTTACATTCAAGACTCAAATCCATTTTGAATTAATTTTTGTGTATGGTATAAGATAGTGGTCCAATTTACTCAACATCATTTTTTTAAAGATTTTATTTATTTATTTGATAGAGAGAGACAGATAGTGACAGAAATAGTGAAAGAGAGCACAAGCAGGGGGAGAGGCAAAAGGAGAGGGAGAAGCAGGCTCTCCGTGGATCAGGGAACCCGATGTGGGGCTCGATCGCAGGACCCTGGGATCATGACCTGAGCCAAAGGCAGACGCTTAATGACTGAGCTACCCAGGTGCACCTACCCAACACCATTTATTAAAGTAAGACTGTCCTTTCCCTGTTATATATACTTGGCTCCTTTGTTGTAAATTAATTGACCATATACATGGGAGTATATTTCTGGGCTCTTTATTCTGTTCCATTGGTCTATGTGTCTGTTTTTATGCCTATACAATACTGTTTTGATTACTATAGCTTTGTAATATATTTAGAAATCAGAAAATGTGACATCTCCGTCTTTGTTCTTCTTTCTCAAGATTGCTTTGGCTAATCAGGATCTTTTATGGTTCCATACAAATTTTAAGGTTGTTTGTTCTGTTTCCGTGAAAAATGCCATTGGAATTTTGATAGGAATTGCATAGAATCTGTAAATCGTTTCAGGTAGTATCAACATTTTAACAATATTAATTCTTCTGATCCAACCCAGTTATTTTTATGTGTATCTCAGTGAGTAACTTACTGTTCTTTTCTGGGAGAATAATGAATACTTGAAAAGTTAAGAGCATTTCTATACTAGGATAGTCATGTTTTATTCATTTCTTCTCCAGATCTCTTTTGATAGAGACACTTTTTTTTTCTTCTGCAAAAATAGTAAACTTTAAAGCTACATAAGCTAGAAGCTGCAAATAACACAGGTATTACCTGTCTGCCTTCAACTGTCCTTGCTTTAGAGTATACTCATAAGCTAGGTAATGAGCAACGTCCTTATTCTCAATGATTTTCTCAGGGTTCCAGGAAAGTTAGTTACAAAGTATGACCTTAGGCCTGAATCCAGTTCTCCTATCTCCTAGGAGATTTTGACACATGAGATCTCTTTCCTTCTTGGACAAGCTGATTAATCTCGTAAGAGATTTCAGTAAGAGAAAGCCAGTTGTACATATCATGTGTCTGTGGGGTGGAGGGCTCTATTTCAAGTGTTATAAAAAATAACACTCAGATCTGGCCCTTGCATATTTATTGTCTTTTTTTATCCCAAAAGATGCAACATGGGCTTAGTTTAACCATTTAGTCTAACCACAAAGGGCACATAAGAACTATATTTGTCCTTTTTATTCCATCTAGAGTTCCTTGCTACTTACTGGCTGGCCTGGCTCCCCAATGCCAATCGGTCCTGGCGCCCCTGTTCTTCCTTCCTGACCTCTTTCCCCCTAAGAGAAAGAAATAATCAAGTGAAAGTTTGAGTTTTTAAATAAAGAATAAACATAGCACAAGATACTCTGGAGATTTCAACAAAGATATATTCCAAAATAGTCAAGCTTTTCACATTCATAAAGATAAAAAAAAAATTCTGGAGGAGGAGAAATGGCTTGAATTTCAGTGAACAAATTACTCTAAAATGCTCATCATCCTGTCTTGTGTAAGTGCAATACACCACTTTTAGCTTTCAGAAGCTATTGTGTGTGTAGCAATTGGCAGGCTGGACTGCATTCAATTCATTTGGGTTCTTGAGAGGACCAAGCTAACAATGCTTGTGCCATTTCCTGCCCCTCTCACCACCATCCTGGAAGGCCACCCTCTCCTTGTCCCCACTCTGTTCCATTTTACCTCTCCTTTCAGTTCTGTTCACCCTTCATCTCCTTCAGAATCTTTGTCCAATCACTCTGCCAATACAAACTCCACCTTCCCTGTAGTCTCAGTATGCTTATTGTTTCAATTCCATCCATGGTGATACTTGATGACACCAGAATTGCCTGTTTTGTTTAGTCCTGCACCAAAGTCTTATTCTAGTCCAATGACATAGAAAAGCCATTTAAAATAAGCACTTCTGTTCCATGACATCCTGCATGATGCAGAGCACTCCAGGGTGTTGGGTGTTGCAGTACCTTTTAGATCCCTACAAACCTTTCTATCAATGCTTACCTATTCAGTGTTATGGTCCTTCTGGTTTCTGCCCCTCTCTGCTTCTTTAATGTGAACAGGTGATAGTTTATATGGTAAGATGTTTCACATCCTGATATCATTTTTGCATGTTAACATTTAAATTCCATGAAAACTCAACAGAACTAGATGTACATTGGCAAAAGTTTGGCAATTGGAGGCAAGACAAATTTTTCATTTCCATCAAATAAAGTTACATTGATTATTCTTGTGGTAACTGCCCCAGTGTCCAAGCACCCACCCGGACTGTAAGTACCTTCTACAGGCAGCCTCCTTGTGTCTAGAGGGCAAAGCTGAGCAGAGTTCACATCAAAGCTTCCCCAGCCCCTGCAATAAATTCAGTACTCATCAATGGGGGGAAAGACAAGAATCGTTACCTTAATTCCTTGCTGTCCAATACCAGGGGCTCCTGGAGGACCATAAGGACCAGGGGGACCTGGTTCACCCTGGAGGAAGAAACAGTTATGCCTTAGGTCAACTCAACAGTATTTATTGAACAGTTCTTAGATGTATAGTGATGCAGTAGGAACTTTGAGGGCAACAGTGAAATCTAGGACACAGTCACTGCCCTCAAAGTATTTACAATCCAGCTGGAAGGACAACATACATCCAGGGTTGAATTATAGCAGGCACAATATCTAGGGTCCATGAAAATGTTTCCATGTTAATGTTTAAAATCAATAAAAAATAAAAATAATAATGAATATATAACAACGTGTCCAGTCTGGATTAAATTTGTCTTTATGCCAACTCAGCTGTAATATATAATTTTTAACATTGTTTTATGGAGAAAGAGGCCCACAAAAACAAAAGTTTTTCGGATCCTGCAGCCCTCACTTGTTTGCTCAACAAATCTTTATTCTGTGCTTCTGACAGACACATTTGTTTCCTACCCAATAACCATCCCCTCTCCTCTTTCCTTCCCTGCTATTAGAACTTTGAACTGCTCATGTCAATGGAAAGCTATTCTTTACACTCAGGGCTGTAGGATGAATTGGTTCAATGCAAGTCTAGAATCTCTTTGCCACTGGTTGGCCCTTTGGCTCAGTTCCAACAAATGAGATACGGGGATGTTATTAGGTGCAAAGAGAAAGCTTTTGCCTCTGCCTCTTCTTTCCTAGTTGGAGATATGATAGCTATCTTGTAACCACGAGGTAACAGTCTCTCAGATGAATGCCAACCATTGAAGAGGACGATACAGAAAAATATTTGAAGTGCCCTAGCTCCTGGAAAACCTCATTGAACTTGATCAAACAAAACCTCATTGAGCTACCTACCTTCAAACCTTCTGTTTACTAAACACAAGAATTCTTACGGTGTAAGCCACAATTAATCAAAATGTCTGTTACTAGAAGCCAGAAGCATTTTCAGTAATAGTCTGCTATGTGGCAGACCCATCCTAGAATTCAAGCATCACAGAACTAAATGACACTGAGGCGCTCAAATTTCTCCATTTCACAGGTGAGGAACCAGAGTCCCAAAGAGGTTATGTGGCCTGCCCAAACTCACACCTCAATATCACCCGCAGGTACATGGCTCTGCAGGTTTCTCAAATTTCCGGTCATGCGGCATGTTGATAGGGGAAAGGAGAGTGGCTACTGATTACAATTTCTTTTTTTTTTTTTCTGTTTACCAAAATAATGTATCTTCATTATAGAAAATTTGCCATATATTGAAAAGCATGCACATACAGAAAATTTTCAATTAGCAATAATCACGCCTCGGATAAACCTACTACTAGTTTCTGGTGCATTTCCTTCTAGTTCTTTATGTACACACATACCTCTAATTTATGTGAAGGAAGATTTCTGAATACTCTCGTGTTTGAGTTAATGAATCCTTGGTATTTAAAATTTCATCCAACATATAGATTTCTCTCTTCTCTTCATCCTTGTATTAATCAGCAGTAAAATGGGACAAGAAGTTGGGACAAACCCTCTCCAGATTGAGTGGAACAAAAGAATTTTCACCAAAGTTAAAGCTCAATTTTCCCTGGAGGCTTGTGATTTTGAAGAGGACTCTTAGTAATGAAAGTAATGTCCTATTGATATGGTAGGGGCATGACTTGAAGGAAGTCTGTGGACTTTGATCAATTGCAAAGGGGGAAAGAGGGGACAAGAAGAAGGGTCAGAGTCAAATCAACTCCCTAAAATCATAACAAAGAAAACCTGTCTCAAAATCAGTTAATTGTGAGAATTTAGGATGCTTGGCATTTGAGTGGATTGGATCTAAAGGTAACTTCAGTTCATTCTTTTAAGTGTAAGTCAATATGGCAGATAAATCAACTTGAATTTTCCCTTTAAAATTCAAAGTTGTACTTATTTTTCTATGTATATTAAATTTTCTGGAGTAGCCAGATAATTGCCCTTCTTATATGTCACATGTTCTTGGCCACAGGATTTCTCCACAAATAATATCAGACATAAAGGTTCTCCCAGATGTGAAGCTGTTTTCTTGATCTCAAAGTTTAAGTGCTAGAGAATATTCAGTTTCTTAATTTAGATTCCAAATTTTCACTTCCAAGAAACTTTTCCTTACAACTTTCTGTGCCACAATCTTGTCAGTTATACTGCGTGTGGGTGACGGTTTCCATCGCTCAGCAAAGGAACACCAAGCACTTACTCTGTGGGCAGTAATGAAGTAAATACAGAGAAGTTTACGCCATTGTCCCTAATCTCAAAGGACTAGTTTAAGAGATAAAACACACCATTAAAATAATAATAACATAAGACCCTAAGTTCCTTATTCTATTCATTCCCTGCCCCTTTTATATTATTTGGTTCTGTAATGGATCAGAAGGCTTTTATATATTATCTTATGTTATATATACATAATATATATTTGAAGGAGAATTTGTTTTTGGGTTTTTTTTAAGATTTTATTTATTTATTTGACAGAGAGAGACACAGCGAGAGAGGGAACACAGCAGGGGGAGTGAGAGAGGGAGAAGCAGGCTTCCCGCGGAGCAGGGAGCCCGATGTAGGGCTCGATCCCAGGACCCTGGGATCATGACCTGAGCTGAAGGCAGACACTTCACAACTGAGCCACCCAGGCGCCCCAAGTTTGTTCAGTAGTGGAAGCTCTGCCCTACTTGTACTTTTCTGTATGTTTGATCTAAAACAAACAAGAGCACAGGTTGGTGAGAAGGTTTCCTCTAAATAAGGACAAGGAATTGGTTCTCTTGTTAACTTGAAATATGTGAATCAGGAAAATCAGTAGGAGAAGCAATTGTCTTGCTCTCAAACCCATGAGCTTCCGAAGCAACTGTCTTACCCTTAAATCCATGAGCTTCCTTTAGCTTTGGTCAAGCACCAATAGTCACTGAGCAATTTCTCAATACTGCTTTTTTAGAGAAGGTACGGGGATCTGAAGGTTATAGAGGGATCACTCTCCCTTACCTCAGCACAGGTCAGTAGTAACATATTTTTACCTTTCAGTTGTTTAAATTTATTTCTAAGGAGCTTAGCATCTCAACATAAGGCCTACAGATCACATTGGCCTACAATTAATGTTTATCCCATTCATACTTCTCTTTTCCCTTTCCTACAAAGATTCCCCAGATGGTAAAGGAAATGGTCCTGATTGTAACATACCATCACTGGGTAAGACAGAACAGGAAGAGAAGAACCAGCGCTCTACTCACAATGATTTTCTGGAAGTTCACCAAGGCCACATAGCCCATTATTCCTACCCCAACCTTCACCAGGAAGCAAAAGCACTCACAGAGAGGTTGAATGGCCCTAGTGCTACTTGTTATTTCTCTACTTCACTTTCTTTAACCATCAGAAGTATATCCAAAGAGGACTGAGTTAAAGTGGATGGCCCTGGAGGGGGTCTGTTTCTCATGACCTCCAAATGAGTATAAGAATAGGTAGGGACATTGAGGAAGTTAGGAAAACCACCATTTCCTCAGAAATTAAGGATGCCTATGCTATGGGTCTCAACATTGAAGGAAGCCAATGTCTAATAAAACCTAGTATTTCCAAGTACTGCCCTGACACTTTATATACATTATGTCACTTAGTCTTCTAATAATCTTAGGAAATGGGTATTTTTTTCCATTTTATGATGTGAGATGTAATCACCACTTTTTAATCCATTTTTCAGCATGCATAGAATCACAGAAAAAAAAAAACATGGCTTTTTTTCATTTAATCTAGTTGAATCCTGGCTCTATAATTTACTAACAGTTTGAGCTTTTGCAAGATCCCCATATGCAAAATGAGGATAATTATATCTACCTTGCAGGGCTGCTGAGAGGATGCAAGATATTGTCTATAAAACATCTAAGTCACAACTAATCACATGATAGCTGTTTAATATGTGTAGATTCAATTGTTATTCACCAGACTTTCATTGAGCACCACCCTGGTACTGAGTACCCAGTTACATAATTATAGACATAAACCAGATTACACCTGCACTTTGTAGACACTTACGATCTGGCTGGAGAGACAAATGAATATAAAAGAAAATACAAGCATGTGAATTACCTGTAATAAAGATATTAAGAGAGGACGTAAGACTCAGATGCAGAAATGTTTAATTCTACCTTAAGGAACTGGAAAAGTTTCGTATAGTAGAGGAGATATTTGCTCTGAACAAAAAAAAGTAGGAATCATATCTAATCTGGTAGAAAAGAAGCAGAACAAAAGTTCAGGAAAAGGAAAGAGTATGAAGCATAAAATGATGTGAAAATTTCCGGGGACAATAAGCAGCTCTGTGGGCTCAAGTGGACAAGAATAAGGCAACAATAGAGTCACTGTCTAGAGCAGCACCATCCACTAGAAATATACAATGAGCCACATATGTAATTTTAAATTTTCTAGTAGCCACATTAAGAAAGTAATAACATATTTTACTTAATACATCTAAATATTATCATTTCAATATATAATATAAAAACCTTATTAATGATTTTATTTATTAACACATGTCTTTGAAATCCTATGTGTATTTAACAATTATAGCACATCTCCATTTAGACTAGCCACATTTCAAGGGCTCAGTAATCACATGTGGCTACTGTATTGAACAGTGTTTGAGGAGGCCAGAGGCTCAGGTCAGAACCATGGAGAGTACCAACAATTAAGTGGGGTGGGAGTAAAAGAACACAGAAATGTCCTGTGGGGAGTTGAGGAAGACAGTGGCTGAGAAAAAGAAATGGGAACTCCCAAAAATAGTGTGATAGAAGTCAGGAAAGAGAATTTCAAAAGGAACTCATCATCTCCAAAGACAAACTCCCACTCTTCCCCTCGCAGAACTGGTCATCTTCCAGCATTCTTTGTTTCAGGGAAGAGCACCATAATCCCTCCATGAGTCAAGACAGAAGAAGGAGTCATTCTTGACACCTCTCACTCCCGTACCCACCATGTGTAATGCATCGCCACCGCTTTTCCATATGTCTTCTAAATCTCTTTCAAATCCATCTACCTCTTTATTCCTCTACTATGCCTCTTCAGTCTACCTCAAATTAATATCACCTCTTGTTTAGACTACAACAAAGTCTTTATTACCCTATACACATCCATTGTAGCACACTTTAATTTATTCCCCCATTGCCGCCAGCACAATCTTTTAGTTTTAGTTTGATTTTATTTTTTAAAAATTTTTTTAAAGATTTTATTTATTTATTTGAGAGAGAGAGATCGTGCAAGAGAGAGCCTGAGCAGTGGGGAGAGGGAGAAGCAGGCTCCCTTCCTGAGCAGGGAGCACGACGTGGACCTCAATCCCAGGACCGTTAGATGGAGCCCGACATGGGGTTTGATCCCAGGACCTTGAGATCTCAAGGTCTGAGACAAAGGCAGATGCTTAAACAACTGAGCCACCCAGGTGCCCCTTAATTTTAGTTTTATTTTTAATCTGAGTGAAACCATTCAAGGCCCTTCTCTTTGCGCCAAGTGGAAAGACAGAGCTTCTTAAAAGACCTGTGAGCCCCTGCCTGGTGTGGTCCCATGGGCTTTCCAGTCCCTTCTGAAACTAGTTTCTTCTTCATTCGCCACCCTAGCAGCATTGGCCTTTGTTCAGTTCCTTGTACTTGCCAGGCTCCCGTCTGCTGCAGGATCTTAGCACATGCTATTCTATCTATATGGGATGTTCTTACCTCGCTTTTTTCCTGGTCAACCCTTATTCATCCTTCAAATCTTACTTTAAGCAGCACGGCTTCAGAGAGTGCTTCTCTGATCAGGTTAAATTCCTATCCTAGAGGTACTGATAGCACCATTTTCTTCTTTTTCTGAGTATTCATTATAACTTTGTATTTAGTTAATCTGTCTTCCCCTGGTTTATGGGGAGGATGTCATGTGACTTTGCTCTGCTTTGCACCGTCAGTGCTTAGCTAATTGATAACATTCACTCAACCATCCAGGCAGCAAACATTTACCAAGCAGCAACCTGGGAGCAGGTGCCAAGCTAGCTGCTGGAGGAAACAGGAAACAAAACAGGTCTTGGCTGGGGGGAGTCAAGAATCTGGAAATGCTCCTTTGGAGTTCCCTCTGATTTAGTTAGGTTTTCAACCAAGAGCAGCTATATGTAAGTTACATAGTGATATCAAATACCTATTATACACAGTTTCTCCTGCAAACTTACCCAGATAAAATTAAACATTTTTTTTCACCTGAAGGAATAATAAATTCCCAATAGATGGCCCAAGATTACTCTGTATGGGAAGTTCAGCTGGAGAAACACAACATGCCTTATTCCTGGCACCAGCTCTAACCAAAGTCAACATCTTTCCTTGCCCTAAGATAACAAATAATGAATGATTGTCCAAGACTCTGAATTTTTTTTGAGGGCAGAAATTTACCTTTTCTTGAATAATACAATTATGAACAATTTAATCATACTTTGGGGTCTTAAAATTAGAAAACACATTTTAGCAATTTCTTTTTTTATCACTTTTTTATACACTACAAATGAGTGTGGCATCAACTTTAATATCTTAAGTCTTCTGACAAATATTCTCATACTTTCAAAATGGAGAAAAATGGTGGATGATCGTGCTGCTTAAAATAAGATTTGAAGGATAGGTGCAGAATGATTCGAGTAGGGCCAGGATACAGTCTTAGCTGAAACTCAATGCAGTGATGACTGCAGACAAAGATTTGGGAGAAAAGTCAAGAAAGGTACATTTTTGGTGGGGAGGGGAGAAAGAAGCTGGTGTTGGGAGGCAGGAAACTAACATCTATCAAATACTTGCTAAATCAAGCTCTATTTTTTAGCACCTAATTTCTCTTGTTTCAGAGAAGTGTTACAAGTGGCTTATTTTAGAAAACATTTCAGCCTAGACTTTTTCTACATTATAAAAAAGAGTTGTCAAAATACTTAGCTGCTTAATTATTATCAACACGTATGGCACTTACCACGATTAACTCATATAATCTTCAAAACAACTCTTAAGAGGAGGGTACTATTAACCCATTACATGAATGAGAAAACTGAGGCCTAGGGAGGATAAGTAACTTGCCCAAATCACAGAGCTAATACAATACAGGGCTGGCTTTGAACCCCAGCAGTCTGGTTTTAGAGCCAGTGCCCTAACCACCGTGCCAGACTGCCTCTTGAGATTTTTCAGTTCTTTTCTTGAGTAAGTTCAAAAATCACTTGATCGCAGACTAAATTCATCTCTTTGTTACAGAATGAAAACACAAAAATCAAATAGTTAAAATCGACCCATTGTGGCAGATCCACCATATGAAGACAAAGTATCTCTAAAATAAAATGCAAGCCGAAAGAAAATATACTTTTACAAGCCAATTCACATGTCATTTCAGACATTTAAGTCTACCTGGATCAGTGTTGTCACTAAATTCGTGGTAAAGATAATGTAAATTATAATCCCCAATACTGTGATCACATAATCTTGGTCTACATATAAATTGGTTACTAACCAACTGCACTGAGTTTTAAACCATCATTATTTCAAATCTCCAACTGCAATCTCTTTTGAATACCATCTACTTGGGTAAGAGAAAAGACCACAAATCCACCTACTTATGCTTCTCAAAGAAGAAAAATACTCCATAATAACAAAAAATCAGTGAACATGTAATGAAAATTGTAGTATTATACCAGATTTTAGTAATGCAACTCATTTTTTTGTTATTAGATTAAACCACATGAAGTTGATAATATTCAACCTGTAAAAATGACATTCATATGGCCAATCTACCAGGAAAGTCATACTTCATCATATTTAATAAAATCTAAGGAATTGTGTGTTATTATCCCTAAAAGGAAGGACTGCTTAGCAGCCCATCAGGAGAGCTTTTAAGAATCTCAGCTCTGGTCGACACTCCTTGGACTTTTACCACAATAAAAAAGCCTTACCCTTGGAATAAACTTAATATTCCCTGTTGCGATGCTATTGCAATTTACTTGAATTGGGGATATTGATGGGATTTTTTTGTTGTTGTTAATTCTGACATCCCTCCGAAGACCCTGCAGTAACTGATTCAGTTCCATGTTAGTGCCCAGCTTGACTGGGCATGGGGGTTAGACTCAGCACCTTTACGTTAGCAGCATTTTGGGGTTTCTTGATTCATCAGAGTTTTTACCTTGGCAGTCTCTGCTCATGTGTGCACACGTGCATGCACACACACACACACACACACACACACACACAGTCTACCCCTCCTGCTGAGAACCATGTGCATCAGAGATTTGGGAACGAAAATCATCTGCATTGAAACCATTGGCTGACATCCCACGTGTTCTGGCAGCCACTTCAAGTTGTCACTATCAGTTGTCTCTTGTCAAATGAGTTAATAAGCTCATTTAGAGTCCTGGTGGGCAGATGTGCATGTAGGTCAAAGCCCTCTCCACAACAACAGTTGCTGGACTACTCATGATTTTTTCCCTTTAATTAAGCCCAGGACAGAAATAAGATTTACACTTTGACATCTCTGAAGAGAAAACATTCACATAGTTTGGCAGCTTGGCTCCAATCTTCATTCAACTGATATTTATAATTAAAATTGTAAAGGGATTCTTCCCTTTATACCACTATCCACTGAGCAGTCACAACGCTGTTCAAAGTTGCTAGCTGCCCGGGAAACCAGAAGGCCCGTCATTGGTTTGGGACCGTTGGAAAAGCTGACACGTTCAAGTACCCTGACTTAAAATGCTTTACGTGAAGCAAAAAATAGTCATTCTGTTAAGAGAGCTGTGAACTTAAAAAACTTTTCTCTTTGATTAATTATTCCACCCTAGGAATTGTTGATGTCTAGGTATGTTTCACCCAGTTTGCTTCCCCTCAGGTTATAAGGAATTATACCCTATTTCAAATCATGATTTTTTTACGGTTGAAAGCAACGTCATGATGTCAGGAGATTGTTAGGTTTTTGAGTTGTGTGAGAGCTGAAATAAAACTACACAGCATGCTTGTTTGAGGAGGAAGTTTAAAATTCTTCATAGTTGTTTGTATCTGCGGTCTTGAATTATTTCCAAACCATAACTGAAATATTAGATACGTTTAGTAAGTTGACCTTCTAAAGCTGCTAAACTAATGTTGAGTTGAATCAAGTATTTAATGAACAAAACAAGAATGTATTTTTTAAAACTACTAAATCTTCGTTAATGATGATTCTGTTCCAGCAAAAATAGTGATATTATAGAAAACATAAGACTCTAAGTTGTATATTTAAAACTAAAAAAAAAAAAGTCCAAGTCTTCTTGCCTCTCTTAGAAAAAAGTGGAAGTACAGGGGCACCTGGGTGGCTCAGTCTGTTAAGCATCTGCCTTCAGCTCAGGTCATGATCCCGGAGTCCTGGGATCGAGCCCCGTGTCGGGCTCCCTGCTCAGTGGGGAGTCTGCTTCTCCCTCTCCCTCTGCCCTTCCACCTACTTGGGCTTTCTGTCTGTCTTTAAAATAAATAAATAATTTTTTTTAAAAAAGTGGAACTATAAGAACATATTAGATTATTAAATGCACAAGAAGCTTTTGATGGGTTATGTCAATACTGTCCTGTTTCCCTTTATTATCCCAATATCTTGGAAGAATGGTCAGAATTCTTGGCTATTGTATCCTTCTCCTTTGTCACCTCCCCAATCTCTCTATTGGAGCTGCTCCCTTAAAGATTTCCAATAACTTCAAAGTTGACAAAAAATAAATGACTCTTTTAGTCTCTTGCCTGTTTTGACTTCTCTATAGTAGGATACTGTCAACAGCTCATTCCATTTAAATACTCATCCACCCATTCATTCAACAAATCCCTCTTTGTTGCATATAATCATTTTTTCTCTCAGATGTGACAGTGGTGCTCCTGACCCATTGTCACTGGATCTTCTGCCTTGGATTTTCTTTTTTTAACAGTGAAGGACCTGCCTATATTTGTCCAATTCTCTTACCAATGGTTCATATCTGAAACAAGGCTAGCAATGTTTAAAGGTATAATGCATGGAAGCTAACAGGAAACTACCAGCTACCAAAAATCTATGCATGGGCTTTCACAGTAGCTATTACAAAGGTTACAACAGCCCTCTTTTTAAAATCGACCTCTTTTCATAGGGCATTTTGAAGAAAACAGGATGTTTTGTAGAGGTGTTTACTAAGTTTCAACTTTAGGATTTGTACATTTAGTTCTTATTTACTTGACTTCTTCCAAATACCAGCTACTTGAAAAATACATACTTTGCTTGAAAATCTCAAGAAATGAGATGAAACCTTGACAGAGTTGGAGAAGGAGGAATAGGGTGTCCAAGAATCATTGTGTGGTGCAGCACCATGGAGTGGTTTAACTATTTAATTTGCCCTCACTCCTCTTGAAGCATAGGTTCCATTTATTCATGGATACGAGGTCTTTTGTTCATTTTGAATGGATGGGTGAATGCTTGATTCACTGGAGATTATTTACCCTCACCATATCTATTTATTAAACTAGACAAGACTGCTGCTATTTCTCCGTGGGGTTTTTTTTTGTTTTTTTTGTTTTTTTTTTACATCTCAGAAGTAAAAGTGAGTCAAGACAAAGTCTCATACATAAAAGGACTTTGAGTTTCTCACACTTGTGTGTAGTACAAGAAAAATCTTAGGGGAGAAAAGCCCTGTAGGAAATATATGAATGTCCTGGAGTAAAACAATGGAAGAGGTTATGAGAAGCGAGGTAATTCATCCATTAAGATGAGTTAATACAGAATATAATATCATGGTCTTTTTAATTGTTGGAGGATTAACATGTGGTACTTTGACTTGGGAAAGCATATCAGGGCTATTTCTTAGTGCTCTTTGGCCCTAGCATGAAAGCTCTGGTACTAGGATACTCCATGTAACAAGCTATTTTCTGCTCATGCCAGTGAGCATGCCCTCCTCCCAGGAGCACAAAGAGGGTCTTGGAAAGGATGCCTATTTGCATGAGATTTGAGAAGAAACACACTTCCAAAATAACCTCAGAAAGACATCAAGAAATGGCAAAAATTACCTAATGTGGGTTTGGCACACCCAACATTCTACTGTGTTTATTTGTACAAAACTAATTTTGTAACTGTTCTCTGTGATTTGAAAGCCCTGCCAATCTTGAGCCATTTTTTCTAGTTATGAGAGGGCCCATTCTAGGACCAGATGGGATTGTAACTGAACCATCACAATAACCCTTGGAAGTCGGTGTAGGGCTCTTAGGTACTCAATTTTTACTCAGAAAGAGCACTGTGCTCTCTCCAGGGTTATAGCATTTTCCATTTGGTCCCAGGGATAAGGCCCTTGTATGATTATGATGCTAATTGGTTTTAGAGACTGATGGGATGTTCTTCTTATGAATGTCACTGCATGACCTTCATATATGGGGGAGGCTGAAGTGGCCTCAGAGCCACAGCTTCATTCTGAGAAACATCTATATTTTGTTTCTAAGACAACTAGGTCATTCAGGGCAAAATAGAGCTACTTTACATGTGGAAAATATTAATGACAGAAATGATTTGTGAAACTGGGCTGGCATCACATTTTTCCTCAATTTATCACATGTTATTTTTTTCCTTTTGTTCTTTGACCACCTTTCTGCAAACCCTTTGATGAAGAAAATCCAACTACTAGAGCAATAGAATGGGACTGTAGCTCATGAGAGAAACCATTCATAAATTCAAAGACATAGACAGGCCCCATCTAGAAACTCTTATGGAATCTTTACAAATGTTACAAGTCTAAAGGTTTCTGGATGAAGGTTTCCTTATAAACAAAATATTTGAAAATGCACATTACTGGTTTCTTTTTCCCATGCAATTCCCATCCTTCTCTTCCTGCATTTTCAGATGAACATTATAACCAAATAGAAACGCACCTCTCAACAGACTGTTGTTTTCCAGCCAGAGTACAAGAGAAGGGGGACAGATGTAATTTCCACACTGTCCAAAAGAAATGCATTTATCTCAGGTCAACTACTCGGGAAATTCAGCAGTATTCCTAAGGAGATAAATATACTATGGTGGTTAAGAGCGGACTGGCTGGGTTTGAATCCTGGCTCTATCCCTTACTACCTACACAGACTTGAACCTACTGCTTAACCTCTCTTTCCTTGAGTAGCCTTATCTGTATCATGGGGTTAAGACTAGATCATGCCTCAAAATGTGGTATTATGTTAAGTGAGTATTTAGAACTATATATCTGTACATAATAAATATACATTAAATGTTATCAAGTATTATAGAAGTTTCAAAATAAATAATCCTCCCTGTGCTCATTAGAAAATACAGAATTACTAGGTCTTAGGGAATTTTTTGCACAATTTGCAATAGCAATTTCTTAAAAACATTTTATAATAAAATGGTAATGCATGAAAAGAAATATCATTATAAACATATTATTTCCAGATTGAGGAAAAAAGAGTATACTGTCTTCAAGATGTAGAAGTACATTCTGAGACCCAAGATGGAATCATTCCCGGAAACTTGGCTTTTAAGATGATATACTAATAAATGTATAAAATTTAAAAAATTTTAATGATCAGTGCAATATGCATCTCTGGTTGACAGATCCAAAGAGAGGTAGAAATTAATAATAGTCTTGAAGTACGAGTCAAGAGACTACTAAATTTGTGACCTTAAACCAGAAATATTACTAGAAGGAAAAAGAAAAACCCACTCCCACTTCATTTGCTCCCAGCAACCCAGAACATTTTCTAGAAATTGACATCTTTCAATTCAGTGAGCTTTGTGTATTCACCTGGCAGTGAATTTTGTGATTAAAACCCAAGTGGCGGGCGCCTGGGTGGCTCAGCTGGTTAAGCGACTGCCTTCGGCTCAGGTCATGATCCTGGAGTCCCGGGATTGAGTCCCGCATCGGGCTCCCTGCTCAGCGAGGAACCTGCTTCTCCCTCTGGCCCTCCCCCCTCTCATGTGCTCTCTCTCTCTCTCTCATTCTCACTCTCTCAAAATAAATAAATAAATCTTAAAAAAAAAAAAACCAAGTGGTAATTTTATATTATGTATCCTTTACCACAATTTATTTTTGTTTAAGATTTTGTTTATTTTATTTGGGGGGGTGGGGCAGAAGGAAAGAATCCCAAGCAGACTCCACACTGAATGTGGAGCCCTACTGGGGGCTCAATCTGACAACCCTGAGATCATGACCTAAGCTGAAACCAAGAGTCGGACGCTTAACCAACTGAGCCACCCTGGTGCCCCCTTAACCACAATTTAAAAAAAAAATTTTTTTTTAAAGAGGACCTTGGAAAATTCATGAAAAGTATTCAAATACTTAGGATGATGTGGAAGTCAAGCATGAAATGTTATTACCTCAGAAAATTGTAACTTCCCCTAAACACTCAACTATATTTATTCTAAGAATGCACTGTTGGAATTAAAAGCTAAATTTTGTTTAAATAACTTTCTGTTGGGTGCCTGGGTGGCTCAGTCATTTAAGTGTCTGCCTTCAGCTTAGGTCCTGATCTCAGGGTCCTGGGATCGAACACCAAATTGGGCTCTCTGCTCAGCAGGGAGTCTGATTCTCCCTCTCCCTCTCTGTGCTCTCTCTAACTCTGGATCTCAAATAAAAATAAAATCTTAAAATATATATATATATATATATGTACATACATACATACATACATACATAAGTTTATGTTAAAAAAAAAACCTAAATAGTAATTGTATGAGACACGAGTAGAAGTGAGCAAATGATGGCACCTTTCAATGGACTACCGCTGACCATCTCCCAAAGCTACCTGCCCTGCTCCCAGCCCTCCCTGGGTACTCTCCAAAGCTGATGAGTCTGGCTGTGCCTCTGTCTCAGGCAAGCCATGTGATATCCAGACTTCACTCCTCATTTTCCAAAATGAAAACTTTGGGCCAGTATGATCTCTAACATCCCTGGCAGCTCAAACATTCTATAATTCTATCACTGTTGCAAACTCCAACCCCGATCCCTGATTTTAAGCCTCTTTTGCACAAACAAAATTATCATCTTAGGTAACCAAAGAATCCTAGAAAAAAGCGTGGACTGTCAAAATATTTTTTTTCTTGCTTCAGGATCTTATCCACAACCAAAGCAATTTTATAAAAACTTCTACTCAGTATTCAAGAGATAACATTTCTCTTCCCCAGAGAAAATTAATCATAGGCAAGGACTGGAAAAGGCAGTTTCCCCAGATGAAGCTTAAGCACACTCCCGCTGAGAAGCTCATTCTATTTTAATTTGCCAATTAAAAGTGGCCTGGGAAATCACATATTGTCGTTATCTTGTTAAAAATGCTATACTTGTCACTCTCTTTCCTCTCTCTGGAAAAAGAACACTCACATAGCCCAACTGCTCCCCACAGCTTCGATTTGATAGCCCCCTTAAAGGACTGGCTTTATCTAGGGTCCATTGGGGATGGCACCTTCTGCTGTCCTTGCTGCCACAAATCCCACAGATCTCCAGTCACTAATGACACTATTTATGGGATATTTACTATACCCATGATATTTACTAAGCATTGAGAAGAGTTTAAAAGGTACTAAAAAGCTTGTTTTCAGCACATTAATGGCCACCCTCATTAGAAAACAGAGCCTTATAACCAGGTCTTTTAAATATCCCAGCTATAGCATCTTTGGGTTCTATTTGGCTCTTATTCAACCCCTCCTGCTGTCTTGCTTGGTTATCCGTGGAATGACATTACAAGCCTGGTACTGATGGTTGAGATTACTCCCCTGTAATGATTTTTAAAAGCTTGATTTTTATTGGCATGACAGTTATAAATTTCCTTCTTTTATAAGCTATATATTGAGTTGACATCACATATGGGGAAATACAGTGATTTGAATTGGTTATTTGTTACTACTTTTTAGTTTCTAGTGAATCATAAAATGACTAAAGAGCAGGAGTAAGAAGGAAATACTGCAAAGATTCTGAATAATGGCTCGTATTTAATAATGTGCCTTTGAATAATATAATAATATTATAATAATAATGTAATAATAAATGATAAACCTATGTATTGCCAAATTTACATCCTCGAAGAGTCCACCCACTTCTGCTTAATAAAAACACACATCACTATAGCTCACTAGGGGAAAGGCACTCTGCCTATCTTTAATCAAAGGGTATGATTACCTTATTGCCTTGATATCCCTTCGGGCCTGGATCCCCTGGAGGTCCACTTATGCCCTGCTCCAAGGTGAAAATCAAGAATTAGTTCCCTACACAAAAGGCCAACCAAGAATGAATCGTTCGTTATGGTCTCTAGAGATGCTGAGTTTAGAAGTCGGATTATATATCTCAGAGTTACGTTGGGGTTACATGCAACTGAGGAATGGAATGAGACAAAATTGTTCATGTCAAATAGGCAGCTTCTAAAATAGTACTTAAGCTGAGAGCAAACATTTATTCACGAGGTGTTTGCTCTCGAAGCCTGTGTTTCCAACCTTATGCCTGTGCTGGATGCCCTTTGTGAAAAATTTTGAATGAACCATTTTTTTTTAATATCTAAGTCATTTATAACTGAAAGTTGGAGCTTCTAATGACCCCATGATAACCAGAGTTACTGCCCTGCCCCAGCACAATTCTAGGCCAAAGCAAAGGAGTTGATGGTTAACTAGAAGCTGTCTAGGAAATCTTGGGTCAAGTTATAATTTTCAGTAGACTTTTTGAAATACTGAAATTAACTCCTCATATACATATACCCTCCCCCCATGAAAACGTTAGAGTAGGCGGGTCCCCAGGCTGGGGAAAAAAAAAAACTGATCTAAATTATTTTTTGAAATCCATGGAGTATGCTTAACTTAAATGCCTTAAGGAATTATTCCATGTTATCGAGCATTAAGTACTTATAATGATGGAACAATACAAGTACTGTAATTTAGATAAAATGCATAGTTCTTCCAACTACATTACAGTAGCAAAACAAAAGTGGTTACATCTTGTTTGTAATTGTTTTAGATTTATCTGCCTTCCTACACCAGAATTTTTAAACTTTTATCCCTCTACTAAGTAAACTCACCTGCTGGTACCTATCTTTGGAGAGCCTGAATTAGTTACTCAAAATATTAGAGCGGTGATTTCCAAACTTGGTTGCACATGGGAATCACCTGGGAATCTTTAAAAGTACTGATGCCTGGCTTCAATCCCTAGACATTCTGATTGAATTGGCAGACTTTCTAGGTGATTCTAATCCTGTTATTTTAAATACAATCTAATCAGACGTAGATTTGGTTTAGCCTCTCCTTACCTGAAGTCCTCTGGGCCCCTTTGGTCCATGTGGTCCTAAAGACCCCTGTGGAATAAAATTAATGGTAAGTTGCTCTAAATACCCATCTTCAAATGCAATGATTTTAGGTGAGAAGAAGGGAATGTGTTCTCAGTAATGGCTAATCTTCCCAGGTTATCCAAACAGCAAAGCCAACGGATGCATTATTAACAAAATGATCCTAGTTAATAAGCCAACTTGAGGTCAAATTCTCCTTTAGTAAACTCCATGAAAACACCATTTTAGATGTAAGTCCTTCGCCTGTATATTGAAATTTTGATCAGAGTAAAGAATTTATTTCTTAAGATTCTTCAGAAAGCAGTACACTTAGTGGAATATTGTTTCTTTCCAACAAGGCAAAGTCAGTTCAATTGACAATTTAGTGATTTTCCACGATGTCTAGATCACTCTTTTGCCCATCTTCAAGACACACAACTTGACAAAACAGTGTTTATACTCAACCTTCTTTTAATAGAAAAAAATACTTTAATATGTTCCATAACTAGGAAACCCTTTAAAATTTATTTTTATGAGAATATAATATAGTCTAGTCTCTCTCACATTTTCCTTTTTTTTCTTACCAAAATACAACCTGTTTATAACAGACATACCTTAGCAATTATAGAAAAAAGCAAAAAAAAACAGGAAAAAAAATCACACAGAAGCAACTGCTATTAACATTTTAGGCCTATGTAATAATTATATTTCTTTAAATAATTTGAAAAAATAAATTAATAAATAATTTGATTAAAGGGCATATACAACTTTGTGCCCTTCTTATCTGGTCTTCCATTGTATCAAAAATATTTTTCCAGGTCATTAAGAACTCTTAGTAAATGGAATAATACTCAAGAATATGAATCTATCATACTTTACTTATTTCCCTAGTATTGACATTTAAATTATTTCTGATGATTACTCTTTTAAACAATATTATAAAGAACATCTTTGTGTATAAATCACGTCCTGCTTCTGATGGACTCCTAAAGATGATGTTCTGGAAGAGGATGACAGACAGAGACAATGAGCACATCCAAGGCTCTCTCACTCTCTTTTGTGGCTCACACCATACGTGGAAAGAAAAAACAAAACTTCCCTTCATAGAGTTTGTTCAGATTTCCTTTCCTACTCCCCGAGTAGAGAGAGTGCATCTTCACCTTACAGACTCCGCATCAATGTTGAGTATTATATATTGTCTCAGTGTTTGCTAATTTGACAACTGAAATAACATTTTAATGTTAATTTCACTTATCTGACTCCTAATACATTTGGATTTTTTTCTTTTATTAGCCATTTACATTCCCTCTCTTGTGTCTCTTCATGTTCTTTGTATGTTTGACTTATAAACTTATATGAACTCTTCCTGTCAAGGACATTATATTTCATGGACTCCAGACATGCATTTTTTTTTCAGATTTTTACGTCTCTGACACTAAGATATGTCTTACAGTCAATTGCATCTTCTGTTTATAATTGGCAGCACTTTTTCTTTCTTTTTGGCACAGAAAATAATAGGGCATTTAACAATCCCTGACATCTTAGTCAATGAAATATGATATTAACTCTTTGTCAGCCAATTTCATTTCAAATAGTTTTCACAGTTACTGTTTAACTTTTCATTTTTGTTCTTCTGTGTCCCTCCTTTTGTATTTTCAAGTCCGTGTCCATCTCCCATTTTCAATTATCCTCCAGGCAGAATCTATTCATTACTACAGTTTCATTTTGCCCAGAGATAATTACCAAGCCTACATTTTTCAGATCCCCCTGGCCTTTAAGTCCACAGTACTTTAAACGCTTTCACAAAATCTCAAGCTATTTAAAATGCTTAGTTACATAGGCCAGTGTCATTATCTTATTCTCTGCTTTTCACCTTTTGCCTGTTTTTTTTTTTTCCTTAGCTCTCTCCCATAATTAAAATACAGATATGGAAAGAGTTGAGTGTCTTGATAGCATGCTGTTAATAGTTCTTAAATATACTGAAAACTGTTTTTACTCTGTACATTTTTGGAACCTTTGTCATTAGGCTTCAAACATACTCTCTGTATATTTCTGGTCCATTAAGGAACTCCTTAACATATTTAATGTTGTCTTCAGTTTAAATACTTTATTCATATTTATTTTTTAGGGAAAGGTAAATACCTACCCAATTGTCTGTGGCTTGCTGCAATTTCAAAATTTTGAACCCCTGTCTCTGCCTAGTTCTGCCACATTATTTATAATTATTTTATTAACTTATCCCATAGAGTTCTTCACTCTATTTTGGAAAGTACTTGCTGTCAGTGTTTACATCTGAAAACAAAAATTCCATTTTTACCTGATTGGAGCTTGAATTGACTTTGCAGTTTAAATTATTCTTTTCACCATAACCTTCTGTAGGCCTGGCCTCAAAGGTTAGGGTGCCACAAAGCAAGATCTTAAAGGTCCATAGGAAAGGCATGTGGGGGCTCCATTAACTAAAGTTAGGTATGGCTTTGTTTTCTGCTTCATGTTTTACAGATGTGAGAATGGAGCCAATAACTTCCCAACTCCAGTAGTGAGAGCCAGGTAATGCATCCCAGGAATTTCCTCTTCAGGAAACTCAGCCCCAAAGGGATCACAGCTGTTAGCATTTTAAAAACATGTTCCTTACTTTGTCACCTTTTATTCCTGGTTTGCCACATTCTCCACTTTCCCCCTGAAAAATAAATAAATGAAATAAGAAGACATTTGCAGTATTCGGGGTTAGGATTTTTAAAAAAGATTTCTATGACATAAGCACCCTGATGGGTTATACACAAGTTTATCCTCAATCCTGGGGGTTATTTGGGCATTGCACTCTGAAAAATTTTATCCATGAGTCATCCTTAACTTGACAGAATCAAATCCGCGACACCACCTAGTGAGGCTTAACATTGTTGAGAGGTGGATGAAATTAAAAGGAAAGAAACGAAGGTTTACTGAATGTCTACCATATGCTCTTTGTGTGTGTGATTTACTTGAATCCATATCACGGCTCAATGAGATCAGTTTTACAATTTTATTTTGGAGATGAGGAAACTTAACACTCAACAAGATAACTTCCCTCGATCAAGTAGCTCAGACTCACAGTCCCTATTTTTTCCACAAAACGATACTCCATCCTGAGTACCAACTTTGATCAGTTAGTAGTAAGAAAAAGGTCCTAAGACCATGCCATGGCTTGGTGGGGAAAGGAGCCATAAAGACTTGGGGCGGGGGGTGGGGGCACACGCCTGGGTGGCTCAGTTGTTAAACGTCTGCCTTCAGCTCAGGTCATGATCCCAGGGTCCTGGGATCGAGCCCCGCATCAGGCTCCCCGCTCAGCGGCAGCCTGCTTCTTCCCTCTCTCTCTGTCTCTCCTTCTGCCTTTCCCTCTGCAGCTCCCCCTGCTTGTGCCCCCTCTCTCTCTGTTAAGTAAATAAAATCTGAAAAAAAAAAAAAAAAAGACTTAGCAAGAGGGGACGGGCAGGGTGGCAAGCACACTGTTACTTCCCATCATCACACTGTCCTCCTGCCTTTCCTGGAATAGCAATGAAAAAAAGAACTAACAATTAAGTTATTCTTTATAGTTTACGATCATTGTTATTTTGTAGACGTAATCTGTTAAGGTGCCGTTAACTGTCTGACGTAGATATTATTAGCCCAATTTCACAGACTGAGAATTTGTGATCCCAAAGGTTAAGTAACTTGCTCATGCAGAAGGAGAATTGGGACCTCTGAATACTAATCCATTGTATCAGACTTCTAAGACTTTGAATAATTAGAACTAAAAGGTATCAAAGGCCATTAGAAAAATGACTAAAGTTAGAATTTTCAAGGGCTTTCATATTTTTTTTTCTAAGCCTCAAGGCAATTCCTTTTTAAAATTTTTTATTTGAGCACAACTGACACAAAGGGTTACATTAGTTTCAGGTATACAACATAGTGATACACCTTCTGTATACATTATGCTCTGCTCACCGGGTGTAGCTACTATCTGTAACCATACACACTATTACAATATCACTGACCATGTTGCCCCAAAGCAATTCATATTTTTAAGATATGGCAACTCAACTGAAGAGGTTAAATGAGTTTACTTACATGTACATGCTAGCCAGTGACTCCTAGCCCAGTGCCCTCACTACTGTCTGTTTGTGCTGCTGCTTTATCATCCACGCGATGTAAGGCACGCTACTCAAAGCACCACCACACAGTGACGTAAGAAACTTGCACTACGGTGAACATCAGTGCCCTGCCTCCATTAAAGAAGACACACGGTGAAAAATGAATGTCAGCGGAACAGTGTATTTAGTGATATAGTGGATTTATATTCTGATGCGAGCTTTATCTCCTCACAAAATACCAACAAGCAGTTCACAGACCGACAGCCAGTCAGCAGACCACGCTTGGAATAGCACTGCTCTAAGAAGGGAAATAACAAGTGTAACCACCAATCATGGATCCGAAGTCCAAAGCCTTTACATTACTGCTAATCCCCACAACAGATTATATTAGATTAGAGAGAGAGAGGAAAAGGAGGTTCAGAGAGATTAAACAGCTTGCCCATGACCACAGGCTTGAGTCTGTTAGGTTCCCAAGTCCATGTTCATCAACCACCCAACTCTGAACAAGGCAACGCGCCATGGTCTGCAAGTTACTTTCCATTAGCCTAGGGTACTACATGGGGTGTTGC
The DNA here is from genome assembly GCF_003265705.2 of Callorhinus ursinus. Taxonomy (NCBI): domain Eukaryota; kingdom Metazoa; phylum Chordata; class Mammalia; order Carnivora; family Otariidae; genus Callorhinus; species Callorhinus ursinus. The sequence goes on from NW_027397074.1 coordinate 25,217,311, forward strand.
TGGCATCAGGAGCAGGAAAGAGGGAAGTACAATTCCTCGATCCAGCTATGCCTCTGTTCAAAAGCAATCTGTTCTCTCTCTACATCAAACTGAGTCAAACTGACCCAGGAAAAACTGAGATTTCACTTCGAACAAATTGAACATTTATTTCTGAATGCAAATGGAAAATCACTCTTGAGGAATCAATTAGAAAGCAATTAATTTAATAATGTTGGGTGGAAATAAAATGAGTCAAGCACCAAAATATAAAACAGAAAAGTACCATAAATACACTCAAAAAATTCTTTTGGCCAGGATTCACATTCCTTTTGTCCAGACAGATCTGTTAGCTATAGGGTCCTGAGGAACAGCATTTGTTTTGGGGGCAGACTTCCATCAATGAAAATATTGTACTCATGTTATTTGCCTCTGCAAGGGCGTGTTCTTTTTTGGTGGGCTCAATAATCCCTGTGGAATGGTCACAATTACACAGTTTCAGAGAGCAAGTGCTTCAGAAAGTTATGAACAGATTAGCTGTTTCCAGCCTCTGATTTCTGATGTTGCTGTTCCTGGTGAAATTCTGGTTTGAATGTCAATGGTTCAGGGTCACTTTACTCTGACAGCTTGTATTTTCCAAATGAGAACTCTACCAGTGATTCTGTAATTTCCCAGAAGGTTAAATGAGTCTTTTCATACATATAAATATACATGAATATATATATATGTGTATGTGTGTGTGTGTAAATATATATATAGTGTTCGTGAGTAGCTCATATTATAAATCAAGATGGGGGTCCTGGATAATTTTTTTCAACTGTATATAGGACAATTTTACAATCATGAAACTTTCTTAACTTTCCTGCATTATCATTGGTTCCTTGCCTCTTCATAGTAGCACCTTACACTTATAGACAAGCAAAGAGTTTATAATACATTGTCACATCCATAATTCCATTTGATTCTCCAACCACCTTGTAAATTAAGGAAGCCTACATTAATCCAGTTCTATACAGATGAAGAAACAGGCATTTAACATTTCCAGTGATTGGGGATATATTTATTTGCCTGTATGTAGACTCACCTCTAATATATGCAGGGCCCAGGGCAGGAGTGCAAGGGTCGGCCTACATACCATGTATCGAAATAGGTGAAAGTTATACATTAAGCTAATAACCTACTAATGTTCTAACTTCCTTTTTCGACAAGTATACCTTCAAAAGGAATACAAAATGAGAGAAATTTGGTAGTCCATGTGCAAGCTCATCCCCATGCCCACAGCCTACACCCCCACCCCTGCTTGACTCCTCCCCACTTCTGGTTCCTTCTGCCCCAGGAGGAACCGATGCACAAGAAGGTGCCCCAGGCCACAATACAACAAAGCTCCTACTAGGGTCCCCTCCAGCCTCAACAAACAACTTACATTTTGTTTCCCCTCAGGCTCAGGAAAAAGATGGACAGAGGAAAGAAGTTTGTATCTGCCTTCAAAGCAGGCTCAGGCCATTTTGCAGGGATTTCTGGGGTCTTGGGTACCTAATGCCTGGTTTGGTTTAAAGGCCCACCAACCTCTTGTCCTGCAACCTCTTGGCTCCAATGGGGGTCGGGCTGGAGGAGACCCAGAGTGAAATCTCTGGCCCAGGTCTGAGGGTTGTAGATTGAATGAGAGAGGCATGCTCCGTTTTCAGATAGAAAATCTGCTAACAGAGAGCAGAGTGGCACGAACCTATGAATGAACCACTGAACACGCTCAAAGGTTCTGGAGCCCCCATCCACCTTACTAACTTGTAATTGGCAAAGAATCCTAAAATAACCTATTAGCCCATAACTTTTGTTTGCTTGTCAAATTTACTCCCCCTGCCTGCCAGACGCCTACCCAGCTCTACCCAGAGGCCTGACTCTATGAAGTAAGCGGTTCCTTATTGCTTCACCAGGATAAACCTTCTTGCTTCTGTGAGAGGGTTCGGTGTCTAGGTGTTAGGGGAAAGGAAGCACCACGGGAGAAACCTAACTGTTGTGTTGCTGCATCCATTTGTACGTAGAAACTTTGAGTCTGGCTATCTGTGCTGCAGGCCGGCTACATTGGGGTTATCGTGTTTGCCGAGCTGAGAGAGGCTGGATCCTGATCTCAGGATCTTAGGATGACTTTCACCCCTACAACATGTCCTGTAGCTTAAGTTCTATTATTATTTTGTGTTAACAGAGTTAAGAGTATACTTAGGACTTAGGGAACCCAGACTTACAAAAGTAAAGGAAAACAACTTTTATTAAGTACATTAATACAGTTAGGTTTCTTTTTCTTTCTGAAATCCTGGTCTACCTATTGGTTGTTATCAACTTACCTTCTCACCCTTGTACCCAGGAATTCCCTAGTTGAAAAAAGAAAGAAAGAGTAAAACACATTAGAAGACATTGCTGGAGGAAGTATTTGATATTTTTCATTTACAAAGTATAACAAAACACATTTGTATGTCAGGAAACTAAGACCACATACGGAAATGTAAGCGATGTTACTTCTCTTTGAGCTTAGGGAATGCACATTGACTAGGGAGAAGAAAAGAACCTACTTTTCCCTTAATTACATTCTATTCTCAGTTCCACATATTTTTTCAAACCCAGTTCCTTACCCGTGGGCCCACAGCTGAAGGAGAGACTAGACACCGAAACTTGTTGTAGAAGGGACAAACCTGTAATGCTACTTTCAAAATTGTTGTATTGACTTTTAAACTACGAACCGTCCCAGCTGAGAATGTTTCACAGAGGCTGTTGGAGAAATTAGCTTTGAAAATGAGCTAAGATAATGGCCCTTCCAATGTGTGTAAATATTTATATCCATTATGGTCCTCCTTTCAAATTTGGGCTGGAATATAGAACATCAACGAAATGAATGGTTCCTTTACCAACGCTAATGAGACAGTGACCTTTAAGTTCCTATATTTTCTCTCCCACTAACTGCGGGCCCGGTGCTTCTGCTCCCCTTCTGTGTCACCCCGGGGAATCCTGCACAGCCTCCTCCATTGTGTCCCTGCCCGAGAGCCCTTTAAGTAATATACTACTGAATATTAAGTGAACTGAGAAATTGCCAACTTTAAGCAACAGCAAGACTTTTTCAAATAGGATTTCATGTCTTTTTCCTACAACAATAGCTTTTAAGTATGAAAATAGAATTGTAAGACATAGTTTAAGTGAGCTGGAGAAAACAATGGAATAAACAAGCTATTATTGCAGTGACTCGTGTCAGACTACAGAATTCTGGTTTGTATGACTTTTCTTACAAAAGGCAAAAAAGGAAAAGCTTCGGGAAGGGAATAACACATCTCTCCTAATGAGCGGTCACTGAGAAATTGGACATAAAAATAGATAGAACCAAAAATATTGTTACACTATAATTTAATTCATCTTAGAAATATTTATTAGCATAAAGAGTTTAAGTTTTCGTCATGGGCTTAAAATTAAAGGCCACATTATAGACAGTTAAATTGGGGTTCTTGATGAAAACAACTCACTTTCTCAGCACTAAGAAATGCTGGACCTCCAGCCTCAGGAATCTGGGGGTGCTCTCCACCCCTGACAGCACACAACCATATTAAAATCCTGTCATTATTATGTTAAAAGAATTAAGACTGTATTTAAGAAGGAGTCAACATAGCTTATGAATAGAAACCTTCCTTTTTATAGCATCCTCTTTTTTCCCCTGTTTTTCTTTCTGAAATCTCTGGTCAATTTATTGTTTGGTTGCTATCAGCTTCCTTCCTTCCTTTCAGGACATCTTAATTACTAGTTTTAAACTAGCCCAATTTAAAATATCCAAAACTGTACTCATTGGTCTGCCAAATTTGCTTCTGACTTTCCTGTTTCTATTAATGGTACCCTCATATTTCAAATCACACAGAATCAAATGTTTATAATTATCTTTTCTCTCTACTTGCCCCTTATACTCCTTTAATCCAACCAATTAAAATTCTTCACCAGCTTTCACTGCATTTAGTTTTAAATCCATCCTCTCTACCCCTGCAAGCAGCGCCCTCCGTAACCCACCCCTGCCTATCTCCATAACCTGTTTATCACCACTCTTTGCCAAGTTCTGGCTTTCTTTCCATTTCTCCAGCCTGCCGGGCTTATTCCCACTCAAGAGTCTTTGTACCTACTGCTCTCTCTGCCTAGAACACCCTCATGACCTTGTTTTATGTTTCCAGAACACATCTCGCTGATGAAATCTCATTTGTTTGCCTGTTTATTGCTCTCCCTGCTAGAAGACTGTATGAAAACAGGAACTATCTGTCTTGCTCACTCCTGTATCCCCAGCATGTAAAGAAGGGCCCAGCATATAGCATGTGCTCAATAAATGTTTGCTGAGTATATGAGTCAGAGTCGGTCCCCACAGCCTTTCCATGGTTCTCACAATGGTCTCTTTTCTATTCTATCATCACTGTGGCCCAATTCTGCCCAATAGAATGTGAGCCTCGTATAGAATTTAATTCCCCAACAGCCACATTAAAAAGGCAGCAATGAACAGGTGAAATTAATTTTTAAGAATATATTTTACTGAGGGGCGCCTGGGCGGCTCAGGTGGTTAAGTGTCTGACTCCTGATTTCAGCTCAGGTCACGATCTCAGAGTTGTGAGATTCAGCCCCACGTCAGGCTCTGCGCTGGGCATGGAGCCTGCTTAAGATTCTCTCTCTCCCTCCCGCTTTGCCCCTGGCCCTCCTCTCCACTCTTGCATGCATGTATGCTCTCTCTCAAATAATAATAACAATAATAATAATAATAATAATAATATATTTTACTGATCCCAATAGGTCTGAAATACAGTCACTTCAACATGTGACCAGTATAAAAGTTATTAATGAGATATTTTACATTTTCTTTGATACTAAGTCATCAAAATTCATTGTGTATTTTACTCCTACAGCACACCTCAATTCAGGCTAGCCATGTTTCAGCTGCTCAGTGAGCACATATGGCTAGCAGCTTTCATATTGGCCAAAGCAGCTCTAGCCAGTGTCCCTGTTCTCATACAGACTGTAACAGAAAACCTTCTTCTAAGTGCTCCTTCCTTCTGCTTATTCCCACTTCAATTTCTCCTTTAGAGTCATGCCAGATTAATCTTCCAAGTACACAGCTCTTGGGTTGTACGCTTCATCTAAATCTCTCACCTAGTAAAGCATGGAGCACCCACTGTGGTCTTCATGCTGTTTCTGGCAACACTCCTCTTCAGGCATCCCCCCGCACCGTTTTCCAACACATCGCCTTCCCCCAGGTTGCTGCTCATGGCAACCTCTAGCTGGAATGCCTGTCGACTTTCACCTTTCTGTTCTGTCCTTTCCCGTCCCAATTCTGCACTCTCCGGGAGTTATCCTATAAAACCTACCCTGGCTTCACTATCCTCTGAGTGCCCATAATAATTTGTGTATGCAGTTCTTATAATATTTTGACATTCTGCTTCATAGTGTAGCTATTTTTGTTAAAGTATAATTGACACACAATGTTACATTCGTTTCAGGTGTACAACATAGTGATTGAATTTCTCTTTACAGTATGTTCTGCTCACCACAAGTGTAGCTACCATCTGTCCCCATACAGCCCTATTACAATACCATTGACCCTGTACCTTTCATCCCTGTGAATTCTTCATTGCATTACTGGATGCCTATACCTCCCACTCCCCTTCACCCATTTTGCCCATTCCCCCCCCATTTCCCTTCTGGCAACCAATATTGCAGCTATTTTAAATAACTTAATCTCTGCCATAACAAACTTTTCAAAAAACATAAGCACTTTGTCTTAATTTTATTTTCACATAATAATATGTTTTATATGCAGAAGGCACCTAAGAAATATTTCCTAAATGAATAACACACATTTCTGAGTGAATTTCCATTGTTCATAAAGTTGATTAAAAACACTGAGAGATCAGTTTTTAAAACCTCTGGGCCTGACTCATGGGCTTTCGCCAAGTGGACAAGCCAGGAGGAGCAATGTGATGGCCTTTTTTTTACTCACCGTACACATTTCTCTGCTCTTTGCTACTTTGCTGTGACTCCCCAGAAAAATGCAAAAAAAAGAAATTTACTGGGATTATTTCTCAGACAATCTCGAACATCTTCTAATTTTAGGAATAATAAATCAACTAGAATGAGAGCTTTTTTTTTGGTCTGTAGATCAAATTTACCAAAGCATAGTTTAGATTATATAGTTCTGTGCTCCCAGAATTTTTAACTCATTCTTTATTGGGAAAAAAAAAAAAAACACAAGAGGCAAAGCAAAATATTTTTCTTACTTGAGTCTTCCACAAATCGCACTTAAGATCAGAGACTACCCTGTCCCATCATCACTCCTGTTGAACAGAGTATTTTCTCCCCACATTTCCACTTCTAAGATCCTATCTGTCTGATTGCCTGTCTGAGCCATCACGAGCACACGTTTTTATAAATCATTTTTGTATTTGCACTATAGAAGTCACAGTGATCAATTACAGAATCTTAGCATCCTGGATTACTTTCTTGGGAAGGGGTATACATACCCCTGGGCCTCTTTCTCCAGGTTCCCCTTTTTGAGCATCACCCTGTGACAAACAAACAAACAAAACTCGATCAAAATTCTACAGCCCTGCAGAGTGACTGATGGCTCAATAAAATGCATTATTCAGAATTCTCAGATTAACAGATTAACTCCATGGAGAAAAAAATATTTGGCCTTTACCACTGACATTTTCACCATGCCTTCAAGGGAAGAAAATAGCAGTTCAGATAGCCTTTGCCCTTTGGAATGAAGCCAGATGCATAGGGCACAAGATCCAGGTACATTTGCTCAGTTTAGGCCAAGTTTTGCATCCCAGTTTAACAACACAGCCGTTGTTCTCCAATAGAGCAATGTACTCCATCGGAGCCAGCCATTCTGGCTTTTCTCCAAGGGGCTTTGGAATGTTTTCCAAAATGTCCTTAAGAGTAATTGCTTGATTTCAACAAGACTTAGGAAAATATATTATGTGACCCAAAATTACAAGCCAAATAAATGAAAGGTAAACATAGATTTAAAACAGGTATTTAACAAGACAAAAAGAAGACATGATGGCATCAGTTGGGACTTCAATAATGAGTGTGTAGGGTTGTGTGTGTTTGTATTGTAAAGATACCCAAGGATGCATCATATTCCTTTTCTTTGACAAGCAAGCTATTGGCTTTCATGCATCTAAAATACTTCCATGCATCTAACTTATTCTATTTTTCATTTCCTCCCTAAACATAGTTTTAGAAGAGAAGTTATTGGATTAAAATTTGAATATATGAATACTTCTTTTGTAATATCTAATTGCTTTCCAAAATGTTTGCCCCAAGTTACCTTTGCAACGAAGAGCAAACCAGTTTCACCACCTCATTCTCTCACTAGTTATTATTATTTTAATATTGCTGTGTTAACTGCTACAAAAAAAGACACGTTTTTTAAAATCTGAAACACACATACACACACACAAAACCCCAAACTATGTGAACTAGAAGATTTCTCCCCTCCCCATGCAAAAAACAACCCAACAACCTTGGACTCCAAAGTTTCTAAAATGTGAATAATTAGTATTGAAGAGTACCTCATTGTCTTTATCTAAATTTCAGTCATTATCTAGTGAAATTAAATGTTTTTCTATTTCTTTATTTACTGGTTTTATTTCTTCTCTTGGGAATTGTTTGGGTCCTTTGACCAATTGATTATTAGTGGCTTGATATTTTCTCATCCATTTTATAAAGTCTTTATATACTATAGAAATTAACCCAATGTCCATTGTATTTGATGAAAATATTTCCCTGTTTTCCTCTTTATTTTAATTATTATTTTTCATGATATAGAATTTTGCCATAAATTTTCACATAGTTATATCTCTCTTCTGTGATTCTTTTAGCCACTCTTGAACTTGGAAGATCATCGTGTGAAATATTATCTGATTTTTTAATATTAATATAGAATTTTTTATGGATACACCAAGAAAGGAATTGGGGAAATACCTGAAGATGGTCTGAGTGTAGAAGATAACTGTTTTTTCTATTATTATCATAGGTCAGTTATCCATAAAATGGATCCATATAAAACATAAGTCAATGTCAATCTGATATGGAATATATATTAGAAATTCATGGAACATTGTAGCAATTAATTTGCGCCAACATTATGTAAGTACAAATTTCAATTTGTTCAGCGTTCCTAGGTTTCCTAGACTAAGTGACTAAAATGGTCATATATCACTTAGGATTTGTAAGCTAACACAAACCAGGCAGATAATACAGGAAGTAAGCATCCTGTAGTCTTCACAGAAATCATCATATTTTTGGCATTGACATACGCTACAATGCTCTTTGTTTTCCTCATTTTTGTTCTTTAAATAAATCTAGAAAGAGATACAATGGTTTATAAGGAAAGCTGTTTATTCATTTACCGGGTTTCCTTTTGGTCCTCGCTCACCTTTGATACCTGGGTTTCCATGTGTACCCTGAAGGCAAAGGGAGAAAAGATTATACTCAGCTCACATCCTATGGGTTTTTTACACATTACAGTAATTTCTGATCAGCTTCATCCCATAAAAGGAATGAAGACTGTAAACAAACGTAACCTACCAAGCAGAGACTCAACTGTATTCTCACCTTTACTACACACCAGGAAGATTGTACTGTCTTGAATAGGTAGGTTCTCTAGATGTGTTCAAAAGAAAATACTGTCTCTGCCTGATATCCAAGGGATAATCTCAAAGATGAGAGAAGAAAGTGCTCCAATCCTGTTCCAGAAAGGTGTTATGTTTTCCTATTCTCAAACCACCAAAAAGCTGGCTTTTCTGAGAACAGGTTTTAGGGACACTCAATAAATACTAAATAGTGGAGTTTTATGTCTAACCCTATTAAAATATGGTATGGTACAGCACAGGGGATAGAGTCAATGGTATTATAACCACACTGCACAGTAACAGATGGTAGATCCACTTGTGGTGAACACAGCATAACATATAAACTTGTTGAGGCAGTATGCTGAACACCTGAATCTAATATAACATTGTGTGTCCACTATACTTCAGTTTAAAAAAAACATGGTGGGGCGCCTGGGTGGCTCAGTCAGTTAAGCAAACCAACTCTTGATTTCAGCTCAGGTCATGATCTCGGGGTCCTGGGATTGAGCCCTGTGTTGGGCTACACATTCAGTGGGGAGTCTGCTTGAGATTCTCTCTCTCCCTCTGCCCCTCCCCCCACTTGCACTCTGCCTCTATCTCTCTCTAGAATAAATAAATAAAATCTTTTAAAAAATGATATGTTAGGGGTGCCTGGGTGGCTCAGTTGGTTAAGCATCTGCCTTCGGCTCAGGTCATAATCCCAGGGAACTGGGATCTTTCTGCTTTCCCTCTCCCTCTACCCCTCTCTCCCACTCCTGTATTCTCTCTCTCTCTCTCTCTCTCAAATAAATAAGTAAAATCTTTAAAATATATCACTTTTTAAACAATGGTAAGTTAATCTCTAACAATACTGAGTGACTGAAATTGTCAGATTAGTTTAACAGCTATAAATTTTCTTACTATTCATTCTAAAACATAATTGAATATCCCTGGCAATTTCTTGGTGTAATAAATATAAACTAAGATTTTATAAGAAGGAAATGTTAAAATTTTACTTTGCCCAAAATCAGCTTCTACTGGCTGCCACATTGCCTTGCAATGTATCTAACTTACATTTTCCAGGGGAAAAAAAAAGACAATCATCCCCACCTTCTGATTGGTAGAATGCTTTGAAAAAGTACAGTCTTCGGACCTGAGTCTCAAGAGAAAATGTGGCACAGTCTAAGAAATTCACAGTACACATTCTCCTCCCTGCCCCCAAATACAAGCATTTGTTCAAAAACTGTATTCATGCATTTTTGTGAAATATATCCACTGGGCTTTTGACCTATAGGGTTTGAGACCACATAAGTAAATGGAATACCAAATAAGCAGCATGGATGCCTCTGATGATATGTGTTAGAAAAATATGCAGTATCTCCAGTTATTGTGATATTGTTGCAAATACCTTCCCAGTGCATACACGGCACCTTCCAGATATTAGACCAGAATATAAAGGAAGCACTCATTTTAGGATTATTTTATCAAGTGTTGAATCATCGTAATAAACGCTGCCTTTAACCTTTAGTTGCCAAGTTCCATTTCACAGAACTCACTCTAATCCCCAAAGCTTCCTGACCAGCTTCCTCTCTGAGAGGCCACCCAGTGTTGTTCTTGGATACATGTGAAGACACAGTGAACTTCCAGCGAGCTCTGTGTCACTTGTTTCTAGGCTAAAGCTTTCCCTAAAGCACAGAGGATTTGGATGATCTCTTTTTCTATATTTTCGTTTTACTGTTGAGAAATTCTGGCCCCAATTGTCACATCAGAAGGATGCTGGAGCATCCTTTGTGAGAACAACTTTATCATTTAAAATTGAATCTGCCCTCCATTCAGGTCAGCAAAATCCCAGGCTAATTTCTAAGGCCAGAGTGTATCCCTTTAGGAATAAAAGAAAGAAACAGCATGTCCCTGTTTGCAGCTGTTTGCACGTGACTGCTTTTCAGCAGCACAAACCAGCAGTGGCATTTCCAAGTGCAAGTAGAGCAATTGTGACTAGGGCCTCCTGACTTGATCCTCCGTTCAAAGTGGAAACGTACTCACAGGAGGCCCTGGGTCGCCTGGATCCCCCTTCTCACATTCACAAATCTTGTGTTCGCACTGCATCGAGAATGAAATCCAATATTAACACGCAACGAAACACAGCATTTCAAATCGTATTCAGTACATAACTAGATAGAACACTGCCTTGATGAAATTTTACCTCACAAATTCATGGAGATTTTGTTCTCCCGTGTCAGTTCTTCTAGGCTACCTCAGATCTAGTAAGAGCCAGCTAGTCAACGATTATTAAACATTGCCATGGTTAGATAAAATAGATCTGCCAGCAAAAATATATGCATAACATCTAGTTGCCAGTGAAAAGGGAAAATAACCATTTTCAGTGGATTTTTGGAATTTCTGCTTTTTCTCCTCTCTACAGCACATCAAAGCTCAGTAATATACAAATATCAACCACTCCTTTAGCCCAAAAGGAAAACATTGTGACATACCATATTTTATCAATTCTAGGATATACATTTTTCCTTATTTGTCTGAAATCAGAATGAGTCTTATTTGAATCAGGCCTGATCATAATGAAGTTGTTATTTTCTGCCCATGTCCTTCAAAACTTACAGAATGAAATGGAAGAAAACTCTAGAGATACTCCTGGAGCACACTCAAGAAATGTTGCAGCACCAGTGTTTTTGATGGCCCAGAGGCCAATATTGGGGGAGGGGGGGCATCCGGGGGCGGGGCGGAGGGCATCAGAGCCAAAAAGTGATTCAGAAGATTCAGACTTTGGATACGAAGAAGTTTTTGAAATAACCAGTTTAGTTTGCCTCCATTGTCCCCTATATGTATGGACAAAAGTGATAGAGGATTTAAAAGTCTATATCTAAATAAATCTAAAGGGACTCTTACTGTAAGTGTAAAATTGTCACTTATTAGAAGGTACTATATCATAGTTTAATTGGCAGGGTCCTTTCCTGTCTCACTGGTACGTAAAATAATAATGCATCTGACCATTCGTTGAAGCATGATGCTCTGCAAGGTTTGGTTGGCTCTTATTATTTTTTGCAGTACTACTTGGAAATTTCCTGATATTTAATAAGCGGCTGGTCCAACAAAATTTGCATGTTCCAAACTCTTTGTGTTAAGAAACACACGTCCAGTATAGAAGTCCTTGGCAACCTGGTGGTCATCTATTGTGCTAAGCACCATCCAACTCATACTAGCCAGCTTTCTTTGCTGCCTGGTGTGGTTGTCATCATCAAGGAGAATGAGCTTAAAATCAATCACCAGGCAGCAGCAGGAGACTCTGAGCCATGTCTCTTGGCCAGGAATCCCGGCCAACACCAGGCACACCTCCCAAAATGGAGGACCCCTATGGGTAGCTGGTGTCAGAGACATGCTTAGAATAAAGGAAGTCATATCAAAATAAGCAAAAACTATGCCTTTTGTGGGGTGCTTGGCTGGCTGTCAGCGGGGCGCGCCACTCTTGATCTCGGAGTTGTGAGTTGGAGCCCTGCACTGGGTGTAGAGATTACTTAAAGATAAAATCTTAAAAAACAGAACAACTATGCCATTTGGTTATCAATGATTTCTAAAGTTACTCTCTAAAATCGTATTAAAATATTTCCTACTTTTTCCAGATTTTGAAACCTGCAGTAGACATAGCAGCATAAAGAAATCAGATGCTGCCTCAGAATAGAGTGGTTCATTTTTAAAAGAGTTAAGCATTTTTATGTAGATACATCTTATCTTCTAATGTGAATTATGATGCTGATTTGATCATGCAAATTTTGAGAATTAATTCATAGTAATCAAAGCATGTGGTACTTACCTTCTCTTCAAATAAGATATCCTAGGAGAGAAAAAAGAATAAAACATTAACTCAATTCATGTTCTGCTTCCAGCTTCTTATTAGTCTTAATTATTCCCTATGGGATAGGCAATTTCCAAGAAAGATAGCGATTCAGCTTTTTAAGCTTGTAAAAGCAATAGAGCCTACCTGCCAACCACCCAAGGAACACTCTGAGCCATATAATAAGAGACATGAAGGGCACTAACATTAAAAATTATTCTGTTTTCTAGGAACTTTATCCTGTTGCATCCTAAGTTCTATCTTTCTATCTTTCAGCTCTCTAAACTCTGTAATCGGGCTACAAGCTTAAACAGTCATAATAAAAATTTCTCACTTTTACTCATAAAGACTTAGCCAGAATACATAATTGTGTGTTTTCTCTTCTTTTGTTTTTCCATCCCTATACATACATGCATTTGTGTTTCAGTATTAAAACATTAATTTCAGAGTGATCATTTCATGAAATATCAATAAGCCTTTGAAGTCAATCAGGTCCAACCTTTCATTTTGCCCTAAGGAAATGTGGGTCTGCAGGACTGTGACTTGCCCAAGATCATACACTTGACTGAGCCGCTTAACCAAGTTCAAGTGCTACTTTATACTTACACATAAATGAATTAACCAGAATATTTTTCAAAACTCCTTTAAATTCAGTTTTAGAGAAATTCACAATCTGGTTTTTGTCTATCATCTAGGCCTCTCTACCCTACTTCAGCTTAGTGGGGCATTGCCTGACAAGTGCCCTACAGGCCGTGTCTGAAGCCAAACATGGGGAAGAAATTAACCTATGCTTACAGATAGAATTATTGCTTTCATAACGTAGAACCTATAGGGCAGACTGATGCCTTATGACTGAATCCGAAGCATTAATTTGCATAGGATAAAATAAAAATGGGAGTAAAAAGCACTAGAATATTTGTTGCAAGATATTAAAAATGAAGACTGTAGTGAGGAAGTTAAAGATAAGTCAGAATTGTACCTGTAGGGAGGACCCCACATCCCTTTAGTTTTATTTTTACTTTACCTTTATTGCCATACAAACTAATAATACAGAAGGAAGATACAGCAAAATGCTTTATGTGGTCCTAGTGATGTAATGGGAGGAAAAATTAGGCTGGGAATTAAGTGTGATCCAGGGTTTTCATCCTGTGTCCATCCTGTAACTAGCTCTGTGGCCTTGGGCAAGTCCTATAATCCTTCCTGGTCATTTTCCCCATACATGAAAAATTAGAAAGTTTGACTGTGTGGTCTCAGGAGTTGTAAAACTCTGGCTACAGAGCCAGTCTACAAAATTCAGAGTCTTACCTCTGGCCCTCTTTGCCCCACCTCTCTCTCCCACCCACTCCCCACCCCAGTGATTTCAAATTTCCAGCTGATGTAAATCCAGGCAGAAAGCAGTTGAGATACTTGTATCTTTATGAACTAGCAGGTCATGTGAAGAAACGGGAATTCAGATATACTGACAGTCTTGGTGTAAAATGGCATTTACCCTCCCCAGAAGATTTGGCTGTACCTAGAAACCTGAAGATATGTGTGCTTCATTTCTAGGCTGCCCAAGACAAGTCCTTGTTCCCACCTGTTATTCTGACACTCCTTGCAGACACGACTTAGGGAAATTCTTGTGGTTCCTGTATATATCCAGCATTCATTATTTTTAATAGTGAAAACTTGGAAATAATTTTGGAATTTGGAAATAATATCAATATTATTATAATGCAATATTAGAATGGATCAATAAATAAAATGCTATTCAGCAGTTAAGGTGAATGCACTGGATCTACATATTTCAAAGTAGAAAAATTTCCAAAGACACTGAGTGAAAAAGCTAGTTGCAGATGGATATATAGAATATGATCCAAATTATAAAAATATTTAAAACACATTTAGTTTTTCTAGGAGGGAGAAAAAGAAAGGAATTTGAAAGGGTTCAAGGGACAATAAACAACTAATAATTCAAGTCAAATTGTAATATTTGAAAACAACTACTGAAATAAAGAAAAATCCAAAGTTTTGTCACCTTACAACCCTTTTATAATAAGCAACACCCTTGTGTTATACAATATCAGTTTTTAAACTCATGAATTTAGCTGCTAGTATGCCTGATGTATAATTTTACACTCTTTCAGCTTTTCCTTTGAAAATTTAATGTCTGCTTTGCCATATTAACTCTTTAAAAACATGTGCTATGGGACTTAAAACCATAACAACATAACTAACTAATTTTGGAACTCATTTGATTTTGTGTTTGTGGAATTTATATTCATATGGAAAAAAATGGACCCAGGACTGCACAATAGATCAGACTGTCTCAAACAAAGAACAAAGCTCTATCCCTAAGGGCACTTATAGCCTATAAGCCCCAGTGACAGAAAACAGCACAGAGCAAGCCGCGTGGGAAGGAGATCCCAGACTGGGTGGGGAGTTAGTTTTTGATGTAGTGTTCCATGATTCATTGTTTGGGTAACAAGATTCGTTGGAACATGGAACACTACATCAAAAACTAATCTTGGGTAACAAAACAGTTTCTTGAAATAGGTGGGTTTTCTGGATAATTTTCAAGAGCAGAAAGCAAAGGACCAACTCATGGATGGAATGCTGTTCTATATGTCAAAGATTATGAGGAAAAAAGTGATAAAGATTAGTGTGGGCTGTAAGACAAAGGAAGCAGTGAGGAGGGACGCTTAAAAAGAGTGGACAAAAGGGCCCATGTGGACAGAGCTGGACACCTTGGGATGTAGTGAGTGCTTTCACTTAAACAGAGAAGCAGGTTATGGGGAGAACATGGTCAAAGTCATAGGGAAGGGCACATTCAGTGAGGATCTAGGTGGATACTGTAGTCTAAATGGAAAAGACAAATAAAGACAAGACCTCCTTAAAGCAAAAGAAGGTGCATTTTATTAATGAAGAGTTTTATGATGGCATATATGTGAAAGGAGAAGGCTAGAATGGAACTGCTGATTTTGTGAATGAGTATGAGGTCAATGCTATGAGAAAAGGACAGAGGAAATATAAGGAAGTTATCAGAGTTATTGGCACAATAGCAAATAGGATGAGAATAAAGAAGTTAGTAGGTGAGGATTGCAAACTCTACAACCAAAAAATATTTGCAGCTTAGTATAGTAGCCAAAGAGCCACCATAAAATCTCTTCTAAAAGACCAACTAATATATATGCACATTGGGTTGGAATTGTTTCTTTGGTTTCAATACTGTTATGTAAATCATAATAAGATAGTATTAGAACATTTTATATATCCTCTTCAATGTGGAATCATCAGGTCTCTCTGAGGTTATTCAGAACCGAAGTGTTTTCATGGGGTTCTTATATGATCCTTTTTACTAGAGATGCCAAGGAGTTGCTAATGATTCCTTGATTTGTCTTGGCTCCTGCAAGATCTACTTATTGTGGGCACTCATGTCCATTAAAATTAAACTAAAGTCTACTCTGCAACAACAACAACAAAAAATAGACAGCTGATACAAAAAAAAAAAAAAGTCCAGTTGAATTCCAAAAATCATTACACTGGGTCTAAGAACCCTGACAGAAAAAGAGTACACACTGCATAAGCTTATTTACATATGAGCCTGGAAAGTGTACACTAATCTGGAGTGGCAAAAGTCCAGTCAGGAGCTAGGAGGCAAGGGAAAGATATCTTGCAAAGAGGCAGGAAGAAGTTTGGGGGTGACGGAAATGTTCTATGTCCTAACTGTGTTGGTGGTTTCACGAATCTATACATCTATCAAGACTCATAGAATTGTGTACCTTAAGTGGATGCAGTTTTGTATTCGAATTATACCTAATTAACTTATTTTAGAAAGTCAACTACATAATTATTTCAAAATGAAAAGTTTAGGAATTCAACTAAAGATGTAATAGCAATAGATTAGATGAGGAATTTTTCCAATGGCCTGATCAAGAATTAAGTTCTGCCTCCTACACAGTGGCGATTTGAAACATTTGAAACATTGAAACAGTATATTGTTCTTTGAAGGGCCTAATAAGCCCTTTGGATGTTGGAAGTGTTTAGAAAGCAGCATCTCCTAAGAAGTGGCTTGTTCATAGAGCTTCCATCTGAACAAACAAGCTGAAATCACAGGATGCTAAGGAAGAGCAGGGTCGTTGGGACACTTGGTCATTCTCTGGTTTCCTCAGAAATGAACAAATAGTCCTGCTTCAAGACTACTGCCAAGATCCTGTGTTCTGGGTTGGGCAGGAGCTCTCTGCGAGGAGGATGTGTCTGGAAAGAGTAAGAACCTCCTGAGCCTCCACAACTGACCGAACAAGAAGCTGCCTGTCCTGTATCTTCTGTAATTAGCAACTGGTGACTCATTATGTCAACTCCAGTGTTCTCTCCTGCACATGCTGGAATCTTCTGTTTGGGGTTCAGTGGTAAGGACTACTTAAATTATGGCACAGGCAGCGCTAGGCAGTTAGCCAGGCACCCCTGCACACTTCCCTTATATGAAAAGAGATGCTCAGGGTGAGCACTCACCCTAAGCCCCCTGGGGGCCGAATGCATCATCTCCAGCCCAGGCAGATCTCTCCCTATCTACCCCCAATGCCCAAGAAAAAGAGGCTAGAAACAATAGAACTTTAGAGGAGGGATGTTGCTTAACTGTTTCAAGGCAGTTCTGACTGAGAAAACTTTAAAACCCAGTTACTATTTTCCCCTTTCAATATAACTTCACAGGGTTAAGCATGAAGACCCCAGGGCCTTTGCCTGTCCTTACATTTTCAACTATAAAATGAGGATAATATAGTATATACATCATAAGATTGTTGTAAACATTGACTAAAATAAAATCTGTAAAGTGCTCAGAAAAATGCCTAATACACAGAGCACTCAAGACGTGGTAACTATTATTTAGACTTTAAAAAAAAGCCAATGTCTCATGCTGAAAACAACAGTTATAAGAATAACTTACCAGTTATTATCTTATAGTTAATATCGACTTATAAGTTATAAGAATAATGTTAGGAGAAGGATTGGGGAAAGGGACAAAAGGGTCAAAACAATCTCTGAAACAAGGCTGAGCTTTTTTGAAACCTATAGAAAACAGCCGTATGAAATGTTTAGTACCCAAAGGACACATTTGCCCTGCCCTCTTCTCAAGAAAAAAAAAAAATCAATGTTTTTAAGAAAATGTTATACGCAAACAATGAATCATAGAACACTACATCAAAAACTAATGATGTAATGTATGGTGATTAACATAACATAATAAAAAAAAAAAGAAAATCAATTTTTAACACTTAACAAATCAACCACTTTTTCTCCAGGAGTTTTCTTCTTGAGAAACACTGTGAAGAAGGATTTTATTTTGATTGCTTTGCCTTGTGTTTTCCCAAGCAGAAAGGAAAGAATCTCACACACAGCTGAGCAATCAACAAAGAAAAGCATTGACACGACTAATCAGACCAATCAAATGGCACTCATTGATCTGCAGTGAGAAAGTGTTGGGTGACTGCAAGTCGCAGGTGATTTTAAATTGGGTGGGCGTGCTAACACCTAAGAACAAGGACATAATAAAAAAAAATTAGAAGTCAATGAACTTTGCTTGAGTAGCATAATATAGCAGTAGGTGAGAGATGGAGTCAAAATATTTCTGCAGATGTTAAATGGGGAAAAAGCAACTTAGTACAAATACAGCAGACCACAATCTGACCACAAGTTGAATATAAGTCAGCAGTGTTCGTGATCCCAGGATGTATAAACAGGAGCTTGAAGGATTGGAAAGTAATTCTTCCAAAATCCTCAGCATTGGCTATCAATAAAGTTAGGAATGCAATTCCAGAGCATGAGCCTTGTTACTTTCCCAGTTTATCTGGTGTAAACTATCAAGGAGTGGAGAGAGACCTCGGAAAGATTCTCCTATTTCCAAGATGGATTCTTTTTCCTTCATCTTTCTGACCCAGTATCTATCCTTACAGAATTTGTAATTAAGGTATCAGTATTATGATTGGGAATATATACATAAAACCAACTCATTAAGTACCTACCAGGCGATCTCGAATTTTATCTACAAGGGTTGGATCACTTAACAGTAGAATGGGTTCACTGGATGAATCCCCAGATATCAAACGAAGTTTGGCTTCATTGACTACAGTGGAAAGTCCAATGGTGATAAATAATATCCCTGCAGTTCTGGCATCTTCCGAAATACTCTGAACATCTGGATTCTTTGGATGGTCAATGCCATCAGTCATCAGCAAAGCCACCTTCACACCATCTTTACGGCCTTCTCTCTTAAGTAGCCCAGTGGCATTGGAGACAGCATAATAAGAGAAGGTGCCTTGCCCGATGAAATTCATAGACTTGACCCTCTGTTTAAACGTCTGCAGATCCTTCCAAGAAGAAAAAGGTGGATCGATTTGGACAGAGCTGCTAAACTGAAGCGCTGCCAGTTTGATGTCATATTTCAAGGAGCGAACTGGGGTCAACTGGAAAACCTCGTCACTCAAGCTATCCACAAAATCTTTCTGTTTATCAAAGAGAATAATTTTAGAACTTTCAGAGCTGTCCACAATGAAGACAACATCTATGAAGCAAGTAGAGTCTGAAATAGAACAAATAGGTTAGGCAAAATATTTTTTCCTACTCATGAAATGACTTTGCATAAGGAAAGCCCTGAGGTGGTGTGATGTGTATGGGTTTGTTGTTGTTTTTTTGGGTGTTTTTTGGTTTTGTTGTTGTTGTTGTTGTTGTTTTGACAGGAGAGGGGAGTGAAAAAGAGAGGCATCTTAGAGGTAGGGCTTAAGTTGTGAAGAGCTAAATCTCTTTCCAAATCTATAAATTCTTTGCCTCTTGTAAAATCATGAGAGTCAGGAGCAAACAAATAAGCAAAATTCCATGTATTTTGAGTATTTTCCCATTGTTCAAAAATTCAACAAATACATATATTTTTAATTTTGTTTATTTATTTCGAGAGAGAGATGCGGGGGAGAGGCAGAGGTAGAGGGAGGGAGAGAATCTCAAGCAGACTCCACACTGAGCGTGAAGCTGGACATGGGGCTTGATCTCACGACCCTGAAATCATGACCTGAGCCGAAATCAAGAGTCAGATGCTTAACTGACTGAGCCACCCAGGCACCCCCAAAATTCAACAAATATTGGGCAAAGTTGTTGAGAAGTAAAGAATGCTCTGCCTGATTCTCAAGTTGTGTGTCACATTGGTGAGGCCCCACCTTGTTTTGGTGTGTGGTTTTTTGTTTTGTTTTTAGCTTTTTTTAAATCAAGGGAGAAAACGACTACCTGCATCACATTGTAGCAAGGAGGGGGAAAGAAACATAAAAGCGGAGAACTTAAGTTTGAATTCTAGATCTTACTAGTTAATTTGCCAGTGGCCTTGGATGTGCCACTTAATATCTCTGGGCCTCAATTTCTTTATCTATGACAGTGGCAGTCTCTGTCATTCCCATTTTACAAAGCTACTATGAGGCTCAAATGAGATAATAAATGTACAAAGGCTCTAAAACACGTAATGTTTTTGTAAGTATGCTCTGTAAGTATAGAAAGTATATTATTATCATAATATAAGTACATTAAAATAGAATGTTACATATATGTTTCTATATATGGTTTGCTATTTGCATCAACTGCTATTTGGAAAAATTCATATTAGTGTTTTAACAGGCTAAAACTTATCATTAAAAACAAAAACAAAACATTTTTTCTTTTACCCTGGAGATCATTTTTCCTTGCAAGTAAATTGGACTTTGATCCTTTCTTTCTTTGTCCATGTATTGTTTGACTCATAAAAGCTGGCAAAAGCAGGAGATAGAAGACAAAATGTCTGTTCCACATTATGGTAGATGGTGAAAAGTCATCTGTCTTGTAACACCTTTAATAGAAAAATCAGTTATAAATACTTTCGTAAAGTACAGTGTTCGCTATTTTTAATTTAAAGCCGGCAGAATTGAAAGCTGGCATGTGACAGGCGCAAGAGGTTTTCATTCATATTTACAGAAAAACATCTACGTTGGGATTTTAAAAGATTCTAATCCAAGTGAATCATGGCACTACAACCAAACATTTATTAGTGAATATTTCTATAATAGTCAAAGAATTACATCCAAGTAATCTGAATTTCCCATTTTATTATGGGGAGCAGAGAGTGGGAAAAGCCATTTAAAAACACTTCAGTCCCACTCTATATGATGGACTATGGTTCAAGCACAGGCTCTCTTTTGACATTTTCACATTCTTCAAGGTGATATCAGATTGCTACATCATTGTTTCATTATAACTAATTCCTGACAATCTCAATATTTTTACAAGGTGGTAGAGAACCACCATCATTTCAGTCTTAATAATACATGCACAACTTCAGTGAGTTCAAAAGGCAAGTCAAAAATCAAATCACCCCTCCAGTTCCCATAGAACACCATTTCTCTTTATACTCTTACTTGGAAACTTCATCTACAACAGAGTTCCAAGCTGGACTACAGCTGTATACATATCCAATGAATCAAGAGTATGAGAGCAAAAGTAATAGATTTGCTCAGCAACACCATTCTTCTAGTGAAGAAATGATAGAAATAAGATTGAAATCAGAAGCACTCCCTCTGAACATTCCTGTGAAGCTGTTTTTCTGAGTAGATTAACAATGAAAAATCTAATCCTGTATTAAAATCTACAGCCATCTTCATCTCTCAATATGCCCAGCTCTACACCAAATGACTTTTAAACCCACAGGCTTCCCTGGCAAGAGAAGACTCATGTGGGGCTAGCCCAGTGTACTTGAGAAGGAACAAGAAAGCTTTTTCTGAACCAACGTTCTGTATGGTTTGGAAATGCTTTCCTTCTTAAACTATATTGACTTCAAAAGTTCTGGAAAAGGAAATCGCATTTTCCTTCAGTTTGCCTTCAGGGAATGGGAACTGGGAAATCATTAGCACGATTTTTCCAGGCTCAAATAGGAGGTAGAAATATATGGAAAGGCAGTGAGAAATGGAATGGATGACTGGCTTCTTTCATACATGCCAGATACAGAAACCCAAAAAGGAATCAAAGCTGTTGGGTTGAGGATGAACCAATAGATGGCTCCATGCCATAATCTGCTCCTCAACTGACATGGTCTTGCAGGAAGTTCATGAAGCTGACTTTGTATCGGTATAGCTAAGCACCTCTGTTGGCAAGTGCATCAAGTGCAATTGGCCAGTGTCAACTCTTCTTCAGATCAGGTGTGCTAAGATGTGAAGACAGCTGGGTGTTAAAAAAAGAAGAAGAAGAAAGAAGAAGGAGGAGGAGGAGGAGGAGAAGAAGAAGAAGGAGTTTGCTGAGGAAATAGAACACATAAAGGACATCCCTCCCCAGGTAATTCCTTGTTAACCAAAGAGAAGACTACAGAAGGATGTACACGTTTAACTCTGAAGACTAGTGTAAGAACAAGGCTATGTAGCCAAACGTAGCTGCTATAGTCTTTGGAGGGGGGCAGGCAGAATAACACTGTGTCCCCAGTATTACATACAACCTTTCTCTTTTGTTGAGCCCATACCACAAAAAGTGTCCCAGAAGTTCTGGAAATAAGAGACTGAGAATTTAAATTCATTGAAAATAGGAGAGATTTCACAAGCTACATGATCAATACAACTCTAAAGAAGGTGATTCCCATGCAGGATCCTGAGCAGAAAACCACTTTCTCCTCATTTGTAGGCCTCATTTGGGGCTTTAGAAATGCTGTCTTTAAATAAAGACTCGTCTTTCCTAAAACTAAGCACCTGCTCATATAGTTTCTTTGGCATATAATCGTGAATGCATAGCTGAAGCTTTGTATACACAATGTTCACTATCACACTTATTCATTAGCACTAACCATTATGTCTCATATTTCATTACTATTTGCTCTGATAGTTTTTATCCAGCTCTCCCTAAGCGGTCGTACTATTCCCCTCTCTTTACTGATATTAGCTAGAGGACACTCTTATACCTTTGGTTTTTAGTTCTACTGCCTTCCTAAAATCTCTTTCTTTTTAATTAGTTTGGCATCTTAAGAGCACACCATTTCAAACCATTTTTGCCATATTTTATTTTGCCTCAGTTTTTAGTAATTTTTACCTTTCTCTCATTTAGATATCATATATAAGCAAAATGGGTTTCAGGGGAAAATGCCATTAGTTAAATAAAAGAAACATAAACCTCTCTGTTCATTATAACTTACATTTTATAAGTGTAGAACCAATGATTATCTTTAACCAAATGCCATACATTTGCCCTTTTTGCCTAAAATTTATCTTGGGTAAATATCAGAATCAACAAATCCAAGAGACTTTATATTTTGTGATTTTTCAAAAATAAAATTCAGCACAGTTTACCAATTGTGTTCACAGTGTTTGCATCTCATTTGTTTCACAGAAAGATAAAATTATCAAAAGAAGACTTTATTCAAATTGCCAAACCAGCCAAATTATAAAATATTCTGTAATTAATACTGAGTTATAAAAATATGTTCCAAATTAAGAAAAAGAGGTCCTGAAAGATATTAACATCATTGCAACACTAGGTAGTAGACTGCAAATTAAAAAATCAATTTTAGACTTTGAAATAAATTTTAAACGTCGACATTTTAACAATTATTTATATTTTTCTAATAATTAATTTAAAGTAGTGGCAGAGGATAGAAATTTTTGATCAGCTTTCTTCACATAAGAAGTAGGCAAACCCCTTAGTCTTCCACGGTGCCTAGGTGGTCCTATCTGATTTCAAGTGATTAAAATAAAACAGTTATGTCTTACCTTATAAAGTTTGTCAAACAGGAATTAAAGACTGATTAAGCAAATGCCAACAGCAAGGACCATTGTTAGGGATGGAGTTGGCTATTTGATATTGTTCTTTTCTGTGGAAGTAAAAATTGTCTTGGTCTTGGAAGTTTTGCAATCTTTTATTCATGTTTATTAGCCTAAGTTAAAGCAAGAGTGGTCAGGCATTTGGCCAGGGTGCAAGATCTGGGTGGGATCAGTAAGTAATTTAAAGGAACAGTGTCCTCTCAGAACAAGTCTGTGTTCTCCAGACTGTTATGAAAATAACTTGAGCAGATTTTCTACATTTTCGGCATTTATTGACAGCCTGCTGTTTCTCATACCGTGCCCTCCTTCCATTTCCTCCTTTCTTTGCCTGGGGTGTGCTCTGTGTGTTCTGGCTCTGAACAGCTTTGTGAGGGAGTGTTAGTGACAACAGACTCAGACCCCAAACTGGTTTTTCAAGAGAGGCAATGGGTTGATAATTTTTGAAGCCGGATGAAGAGTATAGAGAAGTTCATTATTGTAGCCTTTCTACATCTGTGATTTTTGAAAATTTCCATAATAAAAAGTCAAAAGAGTGATCTGAATTTAGCCCTGGTTCTGTCTCTCATATGGGGACCTCAGTTTCCCATTTCTGAAATGAGGGCGTGAATTTAATTAGCTATCAGGATCCTTCCAAACTATAACACAGGAGCTAGGTTTACAGTGGTCAATATTCTGAGCTCTCTGTCCCAGAAAGGTAGTCACTCAAGTGGCTCCATTCTCTTTTTTCTTAGTTTCTACCTCGTGGTTACGACCCATTTTAAGTCGATGTTTATCAGTGCAAAACATACTGCCAAGAAGCCACTCGACGCATAGACAACTAACAGGCTTCTCAACAGAAGACAGAGTACCAAGACGATCAGAGATAGCAATATAAACGTTCACACCATAATTATTTAAAACCAGCTTTCCTAGGAAGGCATTTTTACATTTACAGATCTGCTTATTGCAACAATAATAGCTTCCATTTCATGAACACTTTACCAGGTGTGAGGCACGGCGCTGAGTTCTTCATACACATTACGGGACCTAACTCACAGCGCCGCCCCCTGCAGACAGTAAGTGCTGTAAGATTTTGCGTTTTACAGATGAGGATGTTGAGGCGGAGAGGAGTGCGGTCACTTTCCCACGGTCACACCAATGCTAGAGAATGCCAGAATGATATCTCAACTCAGATGTAGCTGACCCCTGAGCCTCACTTACCACAACTACTGCATCATTAAATTACATACCCTTGTGAATGCATGTTCGTGTTTTCATTGTCTCGGCACCACAAAGCAGTTTTTGAAGAACTGAGGAAGTTTTGTGAGGCTTTGGTAACAGAAAGAAGAAACAGTGGGTACCCTGCCGAAGCACAAATGGAGTTTCCCAGGAAGCAACCCCATATATACCTTATATAGCCTGTGGATGTTAGCCACACTTGTCACTTTTGTGAGTTGAGAATCAGGGGACAAGGAGGTGGCATTTTTTTCAGAAGGTCACCTCCCTCTTTTCTGGGGGTAGAATACCAACTTGCAGGATAATGTACCTATAAGAAGCAAACAAGTAACTCCTGGAGGGGAGATAGGGACTAAAGCCCTCCTGCTTCGGAACTGTTCTGACTGAAGTTGGGGACGGGTTGGAGTCCTGCCTGCTCACCCATGTCCTTCCATCCCACAAAGTCAAATAGAGTAACCCAAACCCAAGGTTTGCCGCCTTTCATTCCCAGGTGTGGCCATCAGCACTAAGTTGATTAGGTAGATGACTCCAAAGAAAATCTTGTGTCCTGTCCATTTATATAAGGCAATGCACTTTGCCCCCAGAGAAACAAGATGCCTTGGGTGAAGACTGCAGTCTTAATCCTACTGGATGGTCTTGGATTAGTGTGCAATTAGACACACCCAGTCCAAATAAGAGCCAGAAAAGTCCACTTGGAGTCCATGCCCTTCTGACAGTTATTCTGTAGCAAAGTCTTGGGGTTTTTTTTAGAGTTTTCACTATGCCTTTATTATGGCTTGTAGGGGCCGCACCTCCTTTGACAACATCTACCTTAATATCTCTAATTTTTCGGGGCGCCTGGGTGGCTCAGTCGTTAAGCGTCTGCCTTTGGCTCAGGTCATGGTCCCAGGGTCCTGGGATCGAGCCCTGCATCGGACTCCCTGTTCGGCGGAAAGCCTGCTTCTCCCTCTCCCACTCCCCCTGCTTGTGTTCCTTCTCTCGCTGTGTCTCTCTCTGTCAAATAAATAAATAAAATCTTTAAAAATATATATACACCTCTAATTTTTCTATTACTTGTAGTGCACAGTGCTGGCTGCAGCAAAGTCTTCATAGAAGAAAGAACATGCTGTGTTTACTATTATAACTGTAATGGTCTAGAGTAAGCCCTCAATAAATGTTTATTAAATGAGTGATTATTCAAAGTAATTTTTTAGTATCCATCATTCTTGTGAGAACCGTGATACATTAGATTGCTCTCTTCCAGAGCACTACTAGACAAGAAATCTTTTTTCAACTTTTTCAAAAATTTTGAATACTCTACCACAGTAGAATCTATGTTGGCTTTCTTTGTTTTGGTACCAGTGCCAAGATCTCCATTTCAGTAGTGATGGTATTTTGAGGTCTAGAAACATTTAAAAAGAATCCAAGGTTAGCCTGGTGATGGGTATTAAAGAGGGCACGTATTGAATGGAGCACTGGGTGTTATACACAAACAATGAATCATGGAACACTACATCAAAAACTTGTAATGTATGGTGATTAACATAACATAATAAAGTAAAATTTAAAAAAAAGAATCCAAGTCTGGGATGATTTGTACATATCAGAAGGTTTTATCTGCCTGAGGTTATAGAAATACTAAAAAGGCTAGTAATGTATCAGCTCAAACTTGTATGGAAGTTATACATCGGGACCAAGACCAAGGTAGAGGGTAATGTTTCACACTGTCCTCCCAAGTTTGGCCACCTTTTTCACTGCTGACCCAGAGTAGAAAAGAACATTTATCAACTGAGAAAGAAATCAAAGGCCTTTTTACCCAGTTTGGAAAGATCTGTCATTGGAAGTCCCCTTCTATTCCTTTCAGTATAAAATCTTGATATAGATTTTTTTAAAAAGAATTTCTAACATTTGCCCCAAAGCTCCGAAGTTTCTGTATTCACCATCCTTCTTGGCTCCGCAAGTATGACTTGGACCTTCTCTCTTGTCATTCATCGGGAAATTAGAGGAACACCAAAGTGGATTTGGTCCTATCTGTCAACTAAGGGAAGGATTAAAAGCATTCAAAGACAACAAGGAAATGAAAATTATCATTGGTCATAAAATGTAGGCAAGGCGGCATGGTTTCGGTCTGGAGCAGCATGACTACATCTCACCTCCCCGCACCACATTCTGATTGAGTTCACTCTTCCACCTTCCCTCTCCTCACTTGTGTTTTGTCCTATTTACTCCCTGATGTATCTTGCCTCATTGTTTGTCTCAAACAATCCAGTCCATTTGGGATTTAATACGAATATCCAAAAAAGGAAATTTTTAAAATAACTATCAAATTTCTGGAAATAAAGTGTTTTTAAGAACATTAAATAACTTACTATCCCACACTATATCAACCCATTACAACTCTGGTTTACACAACATTGTCCCTAATTGAGGTAAGAGACTCATCTGCTTTTTGAGTTACATCTAAATTATATATTTTCTCCTGGGCAAGAGTTTGTTTCTTCTTCTATTCTTTTAAATTCTGTACTAAAAGTAAACTATTCGTGAACAAAGTTTGCAGTTAAAGAGACCTGAGGTGAATTAATATTTTTGCTATCTTGGGATATGAAAAATCTTTTAATAATATAAAGCTCTACACAAATATAAGGTATCTATTATGATCATTATTTATTGTTTATATCCAGAACTATAGATTCTGAAATTACATATGTACAACTTTAAGTAATTTTTACTCAATTATATATTTTCCATTATGTTAATTGACCAAATTCAGAAATGCCAAATACACAAATGGGGACTGACCCCGGGTCCTGAGGGACTCTTGATTGAAAAAAGATATTTGGGCACCACCTTGTGGGGCTTTGTGGAAAGACACAGTGTCAGAGTCAGCTTGTCTACTAGCATTAACAGATTAAAATTCTTAATTGCCTATGATTCTGAACAGATAGAATGTAAGTTGCTTTCTAAAAAATTTTCTGGGTAGGGGAATAAGAGAATAAGCCAAAGGGGATGACAAAATTAGTTTTATATATGAATCAAGAAACTAACATCTGATGAAATCTCAAATGCATTTATTTAACAAACGTTAACTCACATATGGTTCCAACTATGTGTGAGGCATTGGGTAGAAAAGAAATAAGGCCCAGTCACTTCAGCCCAGTGAAAAAGATAAGGAAGTAAAAGGCAATGGCAAATTTTACCAAAAATATTTTTTACGTAATCAAATGACAAACGCAAGTTAATGATACCGTGCTGATGTGTTTGGAAGAAAAGTGTACTGTTATCTGCAACTTACTTTGAAATGCATCATATGAGGGGCGCCTGGGTAGCTCAGTCAGTTAAGCATCTGCCTTCAGCTCAGGTCATGATCCCGGGGTCCTGGGATCCAGCCCTGTATCGGGCTCCCTGCTCAGTGGAGAGCCTGCTTCTCCCTTCTCCCTGCTCATGCTCTCTCACTATTTCTGTCTCTCTCTCTCTCTCTCTCAAATAAATAAATAAAATCTTTTTTTAAAAAAAAAAAAAGAAAGAAATGCATCATATAAAAAGAAGATGGATAAAGGCCTGGATAGACACATATATGAGAGAACAAATATGTCAGTTATAGATCAAGTGTTAATCGTGGAATCTAGATGGTGGGTAGTGAGTTTATAATTCTGTCAGCTTTTCTGTATGTTTGAAATTTTCATAACAAAATATTGGCAAAAAAACCCACAAGGTAATGGTGGTCTAGTACAATAATATCTATAAAAGAGACCTGTGAAGAGGGCGCCCAGTCGGGACTGTGACATGGAGGTTGGAAGTGCAAGGAGCAGATGATAAGTAGGCATTTCTCTGATGCCATGTTAAAGGGTTTAGACTTTACCTTGAAAGCAACAGGAAGCCACTGAACAGTTTTAAGCAGAGGAGTGACATGATCACATTTTCATTTTAGGAAAATCACTCTGGTGGCTGTGTGAAGAATTAATTGCAGAAAAGCAAGCCTGGAGACTAAGAGACTTTTTAGCAAACGTAGCAAAATACCAGTGAGAGAAAAGGCTCTCAAGTACCAGCAGTGGGGATGGAAAGAAGTGAACAATTCTAAGAAATACTAAGGAAGCAGAATCAAAGAGCTTAACTGGCCTAGGAAAGGGAAAGAAATGAAGAAGCACGGGCGCTTGGGTGGCTCAGTTGGTTAAGGGACTGCCTTTGGCTCAGGTCATGATCCTGGAGTCCCGGGATCAAGTCCCACATCGGGCTCCCTGCTCGGCAGGGAGTCTGCTTCTCCTTCTGACCCTCTTCCCTCTCGTGCTCTCTATCTCTCATTCTCTCTCTCTCAAATGAATAAATAAAATCTTTAAAAAAAAAAAAGAAACGAAAAAGCACGGTATCCAGTGGTTTGTTGAAGAGTATTTAACAATTGGTTCTCTGGAAAAACATATGTGTGTACACAAATTTATATAAGTTTATTACAAATGTTACTGATAGAAAGACTGTGTGGTATGCAATTTACAAATAATAAATACATATACAATTTTCTGTATTATAAATTCCACATAGCAAATTGATTCTCTTAGAATGCTTTTATTTATTTTTGCCAAATCCTTGTATCCTTACTCAATTTCTGGTTGCAGTTTATACATGACTGTAATTCTGACAGGGATGCTGACTGATATTTCCATTTTCTTTAACAAGCAAGTGCGCCCTTGCTTTCATATTTCTAGGGTACTTATGTTAGTGTATAACTTTTGGTATCTTTCCTCCCATTATCCACACCTCCCCATACGAGGAGGAGTTAGATTTATCCTGAATGGTGGGGGTGATAGTGTAACACCCATTGGTCCATGTTTCCTGTCTCAACATCCATCATCACAAAATAATATTTTAATAGTCTGAGCATTTGCTTAATTTACACACCATGTGTATGTGCTTCTCATGACATATAGTGTCGTTCCCTTTACAGTATTACACAAGTAACATACACTATCATACCGCATATTAGAAAAGTGTCTTGTTCTCAAGACTCTTACTGCCTGACAACTGTCAGAATAATCACAATGCAAATGACCCCTCTGGAGGCATCTAATGCACAACCTGCAGAACTGTAGGCTTCAGCCCGGTGTAACATTGCTCTGTTCATACGATTAACATTTTGGTATAGAGTTGCAAAGCCTTTTTTGTAATTTATTTTTACATTTTATAATTTGTATTAACTTATAAAAGACTAGAAATTTCAGTTGCATACAATAGTTTGTTCCTTCTGATTCCATTTGAATGTCACCAATCCATTGAAAACACAGGACTCCATAGGATGCATTATAAAACTTTATTTTACTCCACTGTCATTTTGTTTCTATTTTTGAGGGCAGGATTTTTTTTTTCGCCACTTGGATGACATCCCAGGCAGGTTCCATGAGTCTTTGGATCAGTCTTTTATATAAAGATCGCTTCTTTCACATTTAATCATAAAAACTATGTGCTTCCCACAATCAAAATGTCTATTCCCAAGTAGTAGCCAAAACTCTGAGCTTGAAGATTCTCCTCTCCACGGCTAGGGCTTGCTTCAGGCTGGAAGCCTACAGTGGGAAAATGGGCATAGTCAACTTTCCCATTTCCCCACTTTGTGCCTCTCTGCCTTTCACACACTGATGAAGAGTAGTTTCTGACTCTTCCAGGTAGACCGTCGGGAAAGAACTACTTAAGTCAACGGTCTTGCTCCGGTTTTGGAAGGTATTAAAGTGATCTCCTTCTCCATTGTGGAGCCTTCCCTCTTTCTTTGGAGACTGCTTCACTGCGGATCTCTCATCCCACATTCTTTTAAAGGCAGCTAGGTCTCTTTTCTGGTGGGTGTCAAATTCCACCTTCTCTGACCCTAGCCTGTTACCAATGGAACACTGCCAGTGTCTCTCAACGGAGGTCACCTCACTCCCGGCAGAAAGCCTTCTTATTTGACTGTGCTATGCTGCCTCTCTCACCCTTGTGGCCCTCATCCCATCTGCAGGGCATGCCCAGGCATCGTTTATCCTGACAAACCCCAACAGTGAAGGTTTTCCCAAGAGATGCGCCTCTCACCTCTCGGCCTCCAGAACAACCAGCCAGCCTTTCAAGTTTTCAGGCACGGCTCAGACAGCAGACCAACATGTTCTCTACCCACATCTCTGTTCCTACTTGCACAGATCAAGCTCTCCATGGACAACCGTGCCCTTAGATCTCTGCTAGGGGATTAGAAGTAAGGCTCTCTGGAAATGAATTTCTCCAAAGGAATCCCTCTCGGATTTTTCAGTTCTGAACCCCCTCTAGGAGGGTTTGGGGTCTTCAGGCTACAAAATCTGTTCCACTTCTGCAAGTTGTAGCATCTCACTTTGGAACGTGGGAGTATTCACCACCTATTGTTCCATTCTGGTCTAGTGGGGCTTTCTTTAGCCAGTTGCTAGACATGGCCAATTCTATTTTTAACATCTTATTACTCAAACAAACATGTTGTATGAGCATGGATAAATCCTGAAAGAGAAACAGAAATGAAAACAGTTGTGCATGTGAGAGTACCTGAATTTTAAGACATTTCCTTCAATATTGTTTTCACAATAATATTTTTAAATTTTTGAGTTGGAATGGAAGCATTCACATATTTGTGTAACTTTTCATCATGCATTCCTTATTCTGATTCAACGTATAATGAGGAAAACAACGATGACTCTAACACATTTCCCACCCTCAAGGAATTCACAAGCTATATAAGTATATTGTGAAATAATAGGTAATAGCATTATTACAGCATGTGTGTGTGTGTGTGTGTGTGTGTGTGTGTGTGTGTGTGTGTGAAGAGACAAAGAGTCTGACAGAGGCACAGAAGACAAGGTGCCAAGTAGTTTGGAAAGGTAGACATTACTCCCAGCTATGGGAGATATTAAGGAGGAACTAAGTGATACATATTGAGGGATGAATAGAATTTAATTTTTCTATTCTTGGAGAAGGGAAGTCCAGGAAAAAAATAATTGGAACAAAGTCATGTTACCAGGTGGCAGATTGTTGAATTCCTTAGTTCTTATCTTCTCAGAGGAAAGAATTCAGTAGAGAGCCCCAGTAGAATGGTCAAGTAGCAAAGATTTTTCATTTCCCAAAGTGAAGGTACACTCTTGGGATAGAGAAGTGGGCTGACCTGAGGATGGGTGGCAGGATGCTGAGTTTCTCATTGTGTTCTTTTATGGGGGGGTATTTGGTCTCCTTTCTCTCCCCGCCTCCCCGCCTTGGTATTATCACTCCACCCTTGAATCTGCCTGGGTTTCCTCCCCTCCAACCTTTTAGGCAAGTTTGTGTTAGTCATCTCCTCATGAGCACCTAAGCACGACCCATGGTGGGGGCCCAAATCTCAGTGCAAATGGTATTATAATGATGTTATAACAGCCTCAGGGTTACTAGTGGACAAGGTCTTTCTTAAGAGCGCATGCTCCAAAGTTGAGGAAGTCCCTGTAGCCTGTATCTTCTGCTTATCAGCCTGTGCTAAAAAGCAAAAGGGATTGATCTAAGGGAGATGGGACAGTGTCTTGGACAAAGACCAGGTGCTCCTTAGCAATTGTCCATCTGTTATCCTCCTGTCTCTCCTCTTGCTCATGTGCATCTAACTGCCCACTCTATCAAGCATGTTAGAGGAAAAGTGCTATATAAAAGTAATTAGGGACAATTAAGTAGGGCTAGAGCTAGCATGGGTTAAGGGATCAAATGGGAAAAACATATTGGGCCAGAATGGGGACATCTTCATGTTGTTAACTTTTTTTTAAAATATCCTAGAAGCTTTTGTGCATGTTACATGGAGAGGAATATCCACCACTATATGTAATTTATTAACCTTTAAGTCATTAATATGTATTTTACCTCATTTATACAACTAATACATTAAACATATACTGATTTAATAAGCTACATTTCCTCAAACTCATAAACAGTGTTGCAAACTGAATACTTCTTCTTAAGTTTAGAGTAGCAGATTACTTTAAATGTTCTTCAGAAGAAGCTTAAATACACTCTACTGTGCAATTATAAAATTGACTGATAAAAAGTTCCAAAAGGGTTGGACTTTAGGAAGTAAATCTGTTTCCTCATCATTTCTATCCTGATTCTCATTCGGATTCTCTTTATGCTTCTGATTTCTTACCCCTTGAATTTCTTCCTGGGGTTGCAATTATACTTACTAAGAAAGTCAGGCTTAGCTTCTCAAATAAGCTGCTGATGGTCCAAGATTTTGAACATGAGAATCAAATCCATTATCCATTTGAAGATTTTATAGTCATACATTGTATGTTACTTCAGCAAATTCCAAATTATTGATCGGGCCAATCAGATACGCTTTGGTTTTTCCTTGACCCGGTCTTTTGCTCAAAGTAACACTGACTCTGAATGCATCACCTTCATAGTTAGATATCTGTCTAACTTTCAGCGATGGCTCTGGGAATCTTTTTCTCACCTTATTACCAAGAGAAGCCTGCCTTTACAACTGCTTTGGGCTTTGTCTGGTATAGGTAATTCTGAAATTAATTTGATCCACTGAAAACACAAGTTTTCTTTCTCACTGACTGTTAAGACTTAAAGTACGGACATCTTAACTGCAGGCTGAGGAGTCTGGTGGCTGGTCTGTAGGGAACATGAACCAATGAAGAGTTCTACCTAAGAGGGTCACTTGAGATGTGCTCAGGAAGATCAATCTGGCCACACAGAGGAGATGGTTTAGAGGAAAAAGGTAGGAACAGGGGAATCAGAGGCCAGTTGGGAAACTATTGTCTGGGTGAGCAGTAATTAAGACCGAAACGAGGGCAATGGCTATGGGAGCAGAGAGATTGGCAGAATTTAGCCACATCATCTGTTTCAAAAGCCCAAATGTGATTTACGCAAATCCCATCCAAGGAGGGGAAGAGACCAGGCAGCACAATAGCCTGTGTTTCACTAGGATTAACAGTGCTGATCAGATAGCATTTTGATGGCAGGTTCTTTACGGCTTCAGTGCTCATCAGAAGGGATGAGCCAAGTTTCTTAGTCAGTTCAGGCTGCTATAACAAATTACCATAGATTGCATGGCTTGTAAACAATAGACACTTATTTCTCATAGTTCTGGAGGCTGGAAGTCTGAGATCAGGGTGCCAGCATGGTCGAGTTCTGATGAGGACCCTCTTCTGGATTTCAGAGTGCTGACTTCGGTATGTCCACACATGGCAGGAAAGGGTTGCAAGAGCTCTCTGGGGTCCCTTTTATAAGGGCATTACTCCCATTCATGAGGGCAGAGGTCACATTCATGTGGTCTTACCTCACAAAGGCCCCATCTCCTCATATCATCACGTAGGGTGGTAGGATTTTAACATATCAATTTGGGGGGGACACACACATCATTCCTTAACACCAAGTTACCCACAAATGAAACAGAGACCTGTGAAGAAGTAATGAGCAAAGCAGGAAATGTTAGCATCCTAGAACGGCTCCAGTTACTGAAGCATTTAGGAGGCTGCTTAAACTTTATTATTTCTGCCTTAACTTCCTAGGTACAGGATTATGATATGTCTGTCTATCATGGAATTAAGCATCCTAATTCCTCCAACTATACTCTTTAAAATAATACTCATTGGGTTTTCTCCTCATTGAAAAAAGCTTTACACTTTTATTTTAGAAAACATAAAGTATAATGAAGAAAATAATGAGCACTTTTAAACCTACCACACAGAGGAATCTACTAATAAAATGTCACCATTATTCTTTCCGGTCTTTAAAGAATAAGGTTGGAATTATGATATTTATTCCATTAGATATGATTTTATTCCTATAACAATAAACCATGAGTGTTTCCTGTATCTTTAAATGATTTTCTAAAGCAGAGTTTAACCTACTAATCCAACCTGCCACCTGTCTCTATAAATAAAGGTTTCCTGTACCACAGCCACATCCCTTTGTGTATGTCCTACCTACGGCTGTTTCTGCACTGCGATGGCAGAGGGGAGGAGTTGTGATAGAGGCAGTGCCACCTGAAAAGCTGGAAATATTCACTATCTGGCCCTTTACAAAAAATGTTTGCCAACTTCTGTTTTAAAAGATTATTTTAATAACACTTAGAACTGCATCAAGTGGCTACCATTTGATAGTTAGAAGCATGGTGCTGGGGTCACATTGTCTGGGTTCCTAACCTCGCTCCACCACTTAAGAGATATCTTGGGCAGGGCACCTGGGTGGCTCAGTCAGTTAAGTCACTTAAACATCCGACTTCTGATTTTGGCTCAGGTCATGATCTCAGGATTGGAGATTGAGCCCTGCATCGGGCTCCATGCTGGCTGTGGAGCCTGCTTAAGATTCTCTCTCCCTGGGCACCTAGTGGCTCAGTCAGTTAAGCACCTGCCTTTGGCTCGGGTCATGATCCCAGAGTCCTGGGATGGAGCCCCATGTTAGGCTCTACTCAGCAGGGAGTCTGCTCCTCCCTCTCCCTCTGCCTGTCCCCTTATTCCTCCCTATGCCCCTCCCTCCATTCCCTCTCTCAAAAGAAAAAGAGTGAGATCTTGGGCAATTTACTTAACATTTCTGTGCCTCAATTTTCTCATTTGTAAAAGAGGAAAAATAACAGTATCATCCTCATAAAACGTGATGAACATGTGAAGTCCATGATGCACCTCCTCAATGTCCCCCTTCAGTAACGAATGACTTAGTCCTTCAGCTGCTGGGAAAGTTGTCAGCAGATGGCCTTCAGCTGGCAGCCATCTTTGGGGACTGCCTTGACAGAGAAAACTGCCTCACTCAAAGCCACTTGTCCTTCAAGGGACAGGTCACATTAGTGACATATCCACATCAGTGGGGTAATATGCAGTCCTGAATCCCATGTCCCAACTCAAGACAACTCTGGAGGGCCAATCCAGTTTCAAAGTTTCTCATGGATTGGCTGAGGCCTTTGTTCGTATTGAATCACAGCTCAGCTCCTCCCTCTGCCCCGTCCGGCATCTTCTTCCTTCCTTCCACTGGGTTGATCCCAACCCTCCTTCATAAGTATCCTACATCCCAATCTCCATCTTGAAATATGGTTCCAGGGCACCCAACACGAGACAATGTTAAATGAGCCTATGTCGTAAAGCATCTGGCACGTAGTAGATACTATGTAATTGATTTGGGAGTCCGCTAGAATACTTCTCAAAGACCACAATTTTAAGATATCTCAGATCTTCTCATCCACAACCTGTGTAAAAAGATTACCTAAGCCATGTCACATGTTTCCAGGGCCCTAATTTCCCTTTGCTACGTAAAAGCAAAATTTGCTCTCACGTCCACACTGATTTTGTGCAGACTGATTAGTTGGAAATAAAGGGAGTTGGGATTAGCCAGTCACAGACTCCAAAGAATGTTCCAATAGTAACTGAACTGCTGCTAAGGGCAGCAGTAAATAAGAAGGAAATAAGCAGTTCTTCATCTGTTGTCATTTATTGGTTTAAAACCACAACAAACATCTTATCCTGGATTACCACAACATGCATGAAGGAGCTTAGAAAGAACAATATCTTGTTAAGGACACAAAAGTTTAAATTAAAAAACAAAACAGAAAACCACAAGACTGAACTATAGCAACTCTGGCATCCGTTACAAAATCCATGTTTGATAAATCAAGTAGTGTAACCTCAGAGCAGTGTGTTAAGTTCTCTGACACAGTTTAATCTTCTAAAAACTATAATGCACTCTCCCACTCAGTAACTATTTTTGAATACATATCATGCAGTAGGAGCTATAGGAAATCCAGAGTTCTATACTAAAAGTTCACTACTCACAAGGAAAATGCCATCTGTCATTTTCTAGACAGCAGGAAGGGAGAAGAGGAAGTGAATGGCAAGGAGCTTCTCTTCTATGGAATCCAGGTTTACCAACAAGGAATACCATTTAGTGGAGAAGGGGAATGGGTTTCCAAGAATGAGAAAAGCGTCACTTATTGCTCTGGGGATCCTAGAGTGCAAGGAACTGGTGGCAGCATGAGAATACACTTTCACAAAAGCTTAGGTGGAAAAGGAAGGAGAGAAAAATATATTAGCTGGAGAAAAGTGTAGAGGCAGATATTGTTTTAGGATTTATCAAACAAATTTTTATTGAGCACATACCTGTGCTATGCACTGTTTTAGGTTCTGGAGATTAAGCAGAAGATAAAATAGATGGAGTCCCTGTGTATGAGGGAATAGGCCAAGGTGCTATAACTGGTCCCAACAACAGCAATTTTTAAAAGAACACAGTTTATTTTCTCTTGTGTAATGGTCCAGATGTCTATGGTTGATCCAAGGGAGGAGGTAGCCCGACTTTCTGAATTAGACTGGGACTTAGACTAATGGGGAAGTTCTGTCGCCCATAATATATGGCCTCCATTTCTATACCATATTTCTTTTTGCCATTTTCCAGACAGCTGGAAGGGGGAGGAGGAAGTAGATGTCAAGCAGCTTCTCTTCTAAGGGACAGGATCCGTTTCTGTTCATATCTCATTGGTCACAACTTTTTGATATAGCCATACCTAGCTGAAAGGGAGGCCCTTCAAGGAATTGTCCTCTCTAACTGGGTCACCAAGTGCCTTGCTAACATTTGGGGTTGGAGGTAGAATGGAATGAAAACTGGTGATGTGGAGCATATATTCAAGAAGGGGAAGACAACTATAGGCAAGTAAAGAGCAGTTTTGGTGAAGAGGTGGCATGAAGGCCTGAGAAGAGTAGATTCGGGGGAAAACAGGAGAATGTAGGATTAGAGAGAGCCAGTATGTCCTTCTTCTTAGAGGATAAAAATGGCAGTGACTTAAACATATGTTGAAGGTAAAGAAGCAGTAGAAATGGAGAGGTTTAAGACACACAGAAAAGGAGAAATTGATGGTGCAAGGTCCCAGAAGAGGAGAAACATATAGGGTCCCTCCTCTTCCTCTGTGTCAAGTAGAAGAAGGTAAGAATGGGAGTGAATGATGATGTTGGGGGCAGGAAAGAGAAAATAATAGGAAGCTGTGGGGAATTCCTATCTAATAGCTTACATTCTTTCTGAAGTAGCAAGCAACGTCATGTCCTGAGGGCAGACTATGTATCCGGTAGAACTGATAAGGAAGAGACTTGTACTGATCTAGAAATTTGGGGCCGAGGCCTGAACCATTGAGAAGATGGGCAAGATAGCGTTTGAAGTGGTGAAACTTATGGTATCTCCCTGCAGCTGTACAGAACTTTCCTTGGCCTCCAACTTCTCCAAAGGCAGGAATGAATTATGGGAACCAGAACCCTAGAATCCTCTTTCCTGCTCACTCTCTTAAGTCAATCATCAAGCTCTGTTTATTCCATCTTCTAAGTATTCCCCACACACCTCTCTCCACCCCCACTCTCCATACCACCGGTAGTTTGGATTACCATGATCTCTCACTGGGATGCTTACGCTGTCCTTCCCTTTTCTCCCTGAAAAACTGATCACACCACTTGCCTAGTTAAAAACCTTCCGTGACTGCGCCATCGCCTGTAAGAAAAAGTCCACCCAAACTCACTAACGTCGTTTCCAAATGCCTTTCTGATACAGCATCTTAATTTCTCCCCACTTCCTCTGCTCACCCATCCATACTTCACTGCTTCCCCATTGAGATGCCATCCCTCCTCAACCTGCACTTGCTCTTCCTCTGCCTTTGGAAGGCTCTTCTCTCCCAACCTCCTCCGCTGTTGCCTTTCCCGTTTAATCCCATATTCATCCTCCTTGTGTCAGCCTAGTGGTCCACAAGAAAGCGCTCCTGACCTCCTAACACTAAGGGGGCGCCCCTCCTGTGGAGCACTGTATTAGCCCTAACAAGGTAACACTGTTTTCTGCCGGTACCGCGTCTTTTTTGTCACTCCAGTGTCCCCAGCATTCCAGCAATGTGCTAGGTACGCAATAGGCACTCACGATGTGTTTGTGGAATGCGCGAATGAATGAATAAATCGTGAACCACATACCCTGGAGTTTCTACTGCATCGATGGCCTGCAATAAATGGTTAATGGAAATTTAAAGTAATCAAAGGAGCCAAAGTGTATGTAGTACTAGAGATAATGCATCTCCGAAAGGCTGTGCCCGGGATACATCCCGCAGGTGCGCGTGCCCGGGATACCTCCGGCAGGCCGCAGGGGCGGGGCCACCGGGGGTGCACGGGAGCGCTCGGCCGGAAGGCGGGGCCTCCGGGGCAGCAGCTCCGCCCCAGGGCGGTGCGACTCCCCGACGGCCAAAAGGCGGGGCTCACGGTCGGGGAACTCCCCTTCCAAAACCGAGGCGCGTCCGCGCGTCCCGAAGGCGCGCGGTGTTAGGGTCTTGGGCCCCGGCCGGGTGACCCAGGTTACTGGCCGCGCCGCCTCGGCCGCCATCTTGCCCGCGTGCGGACTCCCACGGCGGGAGGGGCGGTGACCAGGCCGGAAGTGGCTGTGCAGCGGCCGCGCTGCCTCCTCAGGTCAGTGAGTTGTGGCTCGGGCCGCGTCTAAGCGTTCCCGATGCTGAGGCCCGGTGCACGGGCTCGGGTGTGCCGGGGTCACCGCGAGGGGCTCGGGAAAGCCCAGTTAAAAGGCCTGGGCGGGGGCCGACCCGAGGGCCTCCTTGGAGCGGTGGCGCGGGGCGTAGCGTTCCGCGCTGCGGGATAACCGCGTCGGGCGGCCGGCCGGGCCTAGCAGGGAGCCTTGGAGCTGCGGGCGGACGTCCTCCCGGGCGCTGGGTCGGCGCTGCAGCCACACGCGCGGCGAGTTCGTGCGGAAGCGCGAGTCCTGGCGTTGGACGGGAAGCTCAGCCAGGTGTCTGGAGCGTGGGAGTGGCCCTCAGATTCCTGCTTTACCCGGAATAGCAACGAACCGTGCTGTAGTTGTACTCTATTAAATACCTCCTAAAGGGCCTGTCACCGGGTTAGCTGTGCTTTCTGCTTGTACGACTAATGAAAATTCCGTAAGAGGATGAATAAAGCCATTCACGTGTGCCCACAAGCATTGCTAAATTGCTTAGCAAATGACTGCATTTACAGGCCTTTTATATAACTATATTTTTAAAGGAAATTTCTGCAGTGCCTCTCCTTGAAGATGGTGAGGTTGAAAATTTCTTTACCGTTGTTACTGTCATGGTAAGAAAAGTAGAAGACAACAACAAAAGGATGTGAAAAGGTGGTTGGGTACCTTATACACTTAGTATTATGGATCGTCACTGTCCAGTAGCCACACGGGGTTGAGATGTGCTGTAAATGTAAAATGCGCATTGAATTTGTAAGACTTGGCACCAAAGAAAAAAAATTCTCAATAATTTTTTACATTGATTACATGTGGAAAAGGGTATGTTTTTGATATGTTTGGTTGAATAAAATATATTGTTTAATTTCATCTCTTTTTCAGTGTGGCTACTAGAAACTTTTTAAATCATGGCTAACACTGTATTTTTGTCGGACAGTGCTGTTAAAGATATTCTGGTGAAGAATACAGAATCAGCATGGCTTTCCTTTGCCCAGAAACCATTGATGGGAAGTGAACTCTTGTTAAACTTGAAGGTGAGGATGTAAATATAAGCTGTAATTATTGCAGATTTCACCCCTTCTCCCACTTTTCAGTATCTCCAACATTTGAAAACATTAACTTCCAGGGCTGCTTAAGGAAATCATAGTGATACTAATAGATGTGTGATGTGAAGAACTCAATTTGTCACAACTTTGTGAGATGGAGGTAGGGGGGGTTCTTTCTCTTATTTTATAGTCTTGGTGTATTAACAGACTTTAAGTTAGAGTCTAGCCAGTGAGTGTTTGGAGGTCCTCTGACTCCAGTTTCAATTTTCTTTGCTCTTCACCATATTCCTAGTCATCTCTGTTCATGAGCCAAGATCTATCTGTATTGTGTGTTGGATTGTAAAGAAATACATTTCTTAAAAGGGCGCTTACGGATGTACCTCTCTCTTCAGGGCCAGCTTTGTGTTATGCAGCCTGTGCAGTCATATGAGGCCCATCGTTTAGAAGGGCTGGTACTTGGTTTACTGCTTTGTTGTCACCACCTTGAAATTCTTAATAATTTTTGAATAAGGGGGCCCTGTATTTTCATTTTGCACTGGACCATGCAAATGATGTAGTTGATTTTTTATTCTGCAGTAATCTAGGATGGGAGTTGGGAGGTGTTGGACAAGAACTAAAACATCTGGTCTTCACTTTACTCCTATGTGAAACGAGAAGGGCTTGCCAGTCTCTCTCCAGTTTTGTGATTCTGTATGAATTACTGTAATCAGATTTTGTGGCTGGTAGTATAAACATTGTACATGCATAATAACATTAGGAGAAATGCTGATAGTCCTCCATTGAGAGTCATGCAAATCAAAGACTTTCTAAACTATAGTAACACTTTATTACTTTTTTTATGGTGGATTTTTCCATGTGCCATCCAGTTTTCTTATAGACCATCCATGTAAAGAATATGATTATAGGGTGGAGGCCTATATTAAAAGTGTGATTATTTGAGCATTTTTGTTTTGATAAGATAAGAAAATAGGCCAGATCTCCAGATACCTCCATTTAAGAGGTTTCCGCTATCTGTGAAGACATGAGTGTGAACAGACAGTATCTGTTCCTTCTTTTTGTTGTCTTAGCTACGTCCTATTGCATGAGGTGCCTCTTCCTTCTCATTCCTAAATTTTTAACTTCTCTTTAAGATTGCACATAACTTCAGCATTAGAATGCAGGCTTTATTAGATCAGTTTATTAGTCGGCTTGGGTTGCCATATCAAAAGACCACAGAGTAGGTGGCTTAAATAGAAGAAATTTATTTTCTCATAGTTCTCACAGGTTGGAAGCCCAAAATCAGGGTGCCAGTGTGGTCTGGTTCTGGTGAGAGTTCTTTTCTTGGCTTATAGATAGCTGCCTTCTCACTGTGTCCTCACATGGTGGAGAGAGAGCTCTGTTACCTCTTCCTCTTTTTATAAGGGCACCAGTTCTGTCAGTTTAACACTCTACCCTTATGACCTCATTTAACTCTAATCACCCCCTGAAAGGGTCTTTCTCTAATACGTCACATTGGGGATTAGGGCTTCAACATGAATTTTTGGGGGGACACAGTTTAGTCTATAGCAACCAAGGAGCTTATCTTTCTTGGTTCACTACCATGTTCTTAGCATTTAGAACAGTTTCTAGCACGTACACTATGCTCAGTAAATATTTACAGAATAAATGAAAGACAGGTATTAGAGTGATCCACTCTTGGGGTGGCTCATTGTGGGCTCTTGCCCATATTGGAACCAGTTATGACAGCGGGCACTTCGCTTTTGGCTGAAGCCAGTCTCTACTAGGAAGGGTAAGGCATGGAAGCATGAGGAGATTGGTAAAACTTGGACATAGCAGTGTGAGAAATGTCAGATGGAACATTTAACAAATAATTATTAAGTGCCTGGCCCTAGGCTGGGTATCAGAGGTATAAATGGAGAACAAGATACTTTTCCTGCTTTTACGGCATTTATAATTTAGTAGGAGAGACAGGGTGATGTAAAGGAAGGAATACTGTTCGCTGAAAGTACTATCTAAGTAACCTGACAGACCAGGGAGGGGATAGAGGATATTTGATGTCAACCATGATGTTTAAGAAATGGTCAAGCATGTGTTAATTTGGCCTAGAAGGGAGGGAAGAGTGCTCCATTTGCAAAGTAGTGATGGAGGGCAGAGGGAGATTACATTCTAGGAACTGAAAAGAAGAACAGCATAGCTAGAACATAGCAAGGAGGAAAATGGTGTGCCTTGATGCCAAAGCAGTAGGTAGAGACCAAAGCATTTAGGATTTTATAGGTTATATTGAAGATTTGGAACTCTATACTAAGAGCAGTTGGAAACCATTAGAGGGCTTTCAGTAGGGATTGTATAACCTGGCTAAGTTTCGTTTTAGAAAGGTCCCTGTGATATTACATAAAGATGAATTTCATAAAGGCCTGAGTATACAAATGAGTAAAAGAATTGCTGAATCAACACCATAGGCCAAGCATATTGCATACTTTAATTTCTTATGGAATCAGTCCTCAGAGCTGTGAGACTTGGCAGCCTGAGTGGAGGAAAGAAGAGTAAATAATTGGGTTGATCTAGGCTTGGGGAAGGCAAACTGAAAGTGGCCAAGAAATGAAGAAATTGAGGGTCTAGTAAAAATATAATTGAAATGATTGATCTTGAGCATCAGACCTCTTAAGGAAGGAAATAAACCGTATAAGAATTCTTAGAAGTTTTTCCTAGTCATCTAAATTGTATGAGTATATTGAATTCTGGACTGGTAATGCCTGACTGAAAGTTTTACAAGATCAAAAAGTAAAGCAAGTATGTTTGAGCTGAGTTTATTTAGTGTATCTATATTAGGAGTCTGAGCGTGGCTCTACATCTGGTACAGGGGATCAGGGGATGAATGAGTCCATAGCTTCACCTTTTAATAACTGACAACATGGCTGTACAGATTCTAATTGCCATGAAGATACTAAATGTCTTTGTCCTTTTTTAATCCAGACTATAACCTCTAGACAGAACTGGTTAGAAACAAACATTTAAATTTTTAAGTAACTTTTGCTTTTAAAATACCATTTCTTTTAATTTTTTTTAAGATGTATTTATTTAAGAAAGAGTGTGTGCATGGGCACACGTGCAAGTATGGTTAGGGGCAGGGGGAGAGAATCTTCAAGCCGACTTCCCACCTGAGCGTGGAGCCTGAAGGGGGGCTTGATCTCATGACCCATGAAATCATGGCCTGAGCCAAAACCAAGAGTCAGTCACTTTAACCAACTGAGACACCCAGGCACCCCTAAAATACCACTTTTAACATAGCTATTTTTAGTTTGTGTTTAAATGACTATCATCTTTTCCAAAATTCCATGTCAATATTAAAGTTTATAGAATTGAAAACTGGAAGAGCCTTTAATGATCACTTAATTCATTTCCCAAATGCAGTGTGTGTACCACTGGTCATAAACAGGATGATTTTGGGTAAAACATAATCAAGCATTTTTTAAAAATTCCAATATAGTTAACATATCAAGCATTTTAGGGGTGCCTGGGTGGCTCAGTCATTAAGTGTCTGCCTTCAGCTCAGGTCATGACCCCGGTGGTCCTGGGATTGAGCCCTGCATCGGGCTCCCTGCTCAGTGGGGAGCCTGCTTCTCCTCTCCCTCTGCCCCTCCCCACCACTCATGTTCTCTCTCTCTCTCAAATAAATAAATAAAACCTTTAAAAAAAACATAATAAGCATTTTAATAGTTACTCATTTATTTTAATGTGTCTTAGAAAAAAATATTTAGCATACCATACCTATGATTCATGGACTTCAGGTTGAGGTTAAAATCAATTCTGATTTTAAAAATAGTCCCTTTAAATAAAAATATTGAGTAAAAATAGGTGGTACATGAATGAAGTTTGGGAAACAATAATCTAAACCAACTCTTTTGCTATATAGAGGAGACAACAAAAGGACCCCTAATCACAAAGGCCCTTCTGTGGTGTGTAGGTAATATATGAGAGGGATAGAAGTTAACTCTATTCAA
Source organism: Callorhinus ursinus (assembly GCF_003265705.2). Classification (NCBI taxonomy): domain Eukaryota; kingdom Metazoa; phylum Chordata; class Mammalia; order Carnivora; family Otariidae; genus Callorhinus; species Callorhinus ursinus. Next base: position 25,261,198 of record NW_027397074.1, read on the forward strand.
TACATGCTACTGTTTATTCTGCCATATAGGGTTGCTTCTTACTGTTGAAACTTGAGGAAGAGACCTCTGTCTTAATAGTGGCATTGTACTTTAAATCTTCATTGTCTGTTATGGTGGCCACATGTGGCTATTTATATTAAAAATAAATGAAAATAAATAAGATTTAAAATTTGTATTAGTCACATTTCTTGTGCTTGGTTAGCCACATGTGGCTAGTAGCTACCCTACTGGACAGTACAGCTAGAAAACATTTCTATCACTGCAGAAAATTCTGTTGAGGGGCACCTGGGTGGCTCAGTTGTTAAGCGTTTGCCTTCCGCTCAGGTCATGATCCCAGGATCCTGGGATCGAGCCCCGCATCGGGCTCCCTGCTCCTCGGGAAGCCTGCTTCTCCCTCTCCCACTCCCCCTGCTTGTGTTCCTTCTCTCGCTGTGTCTCTCTCTCTCAAATAAATAAATAAATAAAATCTTTAAAAAAAAAAAAATTCTGTTGAATAGTACTGCTGTAAACTGTTGCTAAAGGACATGATTCATAACCCTTTAAAGTTTTATACCTTTCAAAGAGATGATGCTTATTAATTTGCTCACCATACTTAAGTTCTGTTAACACTGAGGTTAATGAAGTTACTAATAACAGTGCAATTAAAATAATTGATCGTGGGAAATAAGGCCAAAATGTAGTTCTCAGAATCTTAGCACCTCATCTTATTGGGAGAAGTTCTTTTTCCCTTTTTAATCAGTAAATATTGTCATGAATTCATAGCAGTTAGAATAAATATATTGAAAGACAGAGTACTCGTATAATTTCCTGATTTTCCGAATAGTTTATTCATCTTAGAATTGTATTTTGTTAAGATTTTACAACTTGTTATTTTTAAACAGATTTTCAGTGAATGGACCTAACTGGACTCTTTGAGCACATCAATAAACATGAGCGGTACCAAACCCGATATATTGTGGGCACCACACCAAGTTGATAGATTTGTTGTATGTGACTCTGAACTGAGCCTTTATCATGTGGAATCTACTGTGAATTCAGAACTCAAAGCTGGATCTTTACGTTTATCTGAAGACTCTGCGGCTACATTACTATCAATAAATTCAGATACGCCATATATGAAATGTGTTGCCTGGTATCTCAATTATGATCCTGAATGTCTCCTAGCAGTTGGACAAGCAAATGGTCGAGTTGTACTTACAAGTCTTGGTCAAGATCATAACTCAAAATTCAAAGATTTGATAGGAAAAGAATTTGTTCCAAAACATGCACGACAATGTAATACCCTTGCGTGGAATCCATTGGATAGTAACTGGCTTGCTGCTGGGCTAGATAAACATAGAGCTGATTTTTCAGTGCTGATTTGGGATATTTGCAGCAAATATACTCCTGATATAGTTCCCATGGAGAAAGTGAGACTTTCAGCAGGTGAAACTGAAACAACATTATTAGTAACAAAACCTCTTTATGAATTAGGACAAAATGATGCTTGTCTCTCTCTTTGTTGGCTTCCACGAGACCAGAAACTTCTCCTTGCTGGTATGCATCGTAACTTAGCCATATTTGATCTTCGGAATACAAGCCAAAAGATGTTTGTAAATACAAAAGCTGTTCAGGGGGTGACAGTAGACCCCTACTTCCATGATCGTGTTGCTTCCTTCTATGAAGGTCAGGTTGCAATATGGGATCTAAGGAAATTTGAGAAGCCAGTTTTGACTTTGACTGAGCAACCAAAGCCCTTAACAAAAGTAGCATGGTGTCCAACTAGGACTGGTCTGCTTGCCACTTTGACAAGGGATAGTAACATTATTAGATTATATGATATGCAGCACACACCCACTCCCATTGGAGATGAAACTGAACCCACAATAATTGAAAGAAGTGTGCAACCCTGTGACAATTACATTGCTTCCTTTGCTTGGCATCCAACCAGTCAAAATCGAATGATAGTTGTAACTCCCAACCGAACGATGTCTGACTTCACTGTTTTTGAAAGGATATCTCTTGCCTGGAGCCCAATTACATCTTTAATGTGGGCTTGTGGTCGTCATTTGTATGAATGTGCAGAAGAAGAAAATGATAATTCTTTAGAAAAAGATATAGCAACGAAGATGCGCCTTCGGGCTTTATCCAGGTACGGACTTGATACAGAACAGGTGTGGAGAAACCATATTTTAGCTGGAAATGAAGACCCACAGCTCAAATCGCTCTGGTATACCCTCCACTATATCCTTTTCATTATGAATTTCATGAGATGAATCAGGTAGAAATGTTCTTAAAATTTGCTGAAAGATCAGTTTGTAAATTTTATTCTGAATGTTTTATATGCAAATACAAGTTACATAATGCTAAAATTACAAAGTAAAAATTATTTAAAACTGTTGAACTTGAAATACTGCTTTACAGATCATGTAGAAGGAAGAAAAGTTTATCTCTGCAATAAAGTAGGACCATCTTACTTTGGCTGACACCTATTATGAATTGGCTCCAAATCAAAATAAATTTAGCTTTGAAATATGTTGTTATGCATCATCATTAGTATTTCCTATGCATTTAAATACTTATGAAGCAGTATACAGAAGACATGGATCAGAAGTCTCCAGGAAACAAAGGATCATTGGTTTATGCAGGAATTAAATCAATTGTAAAATCATCTTTGGGTAAGAAAATTCTATTTTATTTTTTAAAGTATAATTTTTGTACTGTTATTTTTCCCCCTTTATCCCCATCATTTAGTTCAGAATAATGTGCATAAATTTTTTTTTTTGATTTGGGGGTTTCTCGTTAGATATTTTAGTGAATTGTTGAGTTAAGTGTGTATTTTATATCCAGAATTCTTTTTTGGGGGAAGTCTTGATTCATTGAAGTGATACAGTCTTTCTAATCTATTCATTCATTCAGTGTTATTTTTTTTGAAGACCCACTTTGAGAGGTTTTACATTAGATGGTTTATAGGATCCTGGTTGTTAGTTTGGATGTTATCACAGTATTTTGCTTTTATAAAAGCTAAATAAAAAGACCTAATTGAGGGAGATCTCTTTATTGTGCTGCCCAAATGCTTTCACTTAGCTGTTTAATGGCAAGGTCTGGGTAACTATGTCATGAAGTATGGCCTTACCTGAAGGAGCCTTACCTGAAAGAGTCCTTGATGATTCAATGAATATATGAGTCAATGCAGGGTTGAAATTGATCAACTGTTTGAGAATAAAGATGACAAAAGAGCCAAACTTAGTTTTTCACTGAACAGTTATTCTTACTGTTTTTTATTGGAATGGCATTGTGCATTATACTATAATGCTTTACCCAACCTAGGATTCAGTATCTAGCTTTTGATAGCAGTCAAATTTGGGCCCAAGCCAAGCTGCTAGAAAAGTGGTTTATATTATTTAGTCAGAGTGGCAGTTCAAGTAATTGGTCTTTAATAGGATTTTCATAAATACTATACAAATAATACAAAATACAAAAAATAACATGCAATTTTCTGCATTCCTACAAGAACTACAATTATTAACAATATTATGAACACTTCTCCACAAGACTATACTAGACATTTATCAAACATTAATTGTTCTTCCCGTAGCTCTTTCTGATATCTCAAGGAACTGTTCAACTTAACAACATGTAAAGTATGTTTTGTTTGTAGCATATTTTACATTTATGCTGTCATGAATTTGTAGTTAAGTCAAATATCCAAAGTACGATGTTGAAATAATCTCTGTGTAAAACTGACTTATTTTCTAAATATATTTCAAAAAATAATAAAGCAACTAATATAAAAATACTTCTCCTTTTAGGAATGGTGGAAAGCAGCAGACATAATTGGAGTGGTTTGGATAAGCAAAGTGATATTCAGAATTTAAATGAAGAGAGAATTTTAGCTTTACAGCTTTGTGGGTGGATAAAGAAAGGAACGGATGTAGATGTAGGGCCATTTTTGAATTCGCTTGTACAAGAAGGGGAGTGGGAGAGAGCTGCTGCTGTGGCATTGTTCAACTTGGATATTCGGCGGGCAATCCAAATCCTGAATGAAGGAGCATCTTCAGAAAAAGGTATTAGGTTATAGTCTAAGATAATCATAGTTCGCAGAAGCCTTTAAAGAAAAGATGCTGATAACTCTCAAATATTTAGTCAATGTATTTGTGTAAATTTTTTTGAAAGAGAACACAGAACTGTAGCTATGGAAGTATTAACCCATCCCTTTTGTTTATGCCTTGGTTTATGTCTGTAAAGAACATAATGTGTCTATAAAGACAAAATGTGTCTTAAGTACCGTTTTAATAATATTACAGTGAGTGCTCAAATGCATCCATTTTTAATGCTTTTTCTTTAAAAGACAATTCACATTTTTTAAAAACGTATTTTCTTGAAGATTAGGACTACTTCAGTTTGCAAGCATTCTTTTGTTTGTTTGCAAGCATTCTGTGGCAAACATTTGAGAGTATTTTTACTTCATGTTTTGGATGGTTATTGGTTGGCTTTTAGGAAACTCTAAATGACACTTTTAGTTAGGCTAATATAGAGTATTATAAAAATCATACTTTGAGCTGCAAAAATGCTTCTACTTGAGTCTGGTGATTAAACCTACTTTCCATTTAATTTTTTTTTAAAAGGAAGAAACAGTGAAATGTGATAAAGTTTTTACTCTGACATTTTGCAGGAGAATACTCAGGCAAGTAAATTCAATCGAGAAATTAAGTTTTTTTTCTTATCAGGAATATTTCACTTGAAAATAACTAAGATGTATTTATATAGCTATTGATTTTTAATACACCTAGCAAATTATTTCTGGTATTCAGAATGCTTAATTCTTAACCTGCTGGTCCATTTTGAAACCATTACAGTTCTGTTGTACCGTAGAGAAAAACATGAAATTAACTATAATGTATTTACTTGCAGTAAAAAAGTTGAAAAAGCTAATGTTTTGCCCAGATTGGCCTCCTTTCCTTCACTTTTGCTCTAATGTAAGTCTTCCCCATTTGAGAGTACAATAGAAGATAAAGTGGCAATGAAAAAAAGAATTTGATATTTAAAGCCATTTCTAATTATAATTTTGCTACGACCTAGGAGCATGATACTTTCCTGTCATGTATACCTGGAAAATTTGGTGTTAGATTTGAATACCTATACTATCAGTAGGGGAAAAGTATCTTTCCGGTGATTTCAATAACTTTAAGGACTAAAGAAAAGATTTCACTGAGTCAGATGTTCCCTCCAGTTGGAAATAAACTGTTTTGAGCAGGATTTAGGAAGACATTCCTTTGCTGTGGTGGTGGTGGTTGTTAATCTTAAAAGACTTTATATCCAATTTAAGAGAATAGGCAGAGGAAGCAAGCACAAAGCAACTTGGGGAAAGTGTTTATAGAAATGAAGAACAAGGCCATTTAATAATATAAAGTGGGAAATGCTGTTTTATTTGGAAAAGAAAGAAAATGATTAGGATCCAGGAACAGAATAAGAAAACTGCTATAATAAATGTACAAAATACTTAAGAGTAAAAGTTAAAAGTGTATTTAGTTTTTTCTTAAAGGTGAACTTATGTTAGAAGGCTAGCCAGGGCACCTGGGTGGCCCAGTTTGTTAAGCAACTGCCTTCGGCTCAGGTCATGATCCTGGAGTCCCCGGATCGAGTCCCGCATCGGGTTCCCTGCTCAGCAGGGAGTCTGCTTCTCCCTCTGACCCTCTTCCCTCTCGTGCTTTCTATCTCTCATTCTCTCTCTCTCTCTCTCTCAAATAAATAAATAAAATCTTAAAAAAAAAAAAAAAAAGGCTAGCCAATCCATAGTGCTGACTGCCAGGTCAGCTGCTTATCAGTGACTATATAAACTGCTAAGAACTAATGTTTAAAAGACTATTGATAACAAATACTTTGTTGCAAATGTGTCCACATACAATGCTATGGTAATGCTTATAGTTAATTTTGTCCTAGAAAAATTAAAAGTCTTAAACTATTATAAGAATACTGAAATACTGGTTTTCAGAACATATACTTAAGTATGAACATTATATACTTAGGAATAGGAAAACAAAATAATTTTGAAAATTATAGTACCGATATTTACTGTCAACACTTTGAAATATGTCAGCATAAATGAACTTGATAAGGCTGACAATGATTCTGGTAATATGGCTTCACTTCTCTTCATTTAGGCCTTAAACAGTAACACTGTATAGGAACTGCCTGGAATGAGAACTTGAAAATTTATTCTTTTTTTTTTTTAGAACTTGAAAATTTAAAGATGTGCTTGTCTTGCACAGGGTTAGCAATATGGGCAAAAGTTTTATAAGAATGGACATTTTTGCCTGAGGTCCTTGCCAGATTTTCCAATCTGGATCAAAACCCTTAATTCTAGTGGGCTTATTTTTCTTTAGGTAAACGTCACCCTCTGGTCTTTGTTTATGGTTTAAGAACTGGAAGAGGAGGTATTAAGCTTTTGCTCACTTTGATTAGCTGACTGTTTTTAATGTGCAGGTGATCTGAATCTCAATGTGGTAGCAATGGCTTTATCAGGATATACGGATGAGAAAAACTCCCTTTGGAGAGAAATGTGCAGCACTCTACGACTACAATTAAATAACCCATATCTGTGTGTCATGTTTGCATTTCTGACAAGTGAGACAGGATCTTATGATGGAGTATTGGTAAGCTAATTTCTGTTTGAGAAAACTCCTTTTAAGTTAGGATTTTTTGTCTAACCTTGTTAAAATTTTCAAATGTCCATTGCATAAAATATTGTTATATTTTGATGTATTGTGTATTATTTAAAGTATCTTAAATATTTTTGAGTAGCTCTTCTTGAATGTCATTTTACAGTTAGCTCTTAATAAGCTTGATTTTTTTAAATAGTTATAACAATATAATTACAGACATAGAGAGCACAGGATTTATCCTTTAGCTTAAGAGCAGCTCTAGAATTCTACAACTATATATAAACATAAGTTGTTTTTTTTTAAATCTGGTTTAAAAGTTTTACTGAGGTATAATTGACACACAATTACTACACATATGTTAAGTGTACAATTTGAGGCTTTTTCATGTGTATACACCCACTAAACCATAACCATAATCAAAATAATAAACATATCTATTTCCCCCAAAAGTGTTCTCATGCCCCTTTGTAAGATCTCTCTCTAGACATTTAATATCCATTTTATTTCTCCAACCCCCTGTCATCCTCAGGCAATCACTAATTTGATTTCTATCATTAAAATTAGTTGGTAATTTCTAGAATTTTTTTATAAACATGTTTTATATTGAACTGTAATTTTTTAAAAGTCCATATTTTTTGTTTTAGTTAACAAACACAGGATCAATTATGGATCAGAATGACTGTATATCTTGTCCAAGTTAGTATTTACATTTTCAGACATGTATGTACCAGTTTGGAAGATAGATGATCACACTACTTACAGTGAATTATTTCATTTTTTCATTATTTGGTCTTTCATTGCTTTTTCTCTCCTGCTTTAACCACCTATAACCACATCACCAAATAGGTTCTTTATCACAAAGTGGGGAAAGAAAGAGTGAATGCAATGAGATGTGTTTGTAAGTTTCAGTTATTGGGTTTTAAGCTTCACATTAGTACTACAATTTTGTTTGCATTGTTAGACTTCTTTTTACCACTGAGAAGAGCTTTCTAGCATGAAATTTATTTGTGTTTGCCATTATAGCACTTCATGTAAAAGACACATTGCTTGAATAATTGATTTGTCAATCCCTAAGAATTTATAAAAACATGTATCTTATTGAAATATCTTAATGAAAATTTTAATGTTGTTAGTGTCCATTTTGACGATTCCTTAGTTTATATATTTTGTCCATTACTTTTAATAAATGAACTCTTGAACTTTTCTAACCACTTCAGATTAATATCCAAGAGTATGTTGGGGTTTTTGTTTGTTTTTACTACTATTACTCTTTTTTGTTAAATGAAATACTTCAATTGTTGGATTGTGAAGAAATAAAAATAATACTTTCAGGAAGTAGTAAAGTATGGTGAAGACTAGAAAAATAAGTGGATTGTTCAGATTTTAAATTGATAGAGAAGTATTCTTTAAATATTATATTTCTGTATTTTAAATTAAATGACCTATTATAAATACCCTCATTTTCTTATACCTAAATTTGGGTTATTAGGTAGGGTATATCTTACCTTGAATAGGAAGTTCAGATTTCCAAACGCCCTTGAGAGTGTACCTAATTATACTTTATGTAAATAATTATAATTAATATATCCTTGTATTAAAAATTGTTAAGTTGTAGTAATCTAGTGAAAAGTACCGAATTGGGAAATCAGAAGATGAAGGTCTTGAGTCCTTGCTCCAGCTTAGTTACTTCAGCTGGCCAGTTAACTTTTTTGGGTTTTAGTTTTCTGAGCTGTAAAATGGGACAATATATAATATAATATAATATAATATAATATAATATAATATAATATAACACTTTCCCATCAAAATTGTAACAACTTTGCCTGAATCTAAAGAGTTAAATCTAGTTTGTACCAAACATGTTCCCTCTTAAGGGCAGAACCATATTTTATAATTGAAAAAACATGCTAAGATAGGTACCAACTGAAGTGATCTTATGTTTAAAGCAGGAAAACTATATTTCATAGAATGACTTCAATGGAAATAGGGTATTTTTTCTACCTTTAGACTGTTTATTATCACAAAATTAATTACTTTTCTACATTTATAGAAATTCAAAATAGTGTTTTACAATATTGACAGGTATACAAAAATTTAAATATCACAATACCACTGAAAATTTTGTCGCAAACCTCCTTTATAACTGTATTTTACTATGGCCACAAAAGTGTCTTTATTTATAAGGATATATTTTAAAACTTACCATGTTCTATGTAGAGACATGTGTTGATAGTCTTTCCAGATTCTGTATTGGTATATTCACACTGGTATAGTCACTGATAATTCACAGATTTCCTAGATTTGTTAACTTAGCATCCCAGGAAAGATTTTCTGTTTCCCCAAAATTAATTTCTATGATGGAAGGTTTACATGGCATCTAAATCTCTTGAACCATACATCACTGCTTATATTTTATGTTGCAATTCTGTAAGACTGAACTGGAATATTTTTAAAATTAATTGGTCAGTATTTAAGATGTAAATTTTTGCTTTGCAAGAACAATAACAGCACTGACTGTCTAGAGGGAGACATTAAGAAAGGCATCTTAGGCGATCAGTGGCTCTGCCAGTATATACACAATAACTTACTACTATTGAAAATAAAATTACATATTAAGTATGTAAAATAGTCTGCAAGAGTTTAAAACTCATAGCACCTACAAGTAACTTCTTGCTCTTCTTTTCAGTATGAAAACAAAGTTGCCGTACGTGACAGAGTGGCTTTTGCTTGTAAATTCCTTAGTGATAGTCAGGTAAAAACTAATTTAATTCTATATTTGAAGTGATTAATATTTCCTCTTATTGGATTAAGAAATGAATCTTTATGTGCAAATATGTATATGTAACATTTATATATAACTTATTCTAAAAAAGTAATTTGTTAGATCAAGATACTGTAGACATGTGTATCATAACCAAAATTGTTTAAGAATCCTGACTTAATATTTTAGTTTATTTCTGCTTTTGGTCTACAGATAAAGACATTGAGCTCACCCCTTTGGGGTGCTATAAAAGAATTCCTTCATTTCTTAATACAATAAAAGTATTGAATGCATATTCTGTGTATATAATGAGAAAGAAATGCCCATAAACAACCAGTAATACAAGATGCTAAGTGCTATAATAGGAAGTCCTGGGGGAACATACAGGAATCTTGGCTAGAGGTTGGGGTGGGATGAAGTCAGAGACCTTACCAAGAGATGATTATTTTTGATAATCTTCAAGTTCCGTTTCAACTCAGATTCTGTGATTCTGTTACAGCAAGAACTTTGCAGAATACTGAGGGACGGTTCTCTTTAAATTTAAATAGTTAACCCTCTATACTTCTTTTATAGAATAATTATTAAAATATAGCAAGTGCTTTTTAAAAAATATTTTAAATAATCACGGATGCTGCATTGTAATTTATGATAGATACAGACTTCTTAAGAGATCACATCTAAATTTTTGCAAGGCTTTGTTTTAAAATGTTTTCCATAAAAATAAAACTTCCTAACGTACAGGTTTTGAAGTACAAAATATATAGTGAAACAGATTGCTTCAGAAATATCACTTTGAATTTTCTAGTTAAATAGATATATTGAAAAGTTGACCAACGAAATGAAAGAGGCTGGAAATTTGGAAGGAATACTGCTTACAGGCCTTACTAAAGATGGAGTGGACTTAATGGAGAGTTATGTCGATAGAACTGGAGATGTCCAAACAGCAAGTTACTGCATGTTGCAGGTTAGTGCAGTGTGGCAGCAACTTAAAGAAAAAGAGTGGTTAACCACCTTCTTCCTTCATTGAGTGGGTATGCCTTTTGCTTGCTTAGGATCTTTAGAAGGCATTTAATTTAGTTTAATTTTTTTTAATTTAAATTTTAGGTGATTAACATATAGTGCAATATTGGTTTCTAGAGTAGAATTCAGTAATTCATCGCGTACATACAACATCCAGTGCTCATCAAAACAAGTACCCTCCTTAATACCCATCACCCATCTAGTGCATCCCCCACCCACCTCCCTCCATCAACCCTCATTTTGTTCTCTTATCTTTAAGAGTCTCTTATGGCTTGTTTCTCTCCTTTTTTTGTTTTTCTGCCTTCCCATATGTTCATCTGTTTTCTTTCTTAAATTCCCCATATAAGTGAGATCATATGGCATTTGTCTTTCTCTGACTGACTTATTTCATTTAGCATAATACACTCTAACTCCATCCATGTCGTTGCAGATCTTGCAAAATGGCAAGATTTCATTCTTTTTGTTGGCTGAGTAGTACTCCATTGTATATACCACCTCATCTTCATTCATCAGTCCATGGACATAAGGGCTCTCTCCATAGTTCGGCCATTGTGGACATTGCTGCTATAGACATTGGGGTGTATGTGTCCCTTTGAATCTGTATTTTTGTATTCTTTGGGTAAATACCTAGTAGTGCAATTGCTGATCATAAGGTAGTTCTATTTTTAACTTTTTGAGGAACCTCCATACTGTTCTCCAGAGTGGCTGTATCAGTTTGCATTCCCACCAACAGTGTAGGAGGATTTCCCTTTCTCCACATCCTCTCCAATACCTCTTGTTTCTTGTGTTGTTAATTTTAGCCATCCTGACAGGTATGAGATGACATCTCATTTAGATTTTGTTTTGTATTTCCCTGATGCTGAGTGATGTTGAGCATCTTTTCGTGTGTCTTTTAAGCCATCTGGATGTCTTTTTTGGAAAAGTGTCTATTCATGTTTTCTGCCCATTTCTTAACTGGATTATTTGATTTTTGGGAGTTGAGTTTGTTAACTTCTTTGTGGATTTTGGATACCAACCCTTTATCAGATAATGTCATTTGCAAATATCGTCTCCCATTCCATAGGCTGCCTTTTAATTTTGTTGATTGTTTTCTTTGCTGTGCAGAAGCTTTTTATCTTGATGAAGTCCCAGTAGTGCATTTTTTGCTTTTGTTTCCCTTGCCTCTGGTGACGGGTCTGGTAAGAAGTTGCTGTGGCTGAGGTCAGGGGTTTCTGCCCGTGGTCTTCTCTAGGATTTTGATGGTTTTCTGTCTCACATTTAGATCTTTCATCCATTTTGAATTTTATTTTTGTGTATGGTATAAGAAAGTGGTTCAGTTTCATTCTTTTGCATGTGGCTGTCCAGTTTTCCCAACACCCTTTGTTGAAGAGAATTTTTTCCATTGGATATTCTTTGCTGCTGTGTTGAAGATTAGTTGACCTATAGTTGTAGGTTCATTTTTGGGTTTTCTATTCTGTTCCATTGATCTGTGTGTCTTTTTTTGTGCTAGTACCATACTGTCTTGATGATTACAGCTTTGTAATAATAGTTTGAAATCTAGAATCGTAGTGCTTCCAGTTCTGTTTTTCTTTTTCAGAATTGCTTTGTCTATTAGGGGTCTCTTGTGGTTCCATACAAATTTTAGGATTATTTGTTCTAGCTCTGAAAAATGCTGGTGTTATTTTGATAGGGATTGCATTAAATGTGTAGATTGTTTTGGGTTAGAAGGCATTTAACTTTAACCTAATCAGTTGATCTGTAGTGGACTTCTACTTTATCTTACTATCCCTCAGCTTCCTCTGTTGGGTTATCCAATTTTTCCTTTCATTTTGGGAAGTGTCAGTGTTGAACTTACATAAAGCTCAAACAGAGCAGAGAAGCCTCTCTCTGATTTGTCCAGTTCACAAAACTATACCTACTACAAAAGCGATTTCCTTTCCCTGATCTGAACTACAGTCTCACTTGAAGTGCAGAAGGCAAGTTATACCACAAGTCTCTGAACTCTCATTTTCCCTTTTTATGATTTGGGGTAACCAGTTCATCAATTTTCTCTCAGTTCTTACTGTCCAGCAGTTAAAAACAGGTTTCTGGCAAAGGTTCCCTTTGTTACTTTTGATAGAAATATGGTAAAAATTTAGAGTATTTTCCTGAGATTATAGCACTCCAGTTAATCTTATCCTTTCATGGTGTCCTCTTTCCTGCCCCTGTCCTTTCATACACTTGATAGCATGCTGTGTCCTGGGTAAATGCAGTTAAATGCCCCCTCCGACCCTGCCTTCTTAGGAACAAATACAGATACTGGCCCACAAACTGCAGTATAAACTTAGCAACTTATCAAGCCACTGCCCATTCTGTAACAAAGTGCATCATTTTTTTCTTGCTGAATTGAGGTTACCATCTATTAAATCAAACTGTAGATATGTGACTATAGAGTGCAAGTGGCCTTATACTGTTTATGAAGAGAAGTCAGCTGTTATAATTATTGTCTCCCTATGTAATGTTTCATTTTCCCTTGGGTTGCTTTTGATTTTCAGCAGTTTACCCTTGATGCTTAGTTGTACTTCTTTCTGCCCTGCTTGTGGTTCACTGAGCTTCTTGGATCTGCAAGTCAGTGTTTTTCATTAGTTTTAAAAAGTTTGGTGGTATTATTTCTTTATATATATTTTTTTCTGCTTCAGTCTCATTCTCTTCTCTTTTTGGGGCTCATATTACATGTATATTAAAACATTTGAGGGGCACCTGGGTGGCTCAGTTGGTTAAGCGACTGCCTTCGGCTCAGGTCATGATCCTGGAGTCCCGGGATCGAGTCCCGCATTGGGCTCCCTGCTCAGCAGGGAGTCTGCTTCTCCCTCTGACCCTCTTCCCTCTCGTGCTCTCTATCTCTCATTCTCTCCCAAATAAATAAATAAAATCTTAAAAAAAAATAAATTAAAATCTTTAAAAAAAAATAAAAAAATAAACCATTTGATAGTGTCCCATAGGTATCATTTTCTTTCCATCCTTTTTTTTTCTCTTCTTCAAATTGGTTAAATGCTCTTGATTTGTTCATTGACTCTTACCTCACCTGATGTTAAGTTTTTCAGCAAATTCTTAATGTTAGCTATTGTACAATTTAGTTCTAGAATCTCGATTTTTTTATAGTTTACTTTTTTTTTTTAAGATTTTATTTATTTAATAGAGAGAGAGAGACAGCAAGAGAGGAAACACAAGCAGGGGGAGTGGGAGAGGGAGAAGCAGGCTTCCTGCCGAGCAGGGAGCCCGATGCGGGGCTCGATCCCAGGACCCTGGGATCATGACCTGAGCTGAAGGCAGTTGCTTAACCGACTGAGCCACCCAGGCGCCCCTCTAGTTTACATTTTTCATTCAGATCTCTATTTGCACACTAATTGAGCATACATCTAATAGCTGCATTCAGGATTTTGCCTGCTAACTCTAACATGGGCTATTTTAGGCTTAGTTTCTATTGACTGCCTTTTTTCCTTGACTTTGAACTATATTTACCTGTTTCTTTGTGTTTCATGGTTTTTTCATTTGAATACTGGGTGTTGTGTATAGTACATTATAGAGATCTGGATTCTTTTACCTTTTTCTGAAGAATGTTGGTTAATGCTTTTGGAAGTTCAGTTACTTGCTGCTCACTTTGGTCTCAGGTTTTGTTACTGTGGATCTGTGGGAAGCCCAAGTTATTTCCCAAGCCTTTCCAATCTTAATCTCTGAACTGTTTTCCTCTGCAGATTTTGTTGGAGCTTAATTTTAGGTTTATTTGGGGCAGATCTAGAGAAGACTTATCAAATATGAGTTGACCAAATTCATTCTGAGTTTATCCCCATGGAAGGGGAAAGAGTGGATATGAAGATTTCTCCTTTTTTCTGTGAATTTTCTTTTTAAACTAGGGATTATATTCTACTTTGGTACTTAGTTCTGGCTACTTGGCCATTATCAGGACTAGAAGAAATGTTTACTTTCTTAAGAAGTGAAATTATCAGCTAAGAGAATTTAACTCTGATAACAGAAATGAATACCTAATTAATAGGTAAAAGATAAGCTCCTTCTGTTTTGATAGAATGTCTAAGGATAGATTGTCTATTAGCTGTTACAGGTTTTTTCCCTTTTTCCATTACATACGTGAAGTTCTAACATTTTACTTTTCCAAAAAACTGGGCTTCAAATTAATGCCCATGTCATCATTGGAGATTGAGACTTTCTCTACTTTGTTTATCATGTGAACTTAAGGAAGCTGTCCTGGACAGGGCTAAAAGCATTCTGTGAAAACCCAGAGCAAGCACCGGTGAAGTGTCACAGCTGCCGGGGAAAATACAGCTTTAGGAAGAGTCTTACTGGCAAGATGTTGAAGTTCTTAAGTAAAATTAAGGTAGAGAAATTGGTGCTTTTCATTGTGGCCTAGGGGCAAAAGAATGAAGAACATCTTTGGTTTGGTTTTGGGTTTTGTTTGTTTGTTTGTTTTGTTTAATTTTTAAGGTAATAAATGTATGTTTTAATTGAGCCAGAGAGAGAATAGGCGGGTTTAACTTTCAGATAAATAGGTAAACAGAAATAGCATTTCCATTCACAGTACATGCTAGATACACAAGATGAGGCTCAGCATTATTTTAAATGTGATGGAGCACTTGGGTTAGAGAGTAAACAGATTTGTGAATGCAGAGGTTTTAATTTTGGGGACAAAGTAGTGACATCCCTTTTTATTGTATTCAAGTAGGAAAGTGAATTATTTACTCTTGGGTCCTTAAACTTAAATAAGAGAGAATTACACTTTCCTGGACAGGTATAATGATAATATAATACATATTTATGTCATTAGTAGAGGCCAGCTTAAAGTAAATTAAAGAAGCTTCCATCAGTTATTTCATCTATATCCTCATTATGAACCAGCTTTTGGCAAAAAGGGAGCCTATTTCTTCTGTGTGACTCATATTCACATGTTATTTGGAATCCTCTGGCTTAGCCAGAAGAATTTTTGAACAACTCTATTAATTCATGTTTTCTTTTTAGGGTTCTCCTTTAGATGTTCTTAAAGATGAAAGAGTTCAGTACTGGATTGAGAATTATAGAAATTTATTAGATGCCTGGAGGTTTTGGCACAAACGAGCTGAGTTTGATATTCACAGGAGTAAGTTGGATCCCAGTTCTAAGCCTTTAGCACAGGTATGTAAGTACATTATTTTGGAGAGAATCAAATTGTAACGTGCTTAATGTAGCCCAAAGAGAAGTGTTCACAGCATGTTCTATTGGGTAAATTTAGAGCTCAATTTAATAAATTATTATTAGCTCATCCTTTTGCTTATACGGAGTTCCTGTTGATGTCTTTATCTATCCCAAACTGCACTCCGTCCTTGACCATCCTGGTTTTTTTTGGCCCTGCCACTTCCTAACAATCATCATGGTGGCTTGAGCTTTAGTCTGAGCTAGCACAAACGACAGCAGGCCTAGACGGTCTTAGGTAAACCTAAATCAGTCCTAGGGCTCAGCTTTTCTAGTATATTCCAAGCCCTTTCTCAATGTAAACTATTATGCTATCTTATAAATTCCATTTATGTATTCAATTTTTCTGCACTATTTCTTTGTAATAAGGAAGGATTTGCTTTTTTCTCTAACAGTATATACATATGTCTATATGTCAAATTAAACATGGACATTGTTTTTTTTTAATATTAGTTTAAAAAACATGAGCTCAGTTATCACATAAAACATGACATGAGATCACTCTATCTAAATTCGGACACTAAATACTGAGTATATCCTCAATGTGAGCACTGGATGGTGCTGTTTTCTTATTTTAGAAAGTTGAGAAATTAGTGATTATTTTAAAACAACCCGAGTTTTTGTAAAATAGCATTACATGGTAATATTTGTTATTAATCTATGTAAGTGTTTAAGAGCCCAGAATTTAAAAGCAAAATGAACATTTTCTATTACTATTATTCTAAAATTCTAGCTGCTTGACAATATAGGGTCCTTAACTCCTTTTTGTCTTAGAAATGAATGTTTTCTTTACAAGAAAATTTTGTTGAGATGGAATCATTGAACTTTGGATCAGAACTTATATTGGGTTATTTTATAGTGTTCCGATGTGAATTCTAAAGTCTTTGTTATTTCCAAAATGTTGTTATCTGATGTTTCCAAGTTTTTCTGCAGATGTCAGTGGTGGTAGAAAGGATATAACTAGAGGTAACAGAGAAGAAGTACTCAATGTCACTGTTAAGTGGAAATCCTAGATGAAAGCTAGTCAAATTTAGCAGATAAATTATTTTATAATATAAAATAAACCTTAAAAATTAAGAGTAATTTGTTAGCATCAAACTTTGAATTTTATTTTAAAGTTTGCATTATATTTATTCCTCCTTTCATTTGTTGTATAGGTGTTTGTGAGTTGCAATTTTTGTGGCAAGTCGATCTCCTACAGCTGTTCAACTGTGCCTCATCAGGGCAGAGGTTTTAGTCAGTATGGTGTCAGTGGTTCACCAACAAAATCTAAAGTCACAAGTTGCCCTGGCTGTCGAAAACCCCTTCCTCGATGTGCACTTTGCCTCATTAATATGGGAACACCTGTTTCTAGCTGTCCCGGTATGACATAATTCTGTAATATATTTTCTGAGCTGAAATTGTTCCTACATAATTGATTTAATGTTGTCAGTAGAAGACATACAAAGTTGAGTTTATATTATTTCTAAGAGCAAGCCACTTTGCTGGCTCAGAGGTTTTGTATTTCCTGGAATTTGTAAAATCTATATATTAAAAGTAAAATCTGTATTCATGATATCACAATTAACCTCACAAATGCTGGCCAATTTAAAGTTTGTGAAAAGAGCTTAAGTATTAAGTAATCCTATAATTATACTATTTTCTTACCACTTTTTCTAAGAGGAGTTCCTTCAGATTTTTTGTTTAAAAGTCAGTGCACCCTCATTTTTTAAAAATACCTTGTACACATCAAGAGCTTTTGATAGTCTCAAAGCACTTTCACATTCTCTTTTTTAATCTTCAAAACCTACCTGTGAAATACGTAGAGAAAGTGTTAGTTTAGAAATCACATCCCTTTACTTCCAAGTTTGGTGCTGCTTCTGCTATATATGTCAGTTACCTAGTGAACATACGTATTTTTTTTAATGGTTAGAAATGTTAGGATTATTGTTTCCTGCTTATGGTACCTATAGAAGAAAAATTTGAGAACGGTAGATAATTGAATATAATGTATCCAGTGGCTGGAAATATTTGAGCTATTTTATTAACCTTGAAAATTTACACTATGGCAGAAATTTTAATTAAAAATATTTGAGTATTTAGCATACTGGTATAATCAAGAACTGGTTATGGTGTCAGAATGCCTATTTTATTAGTTCTAGTTCTGTGACATTCAGTCTGTATCATTAAGAGTTCCTTTAGCCCTTGTTCATATAAAGTGTTAGATGGAGATTCTTTTTACTTATGAAATTTTATAATTCTCTTCTGCAGTTGGTTCATGTCAATTGTTTTATTTGTTACATTAACATCTGTGAAAGAGGTTTGCTGGTATCATTGGCTGAGTAATTAATTTTCAGGTTAGATTAAACAAAGGCAATTTGTAATGTTTTCAAATTTATATATTAGTTTTGATTTAAATTTTAATCAATGATTTTCATTTTATATGTTGCATGTTGATCACTTTTGTGGTCCTGATACTAGTAAATAGAAAATAATTTGGAATAAAAATCTACTACAGTGATAGAACAAGGCAAAATATTGCATAAATAAGTTAGATATGAACTGGGATACATAAAAATAGTTAAATTCAATACGTTTTTCAGACTGTAAGCTGCAGGAAGCCATAATGGCCTGAGTGCTGTTCTTTTTTGCTAGATATTAACTTTTCAATCTTTTTTTTTAAATAGGTTAAAAAATGAGAAAATGGGTTTTCAAAATTTGAAGAAAAGGCAAAACATTTCAACCTCTCTGTTATGTAGATTGTTAATTTAATGAATATTCAACACTCAGGTTTATAAAATGTTAACATTTTTCCATATTTGCTTCAGAAATTTTATTTGAAATTTGCTTCAGTAATAATTTTTTGTATATATTTGAGTACTTGCTAAGGTAAGACTGATAATGCCGAGATGTATCAGAGATCCTTGTGGAGCTTATAGTGTACAATGAGCATGGATAAAATAAGAAATGATATGTTTAAGAAAATAAATAGTGGTCCAGAATCCCTTATCTGTTATTCCAAAATCTCTAAAAAGATCTGAAAATCCAGTTTTTAACAACTTTACAGTAATCTCATGATCAAAAACAAAAACAAAACACCTGTTCAGAATTGACATGAGGCTGTTAAAGTCTTTGATTACAGAATGCTGCCTCAGACTTTGCTGGAGTTGTTATATTTGCTCATTATTTTTCTAAAATCCCAAACATTCTGTATTCTGAAACGTGTTTAGCTCCTTGAGGTGAATAAGGAATATTTTATGAAGAAAGTATTAGAATTTTGAAAGAGGGGAACATTACTTCTGTTTGAAGGATATCAGGAAAACTTTAGAAAGAAGATGCTGTTTAAGCAGGTCCTTTAAAAAAGTTTGGGAACTTTATTTATTTATTTATTTATTTATTTTAAAGATTTTATTTATTTGACAGAGAGAGACACACAGAGGGAACACAAGCAGGGGGAGTGGGAGAGGGACAAGCAGGCTTCCCGCCGAGCAAGGAGCCCGATGTAGGGCTCCATCCCAGGACCCTGGGATCATGACCTGAGCCGAAGGCATACACTTAACGACTGAGCCACCCAGGCGCCCCAAGTTGGGGAACTTTAATATGTGAAGATTTTAGAGAAGCCTTTCCAGGTGTAGACAAAGAACAAAAAGCATGAACTACGGTAAAGAGATTGGTGAATTTAAGTACAGAGAGTGTATGGGAACTAGCAGTTGCATCTGTATGACAAGGGCCTAGGAAAGTAGACTGATAGGAAATAAATTTGTTAGGAAAATTAGGGAAACCTGATTTATGATCTTTAAAGGATTTCTGAGCTAATTACAAAATACAGTTATCCTTGAACAACACGAGGGTTAGTGGCACCAACCTCTGAATAGTCAAAAATCTAGGTATAACTTGACTCCTCCAAAATTTAACTACTAGTAGTTTACTGTTGACTAGAAGCCTTACTGATAACAAAAACAGTTGATTAACACATATTATATGCTTTGTGTAATATATACTGTATTCTTATGGTAAAGTAAGCTAGGAAAATAAATGTTAAGAAAATCATAAGGAAGAGAAAATATATTTACAGTGCCATGCTGCAAAAACTCTACATGCAAGCAGATCCACACAGTTCAAACTCATGTTTTTCAAGGGTTAGCTGTAATAAGCATATTCTTTTTTAATATAAAATCAGAAGATTCTGAGTTCCAAAATAAGACAGGACCTGAAAGAAAGAAAATGCTAGCTCAAGGCAGTTTAAAGATTGAGGTGTACGAACTCCCCTGATGCTTTGCCTAAAATTAGAGATGTCATCATCCATCATGGTTCATGATCCAAATGGCCAGGATTTCCATAAGCTTATTTAACTGAGGGTTGCATATTTTTATACTCAGTTGTGCTTTAAAGATTGGAACCTGTATTGAAAATAACGCTTATAATTATAAACCTGTATAATTTTTTATAAATTTTTATAACTATAATGTTTAGTTATAAACATATTTAACATTATAAATGTTATTTATGTATCTATTTAGCACCTATTGTTCCAAGTGCTAGGAATGTTACAGTGAACAAAACACAAAAATCCCTGCCCTTATAGAGCTTAATGTATAGGAGTGATACCTTTTTTAAAGGTAAATTATTTCCTGGTTTCCTTCTTACTCTTAGTAGTAGTAGTAGTAGTAGTAGTAGTAGTAGTAATAGTAGCAGTAATAGTAGTGACTGCGTGAAACCCTAGTTTCCCTCAACTATTCTGTAGCACTTATCTTTGTAGTTCACTATGAATCTTTTAAAAGTTAAAACTATCTAAAATAAGAAAATAAAAAAATGAAAGTTAAAACTATTTGATCTTTTTTGAGTATAGGTGACACAATGTTACATAAGTTTCAGGTGTACAACTTAGTGATTTGACAAGTTGTGTTGTGCCTTGTTCACCACAAGTGTAGCTACCATCACTATTACAATATTATTGACAGTGTTCCTTACGCTCTGTCTTTTGTTACTTACTGATTACATAATTGGAAGCCTGTATCTCCCTCTCGCCTTTACCCATTTTGCTTAACCCCCCCCACACACTTTCCCTCTGGGAACCATCAATCAGTTTGTTGTCTATATTTATGGGTCTGATTCTGCTTTTTGTCTGTTTTTTTTTAATTCCATTTACGAATGGAATTGTATGGTATTTGTCCTTCTCAGTCTGACTTATTTCACTTAGCATGATACCCTCTAGGTCCATCCTTGTTGTCTCAGATGACATGGTCTCACTCTTTTTAAGGCTTTGTAATATTACTTGTATATTTATACCACATTTTCCTTATCCTTATCTATTTTCCTTATCCTTATCTGTTATCTATTATCTGTCTATTATCTATCCTTATCAGTTATCTATTGATGGAGACTTAGGTTGCTTCCATGTCGTGGCTATTATAAATAATGCTGCAATAAACATAGGGGTGCATATACCTTTTTGAGTTAGTGTTTTCATTTTCTCTGAGTAAATTCCCAATATTGGAATTACTGGATCATACAGTAATTCTGTTTTTAATTTCTTGAGGAACCTTCATATTGTTCTCCACAGTGGCTGCTCCATTTGCATTCCCAGCACTTCACACGAGTTTCCTTTTCTCCACATCCTTGCCAACATGTATTGTTCTTGTCTTTTGATTCTGGCCATTCTGACGGGTCAGATGATATCTCATTATGGTTTTGATTTGCATTTCCCTGATGATTAGTGATGTATATCTTTTCATGTGTCTGTGAGCCATTTGTATGTCTTTGGAAAAATATCTATTCAGGTTCTCTGCCCATTTTTAAATAGGATCGTGTGTTTTCTGGTGTTGAGTTATATAAGTTCTTTATATATTATGGTTATTAACCCCTTATATATCATTTGCTAAAACTATTTGATCTTTAAAAAGCCTTTTTCATGTGGCAGTGAGGTAGACCTTAATATTTTTAGCTTCATCAGAGAAACATAAGAAGTAAACTGTCCTGGATCCAGTCTGTTTTCCATGTGTTAGAAGTTACAAAAGCAAAGTGAAAATCACTTAATGAGCTAGATACTATATAAAATAGTTTATCTTTAAAAGGTCTGTATTTTCTTTCTTTTTGTTTTCTTCCTCTTTCATTGTTAATCATTTTTATGAAGCTTTTAGGAAGAATTTCAGTGTATTTACATCTTAACCGCCTATACATATTACATCTTCAACCACCTAGATATTCTTCTACCTTACTATCTTTAGCAAAAACAGATGGGTATTTTAAAAAAACCTATTTGTAAGACTATCCTTGTGGTCATTAAATTATGACTAGCAGTGGTCTAGGTAAATAGGTACACAACTGCTTAATTAAACTTAATATTTTTACTTACTCATTTTTCTATTCTTGTCCCTAATTATATATGATCTTAAAATATTTTAATTTGATCTGTTTTAGAATAAAAGAAAACATATTAAGATAGCCAAAATTAATAGAATGAGCATTTTTTGAGCACTGAAAGTTATGTAAATATATATGTGAAGATATACACATATAAACATGCATGCATAACAATACATGTTTCTTCAACTTATTTTGTGAACTGTAACATAGATAGGACTATATATATTAGGTACTATGATAAATCAAACATCATTGAAGCCTGTGTCCTGCTTAAGATAACATTGGCTGTACCAGCTCCTTTGCTCATTATTCCCTGCCTAGTACAATCTCTTTCCTCTTTCCCAGAGGTAACTACTGCCCTAAATTGTGTGTTAGTTGGTTCCTTGGTTATCTGTATAGTTCTATTACATGTTTAGTTTTGTCTCTGTTTTAAATTCCATATGAATGAATCTTATGGAATATATCCTTTGGCTTACGTTTTTTTGCTCAATATTGTTTTTGGTTTTTTTACTTTTAATGATGCTGATGAATGTAACTGTAGTTTATTCGTATTTCATTAGTATTTGGTATTCCATTCATGGCTGTAACACAGTTTTTTCCACTCTACTATGGTTGTGGGCACTTTTGGTTGTTTCCAGATTTTTACTGTTATAAACAATGCTGTTATGAACATTTCTGCATCTGAATCCTTTTAGCATGTACAGAAGTTTCTCTAGTGTATATACCTAGAAGTAGAATTAGTAAATAATGCCGTTTGCTAATGTTTTCCTTTGGATTTTTATCTCTGTTCAAGAAGAGAGATGGGCCTATAATCTGCCTTCTCATGTTATCTTTGTCTGCTTTTGTTATTAAAGTTATGCCAGCCTCAGGAAGTGCATTGGGGTATTTTCCCCAGTGTTTTTTGGAAGAGTTTGTATAGATGAAAATTACCTGTTTCTTCAGGGTTTTGTAGAACTCACCTATAAACTGGACATGGTATTTTCTCTGTGGGAAGATTTTAAACTGTTTTTCTAAAGTTGTTAATTCAGATCTTCTTTGTGGGTTTGATAATTTAAATTTTTCCATTTTTTTGAGCATTAAAAATGTAAGGAAACCCCTGTTATCCGGTAGTTTTTCAATCTAAACTAGATCATGGCATTAAAATTGCTATTTCAATATGATGTGTGATTTGTATTTTGACATAGTTTTAGAAATACCTTTTAAGAAGCTTTGAATAAAATATTTTGACAGTTAATGAAGATAATTTTCTTTAACCCATAGGAGGATCCAAATCAGATGAAAAAGTAGACTTGAGCAAGGATAAAAAATTAGCTCAATTTAACAACTGGTTCACATGGTGTCACAATTGCAGGCATGGTGGACATGCTGGTCATATGCTTAGTTGGTTCAGGTAATCAGTATGTTTCTTCTTTAATAGGCTTGGAGTTAGAGGAGGTAGAGTAAATGGCCTTTTAAATAGTTCAGGTGTATATAGCCAAAGGATAAATTTCTTTTTTGCTGTCACTTGAGTTAACAAAGGTGGTGTTGACATTTCTGTCATTAGATAGCCTATGTAATCTTAAACTATAAAATTAGTACTTATATATGATAGATTAAATATTATGTATGGGTTACATGTTTGAATAGCATTATTTGGAGAGAGGATATGTTTATAGTTTTTTTTTGTTTTTGTTTTTTTTTTACAACTAACCTAATATCCTATCACAGTATGTAATTGAAATTAGAAATTAAATGATGGAGTATGCATATCAAACAACTGTATCAGTTATCATCTAAATAAACTTCTTATGTAGTAAGTAAGCACTTCATGCAATAGAGACTCAAGCCATATTTAATTCTACTTTAAATAGTGCCAGTGGCCCTTTACTCTCATTGCTATAACTTTTACACCCAGTTTGTCATGTTGGCTTTAATTAAAACTCTGAGGACATTCCTGCCACTTTCATAACTGTAAATCAGGTATCTTGTTATATATTTAAAAGGTAAAGCTATTCACTTTTCAGTAACTTTCTCCCCAATTCAGCTTGTCAGTCATTTTTTATTTCATTCTTTTCATGCTTTTTGTCTTTGGGTTTTAATTCCTGTATTTTTTCAAATACCATTTTGAAAATTGCATTCTGCATAGAGATAGGTATATAGGTAAATGTATGTATGTATATGCTTAATTTAGATTTTTAACTGTTACTTGACCTATTTTTTTTAGGGACCATGCAGAGTGTCCCGTTTCTGCATGCACATGTAAATGTATGCAGTTGGATACGACAGGAAATCTGGTACCTGCAGAGACTGTCCAGCCATAAAATGTTACCATCTAAAGAGAAACCTTCAAGTGTGGAGCTTTCTACTAGATGTCCTTCATAGCTCAAAAACGTACCTCAGAGCAAGCCACTCATGACTTTCCTGTAATGGGAAAATAAATCATTCTATCAAATCAGCAATTGGATGTTTGAGTGATTTTGATGTGCTTCACAGAGACAAATGCTGCTGAAGTGAGCATCAGCATGTGGGCATGAATTCTGTTCAGTAGGTTGAAAAAGTTCATTTTGGAAGAGCTTTATAGGGTTTGTTGAAATTATGAACACTATGCAAGCAGAGTTTCTGGAGTAACAAAGAACAGACCTTGAACCTACATCTGCTAAGCTGAAATTGGCTATCTTTTCAGTAAAATCTGTATTATCTTTTAAAATAGAATAAAATGACCAATTTTTTACCTTTAGAATCAGAGAACCCCTACCCCATACTGGAGAATAAATTTCATCAAGGTATGGTTGGTATATATTTCTTAAGGAGTCTTTTCCTTCATACACTTTCATTTCAAGGTAAGAAATCTTTTGGCACAGACCATTATTGTCTTCCTAAGAAAAGCCTAAATTGAGAGTGTATCTTAATACTTTTTCTCTTCTGAGGAGAAAAATATGTATCATTTCAGGGGAACGTGTTATAAAACTTTCAGTTTTTCAGCCTTTTGTTTTCCAGTGTCCTCATTTGTCTTCAAAGGTTTCTCTCTTTATTAATTCATCATCTTATGCTCATCATCTAAGAGCACCTTCCTGAACACAAAGCCTATGCAAGATTATAGGTGTCTAACCATTCAGGTTAACCGGCATCAGTGTGTCCTACTGTCAGATTCCCTCCTAGTTTGGAATACTCTATTTTTTCGAAGGTACCCTCTGGGAGATGTTGGGGAAAACAGGGTCATTTTGGAGACAGTTATGCGTTAAATGTACGTTTCTTAAAGTAAGTATATTTGGGCCAATTCAGGAACTTTATTTAAAAATTTTATTCTTTTCCCTTTTCACAGCTAAATAGGAGAGAAATACAAAGGATTTGTGGCATGCTTCTCTGTTACCTGACATACACAGAGTATTGAACTGAATTTCATAGTTGAAGTTGTATTCATAGATAAAATAAAAGTAAGCATAAAAATTATTGTATAGATTTTGAAGAAAGAAATAAGCTAAAGAATTTTAAGAGCTTTCATGGTAGCAGTTTTACTTGGTGGAATTAACATCGATTACATTAGTTTGAGGTGTGACCTAAATACTGAACAGAAGCGGATTCAATTTATTTTTACTTTGAGATCTGATACAAAAGACCCTTTTCAGGGAAAACATTACATATTTATTGCATATCTACTGTAAACATCTCATCTAGATGGCAGTCTTCTTTTAAATGGAAAGAATTAGGAACAGTTAGAATATATTTTTTTTAACATAGATTGCCATAAAGGGGACTTTTTTCCAGTTTTCTTTTAAGTCAGTCTTCCTGACTTCATTTTACTAAAATACAACCTATATCTTTACCTTTAAAATTACAGTTAAAGTGTTCCTTTCAAATTTTCTGTGTCCTAAATATGAAAACTCAGCTTTAAGTAATGTTAAACTATCATAATACATTTTCATTTCTCCTTAGCTAAAGTTTGATAAAATTATTGAATTTATATTTATAATAGGGTTATATCTATTTATAATTTTGGGAAATACAATATAATAAAACAAAGCCTAGAATATAAATAATCTGCTTGTTTGTAGTCATAAAGGGTGACATTTTTAAGATTGTTTATGCCTGTGTGTTAGCCTCCTGATATTTTCTCTGAAGCCCAGATAGTCATAGAAGATGTCTGTTATATTTGTTTTGCATTTCAGTGTATGTGGACCATAAAAATAGATTCAAATTATTTTTCCATTTTTACTACTAGTCTGATATTTGGGATTATAAACTCAAGATATTTTACCTAAACGTGTTCAATAGAAGTGTTTAATAAAAGTGTTTTTATTACTTTTTAAAAAATTGAATAAACTTGGGTTGCCGTCACTGTGTCTGATCTAGAAATTATCTTTGACTCCTCTACATATAATCCAATAAAATAATATTCGTACTTATTTTGATGGCAAGTTTGATACCTAATCGTAGTAACATTTCTTTAGGCTTTTTTTTTTTCTGTTTAATATGCTTTCCAGAATGGTTATTGTGTATTTTAAAAGTAGCTTTCCATTGTCAGTGCTAAGTATTAGAGTTAGAAGGGATATAATTCTGAATGTAATTATATGGCCAAATTTAATTTCAGCTGCTCATTTGACAGCAAATATTAAAAATATGGGCTTTGAAATTTAAACTGTAATCCTAGCCCCAGTATAGTGGCCAAGTGACCTGACCTTTTTGAGCATCAATTTCCTCATATGTTAAAAGGTACAGAAATACCTCATAGGGTGGTTAGAAGTGTTAAGTGATGAAATAAACAGGAAGTACTTGTATCCCTGTCACTAGTAAGTAAGGTGGTGGTTAATAGTTATTGTTACCTTAATCTTTGTTCGTTACTCATCTTTCAGTACTTTTTAATTGAATATGGTATAATTTAAACAAAGGCTTTACATTTCTTGGGAAAATTTCCCAAGAGCTTATTTTCTGAAATCTGGATAAGTTATGGCATTTTTTTTTTTGAGGTAGGACTTAACTACTTTGTTTATCCTCTTTTTAGAATAATACTTTGTGCTTTTTGATGAAATCCTCCAAACAACCATCTAGGAGTTTGATGTGATATAGGAGTGAACCCAAGGATTAAAAATAAATTTTTGGCACATCTGGACAGCTGAGTGGTAACTCTTGAAAACTTGAGGTTTTCATATCCATATTCAACTCTTAAATCCAGGTCATTACTTTTCTAGGAGAACATATCCAGCATTATTGCTGTGTAATCCTTCCTTCTCTGCTATTTCATTACACTTGATGTTCATTTCAGTTAAAATGCTGCAGTGGTAGTAGTAATAATAGAAAGGAAGCATCCTGTGAGGTATTTTCTCCCTTGGGATAGCTGCAATTAAAACAAGTTGGACACGAATTAGTTGTACATGTCCAACGTCTGCTCAAAGGCATCAGAGAGGTGGGAGAGACATGTTAGGTGTTAGTCAGCGTCCTCACACTGAGTGTCACAAGCATGTGACCCACGTGGCCGTGGCAGAGATGGGGCTACCTGGCCAGCTGGTCTGTCTACCACTCTGACTCCTCCCACTACATCACTTGCCTGAAAATTTGATAGATCTTTTGGCTGATTATAAAAAGCAGCCCTTTACAGAAATACTAGTTTGTATAAAATATTAATTTTCCCTGAGTATAGGGAGAGAAGGAAAGCCTCCCAAAAGTTCTTGAAAGTTAATGTAATCCAAATACCAAATAACATGGATTGCCATAACAAAGAACTGATTTCACTTAGGAATGTACATGGTAAATTCATAAGTAAAATGAATATTGAGCCCAACAGTGTATTAATAATAGTCACTGTTGGTGCTTATTGTGTGCCAGGTCCCACGCACCGTATCCCATTTGATCCTCACAGTAGTTCTGTGGGGCAGGTAGACTCTTACCATTCCCATTCTGTTCATGAGGCAGTTAAGGTGTAGGGACATGACGTCACCGTGCTAGGTTACACAGCTAGTCAAGAGCAGAACTGAGATTGAGCTTCCAATCATCTGACTTCCCAGTCTGCACTTTTAATTACTATTTTATACTTCGGTGTACTGGTTTAGGGGCTGTATATAAGAAAATCCACTATGACAAAGGCTTATTATATTTAGTACTAATACATCAAAAGAGAAAAACCATGTTAACAGCGCATTGGCTGTAAAAGGCATTTGATAAAATTCAAAAATTGATTCCCAATTTGTTTGTTAGATTTAGTTATCATGCAAAGGAAGTGTTTTTCCTCCATTGTTTCCCTCCTATTTTACTATCAATTTCAAATAGCTGGCATCATGCCTAGTGGAGAAATAGTAAAATCCTTCCCATTTATGGGCAGGAGTAACACCGGGATCCTGTTGTTACCACTGGTTTTGCACACAGCAATGCAGAAGAGCAAAGCAGGAGACACACCTCGCTTCTTTTCCAAGTCCTTTAAGTTTGGTGTGGCAAAAATGCCATCAACAGTTAAAGACAAATAAACTGATAAACTACAAGATGTGTGACAAACACCCTTAATTCATAAGGAGCATTCTCAAATCTATGAAGAAAAGACACAGCCAATAGATAATATTGATCAGGAATTGTTTAGGCAAAATAAATTAAAATGGCCAATAAGAATGTTAAGTCAGTAACTAATGCTGATTAAAGCAATAGGATACTGTTCACCTGCCTGCATAGATGGAAAAGAGTAATAGGCATTTCCGTGGATGTAGGAAAGGAGCGTTCTGAGATAACGACTTGTGAGAGTATGTATCAGTACAGGAGTCCTTGAGGACTTGGGAGCAATATGTATCAAAAGCCTTAAAAGTTCACGCCCTTTGACAGTATATTGGGAGTATTTTCTGAGAGAGAGATGAGTGCACAAAGATGCAGGTTTCTAGGAAGTGGTTCATCACAGCTTTGTTTATAGTAAAAATTTAGAAACCTGAATAATGAATGGTAAGTAAGAGTAAAGAAATTGTTATGTCCAATGGAATACTAACAAACTATTCAAAAAGTATAGATATTTTTCTTGACAAAGGAAGATTGATGATACATTAATAAATGGAGGGAAAAGCAAGTTCAGTATGTATGGCATATAAACATATTTGCATGGAACACTTGAATATTTACAAAAATTTTAATAGTGGTCATTCAGGAGTGGGATTTTAAGTGACATTTTTCTTATCTGTATCCTCTAGTTTTTCTATAATGATAATAAATTACAAATGAATGTGCATATCACACATTACTGGCTTTTATGGAAGTTACCCATAATGTGGTATCTTGTTATTATGATAATGAGCAATGAAATATTGGGAATTATTCTGTGAAGTGAAGAAACTTGCTGCAAGGAAGTTGGAAAACGGTTTTCTAGATCTCATATTTTATAGTAATTATATAGGAATAATAAGATGTGGACCTTTCTCTTAATCTTATCTCTCTTATCATATATGGAAATAGTGCATTTTGCCCTCCATTTTAGCACATTAGGAAATAGATCCATAAACTAATTCTGATTTCCCTGAGGTTAGTGATTTATAATTAATGACTTAATTTCAGTATTTTCTCTCCTAGATCTTTCTCATGAGATTTCCTCACTCCTCTGTTTTGGCTCTGGGCCTGTGGCAGGAAACCTATCCTCTAAGTTTAGAATTTAGTTGGTCATTAGTAGTTCAGTCTAGAGTGCATTTTACTCATTTCCAGTAATTTAACAAGTTACCTATAATAAGCGATAATTCTGAACCACCTGCTTGTCCATGCTTCTAACCAGCAAGCATTTGTGTGCTTCGGTGTACCAGACACTGAAAGGTTATGATTTCAAAGGACTGATGGGCATCATAAGTTGTCTTGGAGGAGCTGTATGTCTAATGAAAGAGATAGACGTAAGCATAGTTTTCAACAGATGCAAATCTATTCAGGTTAATATTTATCATTGCTGGAAAGTATCATTTTAACCTCTCTCTACAAGCCAAAAAAAAAAAAAAGTTTATTTAGCTTTCCAATTTTGGACTTTCAAAAATCGTTGTCTAGTTAGAAATAATTTAATGAAGTAAAGTTTGTCTATAACATTTTTCAAAAATGGAATTTTCTTTAAAAAATGGAATTTTCTTACTGATCTATTAATAGTCCAAAATTTTGAAATGCCTTGCTAAAAACATAACTTTAGGATTAAAGTTATAAACAGGAATAAAACAAGGATCCTGTTACTGCTGGTTCTGCACATAGAAAGGAAACACACCTTGCATCTTTTCTGAGTCCTTATAGTTTGGTAATGTATGTAATTTTGTGATGTCAGAAGTAGCAGCAATAATAGTAATTCAGTACAATTTATGAAAAGCATGTGGCCTTGACATAATTTCATAACTGGAAATTCAGATGTAGGATTCTAACTAGTTGGACTCTTAAAAATACAAAGTCATAAAGACAAGGCAGTCTGGAGTATTTGAAGAAATTAATGTCTCGGAAACTTGAAAAGACATTTGCATAAGAATTCATGCAAATGGTTGGTCTTAACATCTTTTTATTTAGAGAGTATTAGCTCCGTTTACATATACAAACATACATGTGAGGTGGGATGTGCATGGGTGTATATGCAGGAAAGTCTGGAGTTGGAAGTAGCAAATGTCAAAAATCATGCTTATTCAGATTATATCACATTGCAGCCAAATATTTTGCTGATGACAGTTTAAGAACCTGCCACTGTCAAATGTGAAACTATCCTTTTTAGCAGCAAGTAATTTGATAACTATCTCATAGTAAAAATCTGAATGGTACAAAGTTCTTGTACTACATATATTATTTTCTCTATCAGTTTGGAAATTTGTTTTACTCATTAAGCAGGTATACTTAATATTTGTTAGTTAAACTAGGGGTATGTATCTTTATGATAAATTAATGTTCCCCAAAATAGATGAGGATGTATAATTAATGGAGCAAAACATTCAGCAACTTGATAGATGTGGGAGAAGTGTCTCTTTCAAAAGTAGGGATGCCTGAGTGGCTCAGTCGTTAGGTCCTAGGATCTTAAGTCCTGGGATCGAGCCCCACATCAGGCTCCCTGCGCAGCGGGAAGCCTGCTTCTCCCTCTCCCACTCCCCCTGCTTGTGTTCCCTCTCTCGCTGTGTCTTTCTCTGTCAAATAAAATCTTAAAAAAAAAAAAGTAATTTTTTTCATCTTAAATCTTATCTTTCCCTTCCATTCTTCAAAAATGGAATGTAGGGTCAAATTGTGACTCTTTGAACAAATTACCATTTTTTTATATGGATAGATTGCTGAAATATGTGAAATTCCTTTCGGAAAAGTGAGCATGAGTCTCTCAGTGAATGCTAAGATACTGCTGCCTTCCAAAAAAAGAGTACTACTCCAGGCAGGGAACATTATTTTCCCCTGGAAGGATTAGACAAGTTGGAGACAAATAAGCTGGGGCAGATTCTTGAGGTCATTTGGTACAACCATTCTTTTGGTAACATGGTTCACGTAACTTGGTGAACAACTGTTTTTTAAAATCTAGTTTATTGAATCCTATTATCTCTGTCTTAAGATACTGTTATATCAGTTATAGAATATGTTCCTTCTCGGGAGCTGAGAAATTAAAATCATGTATCATCCTTGCTGATAAAACATATCCTATGGGGAAAAAAATAGCCAAAAAGTTACTCAATAACTCTCTTGGTTTGCCTCTTGTACTTCTCTGTTCTTTTAGAGTTCATTCCCAATGTGTGGAATTCTACAGATTTCTAAATATCTCATGCTAGATTTTGAGTGGTATATATTTTCTGAAGCAGAGACATCTGAGCAGAGTGAAAATGAATTCTCATAGAACAAAATTGCCAAGCATATGTGAGGGAGCTGTAGAGAAAAAGAGCATAACTTTAATCTTCAGAGAAGCTTAAAAATAGCTCCACTGTTATTATGCATGAGGCCTGACAATTGACATTTCTCATTTTGGCAGCATTCACCCAAAGCCCTGTATCAGCAACTGAATACATTCATCTCTGGGATAAATGATTAATGAGCTGCCTATCATTTCACCTTCTTTTGTACCAAGTGGCAGAGGCTTCAGTTGATCATATTGCAGCTATCAGCATCATTATTGAAATTGATTCTGCCACTAGAAGGTTGTGCTTGGACAATCGATTAGCATTTAAATAAAAGAATTAAGTTATGGCATTAAAAATAACACAAAATCATCCCGTCCGAGTCTCTGTCACACCTGGTAAGGTTATTTGGTTTTGTTTTGCTTATCAGCCAGCATCATAGAACCTTAGATTGTGGAAGGAAACATGGTAGGCCTCAAGATTCAGTTGTTTTTGTTTTGAGTGGAACCCCCTAAGATTTCCAAACTTCCGATTCTCTTTATTAATCACTGTCACATTGTATGAAATGTAAACGAAAATGTGCAACTTGCATGCAGTGGTGCACAATGAAGTTGTCAAAATTACTGACTTTAGAGAAAAAGGAAAAGGGTAGAGTTAGAAATTTTTGAAAGGCCAGAATTAATCAGAAAGGAGAGAAGTTGGAGGATCTAGATTGACAAATGATATTCAATTACAGTGAAATGAAACTTACTCTTCAGCAAGCAGGTGTGAGAAGGAGGAGAAAGAACATCATTTAGGTGTCTTGGTGATGTGGGCTGCACTAAAACAGATGGCAGCCAGTGAGGGTCTGCACAGGCCTACAGAAAACCACTTTGGGTAAAGAGATACCCCTGAAGAAAAAGGGCTTGCACTTAGACCTTCTTTTTTAGCATTTTGCTCTTGGGATTCCTATCAAGACGTCATAATGTAACTGAACTTAAACCCCCTCCTCGTCTACGTTTGTCTTCTAGCATATGACATTCTTCTGTACATTCCCCCTATATTTTCCCATTGTTTCCTGTCTCTGCTTTCTTCTGAATTTCATAAGACCAACTGTTTAATCTACCTCTAAATTAAGACAACTATCTGAACTACATTATATCAGTTATCCAGTCAAGGTACTTGTGCATTTTCTTTAGAGCTAGGACTGGTTATACAAAGAAATAGCCATCACAGTTTTTTCTCAGTCCAGCTCCTTCTGCCCTGCACTTGATTAAGCTTCTCTCTAGATTCTAGTAGTCTGTTGGTGATGGCATTGTGAGTTCTCATTTTTTCTGGTTTGTGTATATTTTAAGCTAGAAAAGGTTGCTTTGAGGACTGCTAAGTTGAGGACATTTTTACCCAAAAATGATTGATGTAGATAACAAACTATTTTGTTGTTTTTCTTTTCTTTTTTTTAAGATTTTATTTATTTATTTGACAGAGTCACAGCGAGAGAGGGTAACACAAGCAGGGGGAGTGGGAGAGGGAGAAGCAGGCTTCCCGCGGAGCAGGGAGCCCAATGCGGGGCTCGATCCCAGGACTCTGGGATCATGACCTGAGCTGAACTGAAGGCAGACACTTAACGACTGAGCTACCCAGGTGCCTCAGTTTTTTGTTTTTCAAGTATAGTTATTCAAGTATAGTTAACATATAGTGTTATATTAGTTTCAGTTGTGCAATATAGTGATTGAACAATTCTATACATTTCTCAGTGCTCATCAAGACAAGTGTGCTCTTTATCCCCTTTATTTCTCCCATCCCTCTACCCACCTCCTCTTGGGCAACCACCAGTTTGTTTTCTGTATTTAAGAGTCCTTTTTTTTAAATTTGTCTTTTTTTTCTTAAATTCCACATATGAGTGAAATTGTATTTGTCTTTCTCTGCCTGACTTATTTCACTTAGTATAATACCATCTAGGTTCATCCACGTTGCTGCAAATGGCAAGATTTATTTTTTATGACTAATATTCCTATATATATATATATATATATATATATACTTTATATATGTACTTTTTTTCTTTAGCTTTCTTTAGTGATATATATATATATATATATATATATCACCTCTTATTCATCCATTCATTTATCAGTAAACACTTGTTTCCGTGTCTTGGCTATTGTAAATAATGCTGCAGTAAACATAGGTGCACATGTATCTTTTCAAATTAATGTTTTTATTTTCTTTGGGTAAATGCCCAGTAGTAGAATTACTAGATCATACCATAATTCTGTTTAAATTTTTTGAGGAACCTGTTTTCCACAATAGCTGCACCAATTTGCATTCCCACAGTGTGCAGGGTTCCTTTTTCTCCACATCCTAGCTACCACTCATTATTTCTTGTTTTTTTTTTTTTTATTTTAGCCATTCTGACAGGTGTAAAGTGATAGTGTTATTTTTTTTAAAGATTTTATTTATTTATTTGACAGAGACACAGCGAGAGAGGGAACACAAGCAGGGGGAGTGGGAGAGGGAGAAGCAGGCTTCCCGCTGAGCAGGGAGCCCAACGTGGGGCTCGATCCTAGGACCCTGGGATCATGACCTGAGCCGAAGGCAGACACTTAACTGACTGAGCCACCCAGGCGCCCTGATAGTGTTATTTTAATTTGCATTTGCCTGATGATTAGTGATGTGATTGAGCATCTTTTCATGTGTCTTTTGGCCGTCTGCGTGTCTTCTTTGGAAAAATGTCTATTCAAGTCTTCTGCCCAACTTTAATTGGTTTATTTGGTTTTTTGGTGTTAGGTTGTACAAGTTCTTTATGATTTTAAATATTAACTCCTTATCAGATATATCATTTGCCAACATCTCCCATTCAGTAGGTTGCATTTTTGTTTTGTTGATGGTTTTCTTTGCTTTTTATTTTGGTGTAGTCATAGTAGTTTAATTTTGCTTTTGTTTCCCTTGCCAGAGGAGACCTATCTAGAAAAATGTTTGTATGACTGATGTCAAAGAAATTACTGCTTATGTTTTCTTCTAAGAATTTTATGGTTTCAGGTCTCACATTTAGGTCTTTAATCCACTTTGAGTATATTTTTGTGTATGGTGTAAGAAGGTGGTTCAGTTTCATTATTTTGCATGTAGCTGTCCAGTTTTCCCAATGCCATTTGTTGAAGAAACTGTCTTTTTTCTATTGTATATTCTTTTTTTAAAAAGATTTTATTTATTAGTCACAGAGAGAGAGCACAAGCAGAAGGAGTGGCAGGCAGAGGGAGAAGTAGGCTCCCCGGTGAGCAAGGAGCCCAATGTGGGACTTGATCCCAGGACCCTGGAATCATGACCTGAGCTGACGGCGGACGCTTAACCAACTGAGCCACCCAGGTGTCCCTATTGTATATTCTTGCCTCCTTTGTTATAGATTAATTCACCATAAAAGCATGGGTTTATTTCTGGATTCTCTATTTTGTTCCATTGATCTGTGTGTCTGTTTTTGTGCCAGTACCATACTATATTTTGATTACTATAGTTTTGAAGTAAATCTTGAACTCTGGGGTTGTGATACCTCCAGCTTTGTTGTTCTTTTTCAAGAATGCTTTGGCTATTTGGGGTCTTTTGTGGTTTCATACACATTTTAGGATTATTTGTTCTAGTTCTGTGAAAAATGTTGGTTTGGTAGGGATGTTTTGATAGGGATTACATTAAATCTGTGGATTACTTTGGGTAGTATGGACATTTTAACAGTATTGGTTCTTCTAATCCATGAGCATGGATTATCTTTCCATTTGTTTGTGTCATCTTCAATGTCTTTCATCAATGTTCTGAATTTATCTGTTAGGCCCATCTGGTCCTATGTGTCATTCAAAGCCCTTGTTTCCTCATTGATTTTCTGTCTGGATGGTCTATCTATTGATATAAGTGAGGCATTAAAGTCCCCTACTATTATTGTATTACTATTAATTTCTTCCTTTGTGTCTGTTGATAGTTGCTGTATGTGTTTGATGTTGAATGCATAAATATTTACAATTGTTACATCCTTTTGTTGGATTGTTCTACTTATCTTTATGTAGTGTCCTTCTTTGTCTCTTGTTACGGTCTTTGTTTTAAAGTCTATTTTGTCCAATATGAATTCCTACCCCAGCTTTCTTTTCACTTCCATCTGCATGGTAAATGTGTTCCTAACCCTTCATTTTAAATCTGCATGTGTCTTTAAATCTGAAGTCTCTCTCATAGGCAGCACATAGATGGGCTGAGACCTGTATTTTGGAAAGTGGGCAGAATATGGTTAAAGTAAGAGGAAGCACTGCAGTGATATGAAAAAAAAAATACATGGAAACCAGAGTTCCACAAGTGGACTGTTAACAAACTTCCTTTAATATGTTAAAATTCTGCATTGACAAATAACTCTCTTAAGTGACAATGAGGTGAACAGGTTAGGCCAAGTTGTGTCTGATCTGGTGTGAGTGAAGGGCGCCACCTTTCTTTAAGACCCTTGACACAAATTGCTTATCAATCACCTGCTTTCCCTCCAAACCCTTTTCAGCCTAGTATTCAAGGCATCAGCTACCAACTGGTCAGCATTCATCTGTTGGCCATTTTTCACTTCACCACTGATTTGGAAAGTTACTCATAAACTATTTAAAATCATAAATCTTTAAAAAAAAATTAAGGGACAGCTGGTGGCTCAGTCAGTTAAGTGTCCAACTCTTGATCTCAGCTCAGGTCTTGATCTCAGGGTAATGAGTTCAATCCCCTCGTCAAACTCCATGCTGGGCATGGAGTGTATTTAAAAAAAATATTACTCTTTCTTAAAATAAAATGAATTAAAATCATGAATGGTAGACTGGAAGAAAACTACAGGGCCATTCAGGGAGGTGCTCTAACTGTAGTAAAGTTGGATGGAACTAGATCTCAGATCTCTTGAGTGAAGTCTAGTGTTTTCCTGTTTCACAGACAGATGAAATGGATCAGATTAATTCTTCCTTGTTAGTACAATGTATATTATATGAACTTTCAGTGATTTTTTTTAAAGCTAATTGTCGTTATAAAAATAATGCAGGCTAATGGTAAAAAAAAAAAAGTAGAACAAGCATAATATAAAAGTATTTATCTCAGCCCTTTGCTCCATTATCCCCATTATCTATATGCTATCTTCCAAAATTCCAACTTTTACTTCCCAGGGGAAACTGCTTTAAAGTTCGTATACAGGGGCGCCTGGGTGGCTCAGTTGGCTAAGCGACTGCCTTCGACTCAGGTCGTGATCCTGGAGTCGCAGGATTGAGTCCCGCGTCGGGCGCCCTGCTCAGCGGGGAGTCTGCTTCTCCCTCTGACCCTCCCCCCTCTCATGCTCTCTCTCTCTCTCTCTCTCTCATTCTCTCTCAAATAAATAAATAAAATCTTAAGTAAAATAAAATAAAATAAAGTTCGTATATACATGTAGAAATGTGCTTTACACAGACTGCATCTCTCTGTGTCAGTCTGTCAGTCTTTGCCTCTCTGTCTTCGCATGGATAAAATCTATATAAATTCCTCTCTCAAATTGCCTTTTTTAACCTAAAAATATATCTTGCAGACTTTCATTAGCCCATATATACGTACTTTTTTTTCTTTAGCTGAATGGTATGCAATTAAATGCATATATCCTCCCTTTGATGGAAGTTTAGGGTATTTCCATTTGTTGTTTTTACAGACAATGTCACAGTGAACATCCTTGCCAGTATGTCTTTGGGTATTTCTGAGTAAGCCTATCTGTCAGATAAAGTATGGAAGGGGAATTGTTGAGCCAAAAGCTGTATGTATTTTACTTTTTAAAAAAAATTTTTTATTGTTATGTTAATCACCATACATTACATCATTAGTTTTTGATGTAGTGTTCCATGATTCATTGTTTGTGCATAACACCCAGTGCTCCACGCATGTATCTTACATTTTAATAGTTATTGCCAAAAAGCCCTCATATAAACTATTTTCCTAGAAATCATCACTATAGAAAATGCCTATTTTCCCCAACATCTTCAATTGCAGGCATTATAAAATTTCTAATTATGACCATCTGGAAGGTGGAAATCTTAAAAATATTTTAATTTATGTATATTCAGTTTGAGTGAGGTTAAGCATAGAATTCGTTTGACTATCCAGTATTTATTTATGGTGCACTGCCTGTTCATTTCCATGCTCAAACTTAATTATGTTTACTTTTGAGAAAGAAATGTTGGAAAGCCCTGAATTGGATACAGTTCTATCCTTATTCATCTTTTCTTCTAAAACTTCAAAATTACCTTTGATGCATTTCTCCATTTACAGGATTTTAATGTTTTTCTTCCACATTGATCAGCCTCTTATGCCCCCTCACCAAAAGAGAAAAATAAAAACCTCCTCTTTCCTTTTATCTTCTTTTAGTTGGAATGGTTCCAGCATTGATCACATTAAAACAATTGTTTCAGCCTTTGTCAAGGGATGCATTATGTAATGGTAGAGATTATATTTTGAAGTCAAACAGAGGTGGTGATTTTGACTGTCATCCAGTAGCTAGGCAACATTAGCCAAATTAGGAAGTACCTCTCAGGTTTGATTTTCTGAGAGAGGGGGTGGGGGCTTATATATTAAATAAAATAAAGGCCAAACATAGCTCATAAGAAACCTTCAAAAATGGTATCGTCATTATTGTAAAGAATTTTGTAGAATGTAATATATTTTGCGTAATTTACTTAATTCAAAATAAGAAGCAATATATTCAGAGTGTTTTTCCAGGTTTAAGTGTTTGTTTGCCGTTAGGGTGAGGAGGACTAACAGTACTGCCAGAAGTCTCTGATTGTCTTGTTTCACAGATGATTTTTGTCATAATGTTGCTTAGCATATTGTACTCCATCATCTTGTTGCCACCTAGTGTGGGTTCTTAGTATTCATCTTCTGTCTCAGTGGTTTCCTCTGTAGGTGAAATTATATGTTTAGGGAGAGCAGAATGTCTCGTTTCGTGTTTTGAGGATACCTTTATATACTGTTAGGCCAAAGTGACCGAACTTGGCTGATTTGTTTGGAATGAAACCTATTGGAAATTTTACCTCCTGTTTACTTGAGGGCTAACTATTCAGGAACAGATCTCTATTGTGAAGACTCTTTCATTTAACTTTTGAATAAGGAATTTATTCACATGGTTCGGATGGTTTATTTCACCCTCATCCACTATCTTTGAGTTTCCCCCACACTATTCCTACCCTTGTGTAGTTAGAAATATGTCAGAGAGGTAGACAAATTCTAATGAAGTCTGACAGCACACTCAAGGTCTTCTCATTATCAGTGATTCTTGGTAGGGTTGTAGGGTTCTGGGAGGGAGGGCATTTCAGAATCTTGACTGAGAAGCTTCAGCCATGAAATTTTAATATTTATCAAAGGAAGATTTAAAAAGATTGAGAAACAGTTAAAGTAATAAACTGCCATAGATGGAATAAAATGGTTCCTGGTCTTATATCTTGGAATCTCTATTGCAGTAATCACCCTTGTGTGTGGCCACCTCTTAGAGGTTACTTATATGAAAGTATATCCTGAAGTAGTTTAAATTTGGTACCTTGGCAACTTCTTACCAAAATGCATGGTTGAAAACTACCAGTAATACTTTCATCTGTACTGAATCTAGTAATTACCCATTTTCAGATTGTAACATATTGTCTATAATGGTAACATATTACTGCAATTACATGTATAATATATAAATGTCATTACTTATATACTGTTATACAATATCGTTATGCAATTTATATTGTAATATGTTGTGACATATCCAAGCCCTATATGAGTAAAACTCATTTGCATGCCTACATTCTTGTATTATGGAAATGAATAAGTTCATTTCTTAGTAACAAGTTTCCATAGCTCATAAACACTTAAATATGTGTATCTAAAGTTTCTCATCAGCACTTTTGAAGTTTTTCCCTAAACAAAGCAACCTTTTTATTTTTCATGAAATCATTTTTCTATTTTAGCATACATTCCTTTTTCATTTTAAAGTCTGTAATCTTCATTATATAACCTGCAGGCTATATGAGTGAGGTAATCCACTCTCCCCTCTGTTGGAAGGGGGAATGTTTTCTTGTGCCACCATGTAATTTGCTTTGCAACAGTTATTGCTATTTGTAACCAGATATTGTGATCACAGGACACATGTAGCTAGATTTAGAATCTGTTGAAAACAGGGAAGGCAGTATGACTGTTTCTAAATGTCATTGACTTCATGATTTTAACTCATAAATATTTTTGAAGTTCAAATGCATCAATCCAAATCATTCATTTCTGAAATGTACTTTAGATAAATCCCTCAGTGTTCATTGCAAATGGCTGTCTTTAATATTTTATTTCCCCAAATTCCTGCAGTTTCCTAACTTCATTTCCAGTGAGATAATTTATCAGATGACTTATGTCTAGATCCTATTTTTAAAACTACAGAAGCCAAATGTCATGTATTCTAGGCAGTTTAGGGAGTCATACCTAGTGCACATGGTGCTGTATAATCCTTTCCAGGCTTTTGATCAAGAAATCGTCAATGTATATGTAACTGGTGTCTTTTACCAGTTGTAGATGAAATTTACAAATGTTTCTTTGGCTCTTTTTTTTTTCTTTTTCTTTTTGGCCTGTTCTTCCTTTAAGTGCTGAAAGAATTAACTGTGAATCAGATTAAACAGGAAGTGTTATTTTTGTTTAAGCTTTCTTAGGTATAGGTTTTGAGTCATATGTACTGATAATGTATATTCTCTGTATTGCTTAAAATGTTATTAAATTTGTATCTCAAATAATTTTAAGTTATAAGTTAAAAGCTAAAGGAATAAAAGCAACATAGGATATTTTATTCATCTTGGAATGTTATTTTTAAGTTTTCCTTAAGTAGGGCTAAAGCAGGATATTAGTGCCAGTTTTAGCAGATTAATGTTCCTGTGACATATGACAGTAATCAATTGTCTGTCCCATGCTACCTCCACTAGTAACTCAAGTTCACATTTGGAAAAGTCACATTGTATAAATTTATGAGGAGAAAACAGGGAAAGGATAGAAGCCTTTGCAGCTGTCTTAAATTCTTTTTTTAGAAACAAGTGAGATAGAAATAAATATCGTATCTCATCCTGAGTTGTTTTCGTGACTTAATCATACTGCTGAGAGTGAAGGAAATTGCTCAGTGGGTCAATTCCTTTAGGTCACCAGGTTCCAAAAGAAAAAGTCTACAAATTCCCCTGGTTTGGAAGCAATGATTTCTAATGCCTAGCTCCTCCCTTGGTCCACAGTATGTTCATCTGGAAAACATTTAGTCATTTCTGAGGAGATTCCAAAATGAGGCGGCCCCTGGTCCACTGTCTGCCTCTCATAAAAGGTCAAATACATAACTAACTAAGGCATAACATTTCTGAGCCATATGAAAGAAATAACTGACTCAGTGGGACCCTGATCACTGTTAAAGAATAACTTATCTCTTAAAGAGGTATTCTCTCATCAAGCCCAATGTCTGCCCAATACTTAGAGCTTCTCAAAAGCTACAGAAAAATATTAAGATCTTTAAGTGAAATGTGACACTGATTTTGATTTTCTTATGGTTATGCTAAATTTATTTGATACAATTTGACTTTAAATGGTCATTATGTATTAAGTGGAGTTGAGTTAATGAAAGTAAATATTAAGGCATAAATAATATTTAGTTCTTAAATAAATATCTAAGCTAAAAATATTAAAGGGCCTAGCATTTAAATCAGTAATTATTCAATAGAAGAATTTCTCCTTGCTGATTATCTTTCAAGATTTAGAGTGACAAGATACCAAGATCTTTCAATGAAACCATTCATTTAAGCCTATTAAATAAACTTTATATTGGCAGAAGACATGAACAGATACTTTATTATAACATTTTATGGTGAGAGATTCTTAGCCAAAATAATTGGCTTATTTTCCTGGGTAGTATTTCAAACTCCTGTGAAAAATGAACAGTCTCTTTAAAACGGAGGCTAATTAAGTCACAATGTCATGTGTGGTCTTGCCAGAACTGTTACACTTACTGCTCATATATTTTCCTTTCTTTCAACTTATGACACTCACTGAGAACTGTCTCAGATTTTCTCAACTTTGCATCTTAAATAATGCGTCGTATGAAATCCACAGAGATTGTTGTTATTGAACTCCCCACCTATAGATATAATCATGTTGAAAAATTTTTTTCATATGTAAAAGCCACTATATTTCAGTCCAGATCTTTTTAAAAAAAAAAAAAAAGAGGAAATGCTACAGAACATAGTGCTCTGCTTCTGGCCTTTTGTGTTATGTAAAGAAGAAACAATGGCATGCTAATGACAAATTTAATCTTGGCAGTCAAGATGAATGTATTACACTATAAATTGTTCATAGTGTACACCTCTGGTCTTAATTAGCCATCTCAGATCCTATACTCTAGGTCAAATGGGGTCATAAAGAACATAAGTGGCTTACCTCAAACCAACATCACAATTAAAAAGTAACTTAAAACATATGCATTTATTATTACTCTGGATTTAGCATCATCTTCTTAAGAAGGATAACCTGTGGTATCAGGTTATTAATTTTCTTTCAGCGACAGATCAGAATCAAATTCCACGTGAATTATATAAGGGAGGAAACCAAATTGTAGTTTCACCAAACAGAACGTACAGAATTTGGTTGTTCATAATCATAGATCTCTTTGAATCCTTAGGCCAGTTAAATATTAAACAGCTCTGAGCCAGACACCTTTAGAGATTATGCTAAACTGCTACAGATTGAAATTTCAGAGGGTAGGGACATTATTTATATGTATCTCTAGCTCAGGATTTGACACAAAATGTTTATTGAGTATTAATACAGATTAAAGGAATACCTTAAAAGACAACTTCAGAATTCTATGAATTTAGTAATTATACTAGTTTATCACTCAAACCATTTAACTCACCCTATGAAGAGATGCTTTTAGAGTTGTTTTAATTTTGCCTTTGTCAGATAAGGAAAAAAAGATCATTTGGAGAATATCTGTAAAATGACTACGAAGAAAACCATTTTGTAGTTTGTCATCCTTCACATTAGATTCTGTGTGATATTCCTTTTAGAACTTAATATTAGGGAAAAGTTTGATTATCATAAAGAATTTAAGGCTATGAAAATTGTATGGCCTCCTTCCTTTTCCTAGGTTCTCTGAACACCTGGAGCTAAATTTAACACCTACTAGTATTTCCTGTTGAGTGCATTTGTAGTTGTTATGTCCTTTTTTGATGTTTCCCTTTTTATTTTTGTATCCTAAATCTTTATGGAAATAAGTGTGATATATGTTTGTAATATCAGTGTTTTATCTTTAAAAAAAAAAAAGATTTATTTGAGAGAGAGAGAGCTCACATGGGAGCTGGGGGAGGGGTCTTGGGGGAGGAGAAGCAGACTCCACACTGAGTGCCGAGGTGGAAGGTGGGGCTCGACCCCACGACCCAGAGATCAGGACCCCAGCAGAAACCAAGAGTGGGGCGCTCAACCGACTGAGCCACCCAGGAAACCCTCAGTATTTTATCCTTAATCCTTATCTTCCCTTGTTCATTGAGTTTTGAACATTCTTGATTACTCTTTGAAATGTTACTACCTTGCCTTTCATGATACTCTTTCAGGGAGTAAATATTTGAGTGCATACTAAGCGTCAGGCATCATTGGGGTCCTTCTCCTGACTCAGTCATCTCATGGTGCTGTTCCATAAGTGAACACTTCGCTTGTGTCATTAGTTATGTGGTTTTCTCACTTTGTATGCTGTCCTTTGATTTAGGAACAGTCCCTTACTTACCACATCTGGCCCCAGATGTGCTTCAGAATTCAGAATTTTTGGATTTTAGAAAAAGTCATAGGATGCATCTGCCGTTTGATGTTATGTAACACCCTCCCCAGAGGACAGCACCCTCTAATCAAACATACTAATATTTCTGCAGTGAAGCTTGTATTTACAATAAGTGAGTTAAAGACTACAAGGAGCCTCACTACAATTCTTACTGGTTTTGGTGCCAAATGAATTTTGTCCGAAATTTAGGGAAAAGCTGTGTTTCAAACCATTTTAGATTTTGAAATCACAGATAAGGAATGGAAAGATCTCTTAAACTCTAGATATTTTAGGCAGGTTGTCTCGTAAATCTCTATCTGATCCTACATTTCCAAATACCTTCTCGACATCTTCACTAAAAGGGCCTATCAACTACTTAAATTTGTATTGAAGTGAACTTTTAGCCTCCTTGCCAACTGACCTTATCCTTGCCTCTCATTCTGTTCAGTTCCTAGCACTGAAGTCCCATGGAATCCATTATAATATGTTCTGAACTTCTTGTCTCCTGTCCTTTGTCACCTCACCTATTAGGATTTAGGTCTTCATTAGCTCTCTCCTTGGCCTCCTTGCTTCTCAAAGCAGGCTGGATGGACTAATTTATTCATACACTATGTTAGGCATTGAGAGATACCAGTAAGACAGATTTTTTAGCTACAGGTTTTTCACTATAAACACCTCTCCTTAGTGGGGAAGACTAACTAGAAGACTGGTTAAATAAACACTTGGCACAGTGGACATTTTGCAATCATTAAAAAGGATGAGATAGTTCTATATGTCAATTGCCAAGACATATTAAAGGAGAAATGCATGTTGCAGAACAGTATACTGAGGTCCCATAGACATTTATATAGTCAAAGTTCTGGAAAGTTATCTACCAATCCATAGCAGTGTCTTTGGAGAGACAATGGAACTTTACTGATTCTTGAAGTGTTTAAATATATATGCAGTAGTCCCCCCCCTTATC
This sequence comes from Callorhinus ursinus, assembly GCF_003265705.2. Taxonomy (NCBI): domain Eukaryota; kingdom Metazoa; phylum Chordata; class Mammalia; order Carnivora; family Otariidae; genus Callorhinus; species Callorhinus ursinus. Next base: position 25,305,674 of record NW_027397074.1, read on the forward strand.
CACTTTGTTTTCTGTACTTTCAGTCACCTGCAGTCCAGAAGCAGATGATTCTCCTTTGATATATCCTCAGGTCAATAGTAGCTGAAGGCTATATCACAATGCCTATGTTATTCACCTCATTTCATCTCACCACATCATCACGAGAAGGGTGAGTACAGTACAATAAGATATTTTGAAAGAGACCATGTTCATGTAACTTTCATTACAGTATATTCTAATTGTTCTAATTTATTATTAGTTATTGTTGTTAAACTCTTACAGAGCCTACTTTATAAATTAAACATTGTCATAGGTATGTGTGTATGTATGTATAGGAAAAAACAGTATAGTTAGGGTTTGGTACTATGTGAGGCATCTTCACTGGAGGTCTTGGAACATAGTCCCCATGGATAAGAGTGGGGGACTACTATATATGTGTGTGTGTGTATACATATAAAATATGTATTTATACTATATAAATATAATTAAGTTACTTTACGTTATATTCCCATCTTTATACCTCTTATCACACTTAACTTGCTCATAATCTTTTTAATTTTCAGATAAATTTATATAACATTACATTAACTCTGCTTGCCTGTTAGGGAAGCTTAGAGAATGTTTTTCTTTCTGGACATTCTAGTCAGAGCAAAGAGCAAGTTCCATGGCACCCAGATCTTAGAGGGTCTAGTGCGTTCCAGTAACAGCAGATCAGTACTGGATGGATGGTAGTTTCAAGGGGAGAGTAGGATTTGGTCTGAGGTGAGATGTAGTCAGATTGTGAAGGGCAACTACTAATTGGAAATGTGGACCTCATGTAGTCAGTGGTTCATTATTTTTGAAATGCACTTTTTATTGGGGAACCTGAGGAGGTTCATTTTTTTTAATGCACTTTTTATTGTGGGGAAATTTTAGATTTACAGAAAAGTTGTGAGATAGTAGAGTTCTTGTGTAACCCCTCCCCCAGAGTTTGTCTGCCTTTATGCTCTTACCTTATCATGGTACATTTGTCAAAACTAAGAAACCAACCCTAGTATATTACTGTTAACTCCAGCCTTTATTCAGATTTCACCAGTTTTTCCTTTGTCTTTTTCTGTTCCAGGAGCCAATCCAGGCTTAGTCTTCTCTGTGAGTTTCTCTTTTCTTGTTTTTCATGACCTTGACAGTTTGAGGGGTGATCAGGTAAGTTTGTAGAGTGTCCTTCAATTTGGGTCTGATATTTTCTCATGATTAGCTGGTGTTAAGGGTTTTTGAAAAAATACCAGAGTGGCAAAGTATCTTTTTTATCACATTAGAGGGCACATGATCTCTGCCTGTCATCACTGCTGATACTAACCTTGATCACTTCATTAAGGTAGCAGTGGCCAGGGTTCCCAACTCTAAGCTTGCCAGGAAGTTTTCCCCTTTCCAGCCTTCTCTTTTCTGTGAACTTTATAGTATGATGGTTAGAACTGATGTTAATTTCAGCTGTATTGGCTGGGAAACCCAGAGAGCCTGGAAACTGGAAGGCCATTTACAGTTAGGGCTGTTGTAATAGTTCAAGTGAGAGAGGACAACTGTCTGAACTTGCAGGGCCAGTGGCGGTGAAAAGGACTGGAGATCCTCAAGCTTTTCTGGGCAATGGGGTGGCTTATGGTAGCTTTAGAGGAAAAAGTCAGAACCACAATGAGATACCATTTCACACCCAGTGGGATGGCAGAATCAAAAAGTCAGATTATATAATGAAGTGTTGGTGAGGATGTGGAGAAATTAGAATCCTTAAACACTGCTGCTAGGAATGTAAAATGGTACAGCCACTTAGGAAATGTTTGGCAGTTCCTCAAAAACTTAAGCACATTTACCATTTGGTGCAGCAGTTCCACTTATAGGTATATATCCAAGAGAAATAAAAAATATGTACACACAAAAACGTAACACAGAATGCTCATAATAGCATTATTCATTATACCCAAATGGTGGAAACCACCCAAATTTCTGAATGATGAATGGATAAAAAGTGGTATATCCATACAGTGGAATATTTGGCCATAAAAAGGTTGATGAAGCACTGATATATGTTACAAACAGATGAATCTTGAAAACATGCTAAGTGAAAGAAGTCAGTCACAAAAGATCACATATAACTCCATTTCTTTGAAATATCTAGAATAGGCAAATCTGTAGACAGAAGGTAGATCAGCCGTTTCTTGGGGTTAGGGGGTGGTTGTGGTGGTAGAGGGATTGGGCCATGATCGGTAAAAGGTACAGGCTTTCTTCTGGGGTGATGAATGTGTTCTAAAATTGATTATAGTGATAGTATACAACTCAATATACCTAATAGCAACTGAATTGTACAGTTGAAATAGGTGAATCATATATGTGAATTATATCCTGATAAAATTATTACCGAATCAGGGAACACATGGGGGGCTGCACACATTCAAGCTACACTCGTTGAAACTCAGGTGTTGGTGGGATACCCAGGTGCAGACATTGAGCAGCTCAGAAGTGAGGTTGGGACTGGAGATATGGCACCATAAATTATTAGTAGAAATATAATAGAAATTGATGGGAAGCAAGATAGCCTATTCATTTAGTCCAATTTATTAAACAAAGTAGTTCAAGGGAAGGTTTTAAGCAGGACACCTTTAACATTTTAATAGCACAGAATTGTCAGAGGTTAACGCAACTGAGGACGGACTCTTTCTCTGGCATTCAAGACAACACTGTTGAGACTGGCTGATGTTCCTCCTAAACCTAAATCTCAACTATAATGGTCTTTGTATGTTTTACCGTAAGTGGCTGTTGCAATGTTCTTTACGTAATTTGTAGAATGTTTTGGGATAAAAGTTGAAATTGAGGATATTATCAATTTCAAATTTTGTACACCCAACATGGGGCTTGAATTTACAACCCCAAGATCAAGAGTCACATGCTCTATCAACTGAACCAGCCAGGTGTCCATAAAATAAATATTTTTGTTATAATTTACAATCTAAATGGATTTAGAATTAGTTTATTTCCTTTTTTTTTTTTTAAAGATTTTTTATTTATTTATTTGAGAGAGCTAGAATGAGAGAGAGAGCACATGAGAGGGGGGGAGGGTCAGAGGGAGAAGCAGACTCCCTGCTGAGCAGGGAGCCCGATGTGGGACTCGATCCCGGGACTCCAGGATAATGACCTGAGCCGAAGGCAGTCGCGTAACCAACTGAGCCACCCAGGCGCCCTAGTTTATTTCCTAACTGAAGAGAATGAGTTAAGCCATAATACTCGACTGGCTATATAAGTCACCAGTTATTCTGCTTTACCCTCTATCCTACACTTGTCACATCCCCTACCTGCCCATCCCCAGCATTAATTACTTAGTGGTATGAAGTACAAGTACAGGAATTTCATACTAAGAATGACAGTTAAAAGGAAGAAAAAAAGGGCGCCTGGGTGGCTCAGTTGGTTAAGAGACTGCCTTCGGCTCAGATCATGATCCTGGAGTCCCGGGATTGAGTCTCCCTGCTCAGCTGGGAGTCTGCTTCTCCCTCTGCCCCTCACCCCTCTCATGCTCTTTTTCTCATTCTCTCTCAAATAAATAAACGAAATCTTTAAAAAAGAAAAAAGAAAAAAATCAAATGATTTCATCAACTATTCTAATGATTAGAAGAAATCCCTTATTTGGCATTAGTAAATGTGGTTTCAAAATCCTGAGAAAGAGGTACTGTGATGACTAATTTTATATGTCAACTTGACTGAGCTAAGGGAAGACCAGATAGCCAGTAAAACATTATTTCTGGGTGTGTCTGTGAGGGAATTTCCAGAAGAGATTCGTTTCTGAATCAGTAGGCCCCTACAAAATAGGTGGGTATCATCCAATATGTTGAAAGCCCAAACAGAACAAAAAGGTGGAGGAATTTGCTCTCTTCCAGATCTGGGAGGTCCACCTCCTCCAGTCCTCAGACATTGGAGCTCCTGGTTCTTGGGCCTTCAGACTCTGGGATTTACACCAGTGGCCTCCCAGTCTTCAGGTCTTCAACCTTGGACTACAAGTTACATCAGCTCCCCCGACTCGAACTGTATTATCCCACTGATTTTCCTGGTTCTCTGGCTTACAGATGAGTGATCCTGGGGACTCCTTGGCTTCCCTAACCACATAAGCCAATTCCTGTAACAAAATCTTATATATAGTTCTGCTATATATGGTTCTTTTGGTTCTGATTCTCTGGAGAATTCTAATATAGGTACTCACAAATTGTAAAAGATAAAGGATTCTGTTTGCTTTTTTAATAAAATTATTTTTTTCAGAGTATCAAGGAAATAATTAACATAATGTAGCTTATGAGGTAGCAAGTAAATTCTTTATACATGTGGCCCTGGATTTCATTTGGTAGGTCTAAGTTCTGACCTTACAGCTCTGAAGATTCCAAGTTTGTGTCTGAATACATGACTAAAAGAATAAGAATGAAATGATCAACAGTATGTCCCATTTTGGCCTTTATTAATAAAGGAGAAAACTAAACTCAAGGCAACTGCTTTGTTCTTGCATCTGATCTGACCATATACAGAAGGGTTCTCTTTATAAGCACTTAACTTTCAGTATACAGACAGGTTCCATCAAAAGTGGGATACTGTAATATCTAATAAGGTTAGGTAAATGAAATTAAAAGGAGAACAAATTAAATATGAAAAATCACAGAAATCTCCCCCTCAAATATCAGGGGCTTCCTATGACAGTCTTCAATGTGCTCATCGAGATCAATCATATTGCACAACCCCCAAAGGAAAAAACTGAGGGAACTCATGGGTAATTTTCACAGCTTCATTGTATAGTCCAAGATCTGAAAAACAACATTTTAGCAAACATTTAATCTACAATAGAAAGATGTAACATCATTTATTATCTGAAAGATTTCTACCTCTTTCTCTTTTCTTTCCCTTTTAGAGATCAACTTTTTACCACCTGTCTTCTAAAACAGGGACCATCATAGCTATTTACCTAGTGGCTCTAAAAAATAAAAGATGTGGAGTATAGGCAACTATTCATTTGATATCCATTGTACAGGCAGTCCTTGCTTGGTTTTAGGTGTTATACATTATATGATGCTTTCAATGCATATGTTAAAAAAACTATTATTTGTTTGCCATATGTTTTAAGTTTCTCTTCCCACAAATACTAATTTTTACTGAGTTTCCTACATATACAATCATTACTTGAAAGCGGGCCAAAATGTTCTCCCATTTTCCTTTGGGATCAGAAAATTTTATAGAAATTGAAAGGTGGCAGGACTGAGACTCAAGACCAAGACATCTCAAGTTAAGAAGAAGAAAATCATTTTCCTCCTAATTACATGAAACTACTTAATACTAGAATGTTTTATTTACCAAAAGGATGGTTATCTTCTTTAAACTGGACAAATGATGCACACATAATGGTTGCCTTGGCCGTTACTCTTCCAACTACTTCCACGATTCCAGAGATTTCTTCTTCAAGCTAACACAAAGAACAAATTGTCAACTTGGTGCTGTCATCTTTCTAGTTGATAACTTGGAAAATGTTTAAGTTGAAAACAAAAATCACTTAAAGATAATGAGAATGTCCAGCATTTCTATAAGGACCCAATGAAAGGAGCCTTCTATTTTCTATATCTTGTGCAGTATATTCTGTATATATTAACCAAACAGCACATGGACTTGTCTTAAAAAAAAAACCAAGAAAATTTTTTTGAGTACAATAAATGTAAAATATAAAAACAGGTGATAACTAAAAGTACATGTAAATAAAAACAGAAAATAGAATTTTAAAAATGTAAAACTTTAGAGGAAAGAAAAAGATGACTTAAAAGATTTTTTTTTTTAAATGTGATTTTATGGTCTTTCATAGGAATAGAAATTGTTACCTAGTTAAGGGATGTATTAAAAAATCATGGAGCCCTGGGGTGCCTGGGTGGCTCAGTCGTTAAGCGTCTGCCTTCGGCTCAGGTCATGGTCCCAGGGTCCTGGGATCAAGCCCCACATCCGGCTCCCTGCTCTGCGGGAAGCCTGCTTCTCCCTCTCCCACTCCCCCTGCTTGTGTTCCCTCTCTCACTGTGTCTCTCTCTGTCAAATAAATAAATAAAATCTTAAAAAAAATAAAAATAAAAAATCATGGAGCCCAAAGAATGTAGAAATGTAAAGGGATATATAATGTAAGAAAGAGGACAAAAGTTTAATTTTAGAGCAGGGAAGTTATAAGCCGGTCCTTTATACAGCCACTCCAAGAATCAGAAACATCAGCAAGATGAATTAATTACAAGAGACATGGAATTAATACTTAAACATACGGGCTCCATCAACTCAATGGTTCCATTTTTGCCTTCTCCATCTGAAAGAATAAACATTTTTCCAGTAGGATGAATCTAAAAAAGAAACACAAGATTAAAAAAAACTAACCACATAAACAAAAGAAACTTTAAAATCTCATTAAAATAAAAATATTGTAAGTTTGACTGAAGATGAGCAGATTGACCCAAACACACTTAGTCAATGCACACAAAGCAATTGTTTTTGAATAATTTTGTTCAAATTATAATCTTGTTACCATATCTGGTCAAATGACACTTTGTTAAATTTGAATTTCAGATTAAACAGTACTTTTTGGTACAAATATGTCCTATATTTTCATTTGCTAAATCTGGCAACCCTGCCCTAACAACAAATTAAAGGGGGTCCATACTGTCTAAAAGTGAGATCTACTAGCACTCACGATTTAAATAGTACATATTCCACTAGAGAGTATGTTTTATTTATTTATTTTTAAAGATTTTATTTATTTGAGAGAGAGAATGAGAGAGAAGAGGGTCAGAGGGAGAAGCAGGCTCCCTGCCGAGCACGGAGCCCGATGCGGGGACTCGATCCCGGGACTCCAAGATCATGACCTGAGCCGAAGGCAGTCGCTTAACCAACTGAGCCACCCAGGCGCCCTAGAGGGTATGTTTTAAAAATTAAGCTTGATGGGGACACCTGGTTGGCTCAGTCCTGGCGTGTGCCACTCTTGACCTCAGGGTTGTGAGTTTGAGCCCTACATTGGGGGTAGAGATTACTTTAAAAAAAAGCATGATGAAGTAAAGAGAACTGGTTGTCAGAAGATTTGGGTTCTACTACTGTTAGCTGTAAAGAGTGCACTCAGATCTGGTTTGAAGGTCAGCTTTCCTAGTTGCTGTGGCCTTGAGCAGTTAACCATACACCACTCCTACCCAGTTTCCCTACCCCGCAGTCAAATAACACCTATTTAACGAAGAAGTTGTGTGGCTGAAATGAACTAAGGCTTTATAATAGATTTTTGTTTTTTCTCCCCTCAGCTTTCCCGGTTCACTGACTCCGAAACTTTGGGCCTGCTTCTCATCAGTAGAGTGAAGATGCTGCACTCTAACACTGGCATAAGAACACAGACGGCTATAAGATCTGAAAGGGACAATCGAAGAATGTTTACGGCGAATTGACTCTAACGAGAAAACGAAGTTTGAGAACAGCCAAAAATGCATGAGAAGGAAACTAGAAAAACAGAGTAGTTGTCAAGTCTGGCTAAACTAAAAAATCAGGAGGTAGATGTGTGAATCAGGTCTATAATTTTCTTTTTGTAAATACAAAAAGGAACCAGAGTGGAGGACGCTAGAATTTAGAACGGAGCGCATTCGAAAACGTCACGACTCCGCGCCATAAAAGTGGCGCCAAAATGGGGCTGCAGTGGCTAAAAAGTGTGCAGAACGTCCCCTTGTGTAAAACGAAGCAGTTGGGAGCGCAGTGATGCTCTAAGGACTGTCCTCCTCCACCCTCCCTTACCACCCTGAGGCTGCCACCTTGGCGGTCGCGGGCCCCCCCCCCCGCCTACAAAGCAGGTAGTCCAGGGCAGCGACGGCGCGCACCTTTTCCAGCCTCCCTACGAAGCAGACCGGCCGGTCGATGAACTGAGCTAGCATGCTGGCGTTGACGCGCGACCTGGGCAACTCCATGACATCCACCATGGTTGCGGTGCTAGACCTGCCGCTGGCAGGAAACAGACTACTGAAATTCTACGCCCCGCGGCGTCTATGGGGCTGAAGATGCCGACACCAATCAACGGAGACCAGCTCTCTCACTCCACCAATCAAACGCGCGGAAATCGCGATCGCAATCGCGCCGTCCCCGAAATGGACAGCGCAGGGAGGACGGCTTCCGGAAGTGGGGATCGGCTGCTTAGTGACGCGCGGCGTCCCGGAAGTTGCCCGGTCCTCCGCAGAGTGGGAAGTGGAGGCGGGGCTTGGTTGGGGCGGGCAGGCGGCTGCCTCCCGCAATCTTAGGCCTCCCTGCCCGACTTGATCCCGGAAGCAGGGTGTTGGGCTCCGGTGCGGTAGCGGCGAGGGACTGCGGCGCGAGCCTCAGGTACCTCTTCTCGCGGGAGGCGCCTCAACCTTACTGTTTCCCTTTCTCCCCTTCGACGGATGCGGAAGAAAGAGGCGGAACTCGGTTCTTGCCCTGCCGCGGTGTTTTCGGTGCTGCGCACCAGCGGTTCAAGTTTCCCCACCTCCCCGCTTCCCGGTTCTGAGTGGGAAGCGCGGGATTCGTGCTGCAGTGGAGGGATCGGGTGTTTTTGACACCCACCCTCCTGGAGACGGGAAGTGGGATCGCCAGTGATCTTTCATTACCCTTGTCAGGCTCCTGCTGCTTGGTGGCAGAGGGTCGGTGATTTAACCGCTCAAGCGGCGTCACTTACCTTTCTGTTTGACACCTGTTAGAAGAAGGTTGTACTGATTATCTCTACGACCCTTTCTAGCCCTCACAACGTGGCCACACTAAGGATATGAGAGTTTTTTCACCTCCTCCGTGTTAGCAACGAATTGAAGCTTTTGGGAATGGGGGGTGGGGTGGGGAGGATCACTGAGCTAGGTGAGGATACCAATTTAAATAGCTGTTAGATCCTAAGCAGGTGCGCTTCTCCCTGAGATACACTTTCCCTATCAAAAAACGAAGGGGTTAGATGACACGAATGTTTTGTAAGATCCCAGCAAAGTTTTACCCATGTGATTCACGGACTCGTCTTAACTTCCTGGGAACTTTCCCCCGTTGCTCCCCACACCCCAGGACAACGGAGGCATAGAAGATCACCTGTTTCAAGGAGATTGGGGGGGGGGTGGATTCTTGAATCAAGTCGCTGGCTCATGTGGTTGTTGATTTGGGGACTCTATCTGCGGGGATTGGTACTACCTTGCCAGGGATATTATAGAGTGAACTCATAAAAATACCTGCCAACTGCTGCGGAAATTGGAAAAATAACTTTTTATTTCGAAACTGAGTCCGTGAATTTGCCTAAAGCCGCGGAGTTGTCACTATTCAAATTCGAGTACTAGCCAGAGTCTCCCAATTTTATTTCCTAGTTGCCTTAAGCAAAGAAAATCCTTTATGAGACTTCAGGCTGCAATTTAAGATAGAAATCTGATATACCATAATTAAATGATAGCCTCCCTGAGTGTTTATTTAGCTGAATATATTTGTCTTTTAATTTCGTTGTCACGAAAACAAATTTCAAGGAATTTCGTTAGCAGATGCAGGATGCATGCCGTTTGTTGTATATTTAGCTGAATATATTTATCTTTTAATTTCGTTGTCACGAAAACAAATTTCAAGGAATTTCGTTAGCAGATGCAGGGTGCATGCCATTTGTTGTATACAAGAATGGTTGTACTGGTGCAAGTCAATAAAGTGTATTTTTGCGCAAAGCCTTGACGTCTTTCGCACTTCAGCGTTGCTTTGGAAAACAAGTTGATGTGCATTATCAAGGGCAGGGCGCATGAATACCTTTAACAGCAGCCCTTAACGTATCAGATGCTAATGTCATTATTTTATACTTAAAAGACCACTTTTACATACCAGTGGCCTTTAAAAAAAATGAAGATGAACAAGATAATTTAAAACAAATTTTTGGATATTTTTTGAGTCATTTAAAATGTATTGTGTAATACATAATCAATAGAGAAGAGTATATATAGCTAATTATGTATCATCATTTCCAGAGAAATTAAATGAACTCACGTGGGCCTCACATTCAGTTTAAGAAATGGAATTTAGCCAGTTAGTAGTTTGTACTTCCTCAGTTAAATCCTACTCTCTGGAGGAGCCACAGATAAACACTATCTTGAAATTTTCGTTAAGCACCCTAAGCTTTTCTATATAGTTTTACCACACATGTAGGTATTCTTAAATGGTATGTTTAATTTTGCTGGTTTTTGACCTTTATATAAACGGAATCGTACCATATATATGTATGTATGTATGTGTGTGTGTGTGTATATATATATCTGTATATCTATATATCCTCTGACTTGTTTCTTTTGCTTGCTTTTGAGATTAATCCATGTTGGCATCTGTGGGTGGAGTTCATTCTTTTCACTCAGCTGTTTTGCTGTGTTATTGACTGACATTTTGATTGTTTACAGTTCTTTTCTATTGCATACAGGGCTGCTGTGAATGTTCTTGTACCTGTTAGTTGGCGCACTTGCGCAAAGGTATATCAGAATTGCTGGAACATAGGGTGTGCATCTTCTGCTTTACTAGTAAAACCAATACAGTTGACCTTTGAACAACAGGTTTGGACCGCATGGGTCCACTTCTCTGCAGATTTTTTCAAAAAAATATAGTACAGTACTGTAAATGTATTTTCTCATGACTTTCTTTGTATTGTTTTTTTTTCTGGCTTATATATTGTAAGAATACAGCATATAATATGTATAATATATAAAATATGCGTCAATCATTTATGGCTTCTGGTAAGACTTCCTGTTAATAGTAGATTATTAGTAATTGAGTTTTGGGGGAAAGTGAAGAATTATATTCGGATTTTCGACTATAGGAGGTGGGCAGGGTGCACACCCCAACCCCCACGTTGTTCAAAGGTCAACAGTACTGTACTCGAAGTAGTTGTACTACTTCTTTTCAGAGGTATAGGAGAATTTCAGTTGATCCACATTTCTGGCAACTTATTTATTTTTTTTAAAGATTTTTTATTTATTTATTTGAGAGAGAGAGAATGAGAGATAGAGAGCACGAGAGGGAAGAGGGTCAGATGGAGAAGCAGACTCCCTGCTGAGCAGGGAGCCCGATGTGGGACTTGATCCCCGGACTCCAGGATCATGACCTGAGCCAAAGGCAGTCGCTTAACCAACTGAGCCACCCAGGCGCCCCATTTTTGGCAACTTATTAAAGTTTTTTTTACCCCTAATCTGATGGATGTAAAATGGTTTCATGTTGTGGTCCTAATTTGCTTTCCGTGATTACTGAAAGAGAACAACTTTTCAAATATTTATTGCCCAGTTGTGTTTGTCATTTTTTTTGTTTTGTTTTTTTCTGTCTTTTTTCCTTTCTTTCATTGGAAGGAGCTCTTTTAATATAGTTAAAATGTTTTTCCCTTTTGTGTAATATAGTTGAAAAGGTCACTTAAAAAATCTCCCATAAGAATCTTTTCTTAAGGGGAACCTTCTACGCTGTTGGTGGGAGTGCAAGCTGGTGCAGCCACTCTGGAACACAGTGTGGAGGTTCCTCAAAAAGTTGAAAATAGAGCTACCCTATGACCCAGCAATTGCACTACTGGGTATTTTCCCCAAAGATACAAGTGTAGTGATCCAAAGGGGTACATGCACCCCAATGTTTATAGCAGCAATGTTCACAATAGCCAAAGTATGGAAAGAGCCAAGATGTCCATCAACAGATGAATGGATAAAGAAGATGTGGTATATATATATACACACACACAATGGAGTATTATGCAGCCATCAAAAAATGAAATCTTGCCATTTGCAACAATGTGGATGGAACTAGAGGGTATTATGCTAAGCGAAATAAGTCAATCAGAGGAAGACAAGTATCATACGATCTCACTGATACGAGGATTTAGAGAAACAAGACAGAGGATCATAGGGGAAGGGAGGGAAACATGAAACAAGACGAAAACAGAGAGGGAGACAAACCATAAGAGACTCTTAATCTCAGGAAACAAACTGAGGGTTGCTGGAGTGGCCAGGGGTGGGACGGCTGGGGTGATTGAGTGATGGACATTGGGGAGGGTAAGTACTATGGTGAGCGCTGTGAATTTTGTAAGACTGATGAGTCACAGACCTGTACCCCTGAAACAAATAATACATGATATGTTAATAAAAAAATTTTTTTAATTTAAAAAAATCTTTTCTTAAAACGAGCTCTTAAAAACATTATATATTTAAAATAATAGTTTTGCCTTTCATATTTAAAAATACTCCATCATTTAGAATTTAGTTTATATGCATGTTGTCAGGTAGGTATCCATTTTCTTTTGTTTTCATTTTAGTTGTCCCAGCATCATTTTATTGACTGCATCACCATTTGCAAGCAACTGTCCGTATCACCTAGGTTTTGGTATATATGTGAGTCTGTTCCTGGGCTCCAGGTCTGTTCCATTGGTCTGTTTGTTTGTCCCTGCACAAGGACCACTCTCCAGTACTGTGGCCTTATGATAATTTTTGATGTCTAGGGGGCAACTTTTTCTCTCTTGCTGTGTTCCTCAGGAATGACTTTGTTATTCTTGCCCCTTTGTGACTGTCTATAAATTTAGCTTGACGAGTTCCATGAAAAACCTTGTTGAGACTTGATCACAACTGCATTGAATCTTTGGATTGATTTCAGCAGTAACATCTGAACAACTACACTTACTCTTCTTGACCTATTTTATCTTATTAACATCCTTCCAAAAAGTTTCATAATTTTCTATACAAAAGTCAAAAGTTTTGACTTTTAGATTAGATTTATTCCTAGCTACCTTGTTGTTGTTGCTAGTATAAACGGTATCCTGTTTAAGTTAAAGATTTTTAACTGTTACTGGTACACAGAAGTGCCTTTGACCTTTTTTCTGACCGTCCTGCTAAACTTATTTCTAGTCATTTTCTATAGAATTCTTTTAGGTTTTTTAGTCATATGTGAATAATTATAGATTTGTTTCTTAACCATTCTTACATATTTATTATATTATTATTATTTTGTCTTTTGCCCGGTTTAGAGCTTCTAGTACCATTTGAATAGCAATAGTGTTTCAGTTAAGATGGCATTTGACTGCATAAGTAAAAGTATCTTAAATACACAAAGTCTTAGTTTCACATGTTAAAGAAGTCCAGAGGCATGCAACTCAGCATGCAGCTGTGTAGTGTCTCTAAGACATCAGGGACCCAGGTTCCTTCTTTCTCTTCTTTGCTTCTCAATATCTGGCTCCATCCTTAAGGTCACCTCATAGGATAGGTGCTGAGCACTGGCCATCTAGTCTCCATTCCAGGAGCTGAGAAGTGGGCAGCAAAAGGGACTCATTTCCCTTCAAGGAGCCTTCCTGGAAGTCCCTCACAACTTGAAGTTCTGCTCATTAGGTTAAAGACTTTCCCTTCTGTTCCTACTTTGATAAGAGTTTTAATTGAGTGGTTATGGATATTTGATCAAAGGCATGTTTTTGCCTTAATTGATATGATTGAAATGAATATATTTTCTAGTGTTGACTCACACTTGCATTCCTGGAAGAAACACAAATTGGTTATATTATCTTTTATTACGTATTCCTGGATTTGGCTTGCTTTTGTTTTGTTTACGATTTTTGCATCCATGTTCATGAGTGAGATTAGCTTGTAATTTTTCTTTCTTATATAGTCCTTGTCAGATTCTGGTATTATTAGGAATATACTGGTCTCATGAAATGAGTTGCGGAGTTTCCTTTATTCTCCAGGGTTTTGTGTGAAGCTGGAATTATCTGTTCATTGATGGAATTCATGTGTAAAACACTCTGGGTCTGTACTTATTGCTTTAGGCATATCCCACAAGTTTTTGTAAGTAGATGGTCATCATCACGTTCTGAATATTTTCTAGTTTCCAACATATTTCTTTTTTGACTCATGAATTGCTTTTGTTTCCAACTGTAGAGGTTTTATTTATTAAATTTTATTGTTATTAATTTCTAACATAATTGCATTATAATCAGATGGTGTGTTCTATCTGATACTAATTCTTTGAACGTATGTGAGATTTGCTTTAAAGCTTACCAAGGATATGTTTTGTAAATGTTTCATGTGTGCTTTGAAAAAAAATTGTATGTTCCAGTTGTTGGATCAAGCTTGTTATTTGCAGTATTCAACCTTTCGTCTACCTTTCGTCTGATTAATGTTTCAATAATTGAGATAATTGTGTCAGATATCTTACAGATGGTAGCATTGGCAGTTTCTCCTTGATTCTGATGACTTCTGCTATGTATTTTTAAGGATTTGTTATTCAATATATATACAAGATAAAAATTGTGAAGTAAAATGATGACATGAAGTAGTGAGTATCTCAAATCATGCTTTTCAGCTTGATGTGGATTTTGTCAGCTACTGCTGTAGACGTGGCTTTTGGTTAGAATTTGTTTGTTGTATCTTTTTTCTATCCTGTGCTTCACTGAGGGGAGGCAAGACACAGGCGCGTGGATGCTCATTCCTTTCTCTCTCTCTAGTGGCCTTATCAGAGAGCTGACTTGGCAGGTCTCAGCTTTAGGGCAGAACAGGCTGATAGCAGCCCATGGGCTCCAGTGGTTCACTTTTTTTTTTTTTAAACAATCTTTTTCTTTTTTTTAAAGATTTTATTTATTTATTTGAGAGAGAGAGAATGAGAGACAGAGAGCACGAGAGGCACTGCCTTAACCAGGAGGCATTCATTGCGACAGGAGTGCCCAAAGGTGTGGGGCTGGATTCCTCTCTACAGGACACTGGGGTTTAGCAGAGTGCGTTGCCACTTCTCTGTTTGTTATATTTTCTCCAGTAAACCTTATTTGATATTCATACTGTGTGGTGCTTATATTTGGGTCTGTGTTGGCCTGATAACTTTCAACTTTTCTGTGTCCTCCTGTTTTAGGCGCGTCCCTTGTAAACAGTGCATATAGCTGGAGGTTTAGTTTTCCTTTTGTCCATTTACAGTGGTTGTGGCTGCTGATATTTTTGGATTTGTTTCAATAGTCATTTTGTTCTGCTTTTTTTGTTGTTTGTTTTTTTCTCCTCCCTTGCCTTCTTTTGATTTTTTAATCTTTTTCCTTAATTCCATTTTATTCCTTTGTATTAGTTTAAATGTTGTGTGTTGTTTTTACAATTTTTGTGTGTATTTTAATATGTGTCTTAAAGTCTAAAGTTACTTTACTCTGTGTCAGGACAAGAACCTATCTCTCTATTTACCTCTTTCCCAATTTTTTTTTAAAGATTTTATTTATTTATTTGACAGAGAGAGAGTACAAGCAGGGGAAGCAGCAGGGAGAGGGAGAAGCAGGCTTCCACTGAGCAGAGAGCCGGACGTGGGGCTTGATCCCAGGACCCCAGGATCATGACCTAAGCCAGAGGCAGATGCTTAACCAACTGAGCCACCCAGGTGCCCCCACCTTTTTCCCAATTTTTTAAAAAGCATTTATTTATTTATTTATTTATTTTTAGAGGGCAAGAGCGGGGGTGGGTGGAGGGGCAGAGGGAGATGGAGAGAGAAACCCAAGCAGCCTCTGTGCTGAGCATGGAACCCCTCTTGGGGCTCAACTTTACGACCCGAAGATCATGATGATCTGAGCCGAAATCAAGAGTTGGATGCTTTTAAGGGACCTCAGCCACCCAGGTGCACCTCCCTATTTTTATGCTGCTGTCTAGAGTTTTAGTTCTATCTTGATTTCTTGTAACTCCACAAATTTGGCATTATTATTGCTTTATGCAGTTACTGTTTGCTCGGAATTATTCACATATTTATCATTTTCTTATAATTTATTTTTACATGTCAACCTTTTTTTCTGGTACTTTTTCCCCCTCTTTTTGAGGTTTTTTTAAGAGAGAATCTTTGGTAATAAACTCCATTGATTCGTGTTTTCTAAATATGTTTATTTCATCCTTGGTCTCAAAAGATAGTTTTACCTCTCTGTGGAATAGAGTGCTAAACGGACAGTTACTTTCTTTCAAAACTACTTTGATATTATTTTACTCTTTGATATTATTTTATTCTATTTTTGTTGATACTGTGATTATGTTGTAAGCTGTCATATCTTTTTATCTGCTTGATCCTCAGTTTGTCTTGGATCTTGCAGTTTTCCTGTGTAATGTATCCTGATGTGGGTTTCT
Source organism: Callorhinus ursinus (assembly GCF_003265705.2). Lineage (NCBI taxonomy): Eukaryota > Metazoa > Chordata > Mammalia > Carnivora > Otariidae > Callorhinus > Callorhinus ursinus. Next base: position 25,321,753 of record NW_027397074.1, read on the forward strand.
CTCATTTAGTTTGCTGGCTGATACATTGTGCTTCGTGAATCTGATAATTCTTGTTCATTGACACTGGGACATTTTCAACCATCATCCCTTTGAACACTGCCTCTCTCCTATAATCTAACTCCTTCTGGAACTCCAATTAAAAGTAAGAAGGATGTTCTCCTGTGCTGTTGACCTCTGTTTTATAATTCATTGGTTTTGGTTCTTTGTGTTGAATTCTGGATAATTTCTTTCATATCTTCCAGTTTACTAATTCTTTATGCAGTTGTGACTCATTTGCTCTAATTTCAATACTATTTTTTATTTATTTGTTTCTAGAAGTCTTGATTGGTTCTTTTTACAAATCTTAGTAGTTGTTATTGATACTCTTTTGTCATAGTTTCAGGTTTCCCTTTATTTTTTCAAATATTACAGAATATAAAATAAATTTGTTTATAATCTAGTTTTGATACCCACAGTCTTTATGGGTCTCATTCTATAGGGTTTTTTCTTTTAAGATTTTATTTATTTATTTGAGACAGAGAGAATGAGAGAGAGAGAGAGAGAGCACACATGAGAGGGGGGAGGGTCAGAGGGAGAAGCAGACTCCCTGCCGAGCAGGGAGCCTGATGCGGGACTCGATCCAGGGACTCCAGGATCATGACCTGAGCCGGAGGCAGTTGCTTAACCAACTGAGCCACCCAGGCACCCAGGGTATTTTTTTTTTTTTTATTCTGTTGACTTTGCTGCGACTTATTTCTTCATTTCTATTGTAATTTTTGATTATGAATTCATGATTCTTGGAAGTTTTTGGTGATTTCTTTGAGATTTAGTTTGAGGGTGTGTTTCTTCACAGAAGATTTGTGTTTCCTACTTCCCTAGGTGTTTGAGCCCCAGGCTTTGTCCTTGTCCCTGTGGAGCATGGATCATTAAAGCCCAGGCTTTTAGCCATTAGAAATCAGCAGTGGTCACAGGGAAAACATTAGCTTTGGGTTTGTCGATTCCTGTCCTTTCTGGCTTATATAGGATTTCTTTATTCTTTTGTTGGCTTGGGCATACATTAAAAAAAGGCATATTTATATTTAAGACATTACCACAAATACTCTTCATCCTTTCACACAATCAATCAAAAACAAATATAAGCTGGTTTAAAGTGGGCATTCATTGGATGGAATTTCAGAAGATATAAAATGTGGCAGAGAGCATAGTAATGAACTCTGGGTCAGTTGTACTTGTTGGTCAGTCCCCTTTGTGCAATTTATGGAAATTGGAGTCAGACTTTGACATATGGTTGACAGAGCTATTGCCAGTTTTTGTCTTATGTTTCTTTACATGCATTTTGATGACAAATTGGGAAGGAGGTAAAACAGCCAGCTTTCTTGTTTCCTCAGGCATCTGACTTGTCTTCAGACAGATAGCAATACTTCTTGATTAGACGTAGCAACTTGCTAGCCACTTGCCAGTGCTAGTGCTGGTTTTACATAGGACTCAGCACCATGCTTTGTACCCACGAGCATGGGAGAGGTGGTAGATGGGCAGACAGAGAGGCAGGAACAAGCCTGGGTACTTCCTTGAATTTGGAGAAAGTGCTTTGTCTGGTTTTGTTTCTCTACGGCCCAGCACCATGCCTGGCCGGTATTTGGCCTTCACATCTCGGCTGAATGAATTAAAAAGAGAGCAGTTGAACAAACGACTGAATTTTAGCAGTTTATTTATTTATTTAGTTTTTTAATAGGCTCCAGGCCCATCATGGGGCTTGACCTCATGACCCTGAGATCAAGAGTCACATGCTGTACAGACTGAGCCAGCCAGGCACCCCATGGCAGTTTGCTTTTATTTAGAGAGGAAGTACAGACTTGTGATGATACTTGTAGGTTGTTTTGAAAGTCAAAGGACCCCTTCCTTTTTGTAATGGGGCAGGGAGAGGACAGCCCTGTATGCACCAGGCAGCGAGTTCTCACCAGACAGTGAATCTGCTGCCACCTTGATCATGAACTACCCAGCCGCCAGAATTATGAAATATAAATCTGTTGTTTGTAAGTTAAAAAAAAAAAAGAAAAGAAAGTCAAATGATACATACTTTTATAGGCAATTTTGGGAGTGATTCCTTTTGGAAGATGAATGTGGTGGCTCCTGTTGTGTATTCAAGTGAGCAGATAGAGCAATTTGAAGACCTGCACTGAATGTTTTATTATTATTATTATTTGTTGTTGTTCATTTCAGGTTTCCCTGTGCTGTAGACAGTTGTAAAGAGGTGTGACCTTACACCATTCTCCCTTACAACAGCTTTCTCCCGTAGGATTTTTATTTTATTTATTTTAAGATTTTATTTATTTATTTGACAGAGAGAGACACAGCTAGAGAGGGAACACAAGCAGGGGGAGTGGGAGAGGGAGAAGCAGGCTTCCTGCTGAGCAGAGAGCCTGACATGGGGCTCGATCCCAGGACCCTGGGATCATGACCTGAGCCGAAGGCAGAGAGGCTTAACGACTGAGCCACCCAGGTGCCTCGGGCATTATTTAAATATGCCCCAAGATATTTGTTTTATGTGAAGAGATGCTTTTTGATAAAGTTGTCTGGAGTCTTTTTCAGGATGTTTTTTCATTTCAGAGTAGCAACATTGAATGCAGTTGGTAGAAATTAGTATTGTATTAGTAGGAATCTGTGCTATTTAAAGCAAAACTTAAATGGTTTGGGGGCACCTGGCTGGCCCAAGTTGGTGACTCTTGATCTTGGGGTTGTGAATTCAAGCCCCATGTTGAGGGGTAGAGTTTACTTTAAAAAAAAATCATTAAGGGGCACCTGGGTGGCTCAGTCGGTTGAGCGTCTGCCTTCAGCTCAGGTCATGATCCCAGGGCCCTGGGATCAAGCCCCGCATCGGGCTCCCTGCTCAGCGGAGAGTCTGCTTCCCCCTCTCCCTCTGCTCCTGCACTCTCTCTCTCTCTCTCTCTCAAATAAATAAATAAAATCTTAAAAAAAAATAAATTAAAAAAATCATTAAAAGGAAAACCTTAAATGGTTTTTTGGCGGCAGTTATGTAGAATTATGCTTGTGGCATTTCTCAAACATAAAAATATATCGTTGTATCATTACTTTATGAGTCAGGGTAACACTAAAACTTGACTCTAACTTACATTCTTGGTCAATGAATGAGATCCAAATGATGTAAATTATAAGTGAAATTTGTTTGCAAGCTCTCAAAAGGCAGCAGCTTTATCTTCGAAATTTCTATATCTCCCCACACTATTTAGCATCTTTTTTTAGAAAAAAAATCTATGGTTTTCATATGTTACTCCATTAAAAAGAAGGAATTAAAAAAAAAATAAAACCTCTTGAAATTAAGATGTCGGCTGACTGGAATGCATCACATATTAGGTAATCACACCCATCTGTAGAGGAGCAGGTTACAGTGAAGAATTATCTGGCCCCACATGTTAAGAGTGAAGAGCTTGAGAAACCCTGGTTAAACATAATGGAAGGTTTTACCTTCCTTTTTTTTTTTCCCCACATTTTTATATCAATTCTAGTTAACATACAATGCAATATTGGTTTCAGGAGTAGATTCAGTGGTTCGTCACTTACATACAACACCCAGTGCTCATCATAACAAGTGCCATCCTTGTTATAATGAGCGTCAACCTACACATGATGATACCCATCACCCGTCTAGCCCATCCCCCACCCACCTCCCTCCATCAACCCTCAGTTTGTTCTCTATAGTTAACAGTCTCTTATGGTTTGTTTCCCCTTCTCCTTTTTTTCCCCTTCCTCCCATATGTTCATCTGTTTTGTTTCTTAAATTCCGCATATAAGTGAGATCATATGGTATTTGTCTTTCTCGGACTCACTTTATTTCTCTTAGCGTAATACACGCTAACTCCATCCACATCATTGCAAATGGCAAGATTTCATTCTTCTTGATGGCTGAGTAATATTCAAGTAATATATATATATATGTATATATATATATATACACCCCACATCTTCTTTATCCATTCATCACTCAATAGACATTTGGGCCCTTTCCATAGTTTGGCTATTGCTATGAACATCAGGGTGCATGTACCCTCTTTGAATCAGTATTTTTTGGGTAAATACCTAGTAGTGCAATTGCTGGATCCTAGGGTAGTTCTATTTTTAACTTTTGGAGGAACCTCCATACTGTTTTCCAGAGTGGCTGTAGTTTGCATTCCCACCAACAGTGCAAGAGGATTTCCCTTTCTCCACACCCTCACCAACACCTCTTGTTTCTTGTGTTGTTAATTTTAGCCATCCTGACAGGTATGAGATGGTATCTCATTGTGGTTTTGATTTGTATTTCCCTGATGCTGAGTGATATTGAGCATCTTTTCATGAGTCTTATAGCCATCTGGATGTCTTTTTGGAAGAAGTGTCTATTCATGTTTTCTGCCTATTTCTTAACTAGACTGTTTTTTTGGGGGTTGAGTTTGTTAAGTTCTTTGTAGATTTTGGATACCAACCCTTTATCAGTTATGTCTCTTCTGCATATCTTCTCCCATTCCATAGTCTGCCTTTTAGTTTTGTTGATTGTTTGCTTCCCTGTGCAGAAGCCTTTTATCTTGATGAAGCCCCCATAGTTAATTTTTGCTTTTGTTTCCCTTGCCTCTGGTGACATGTCTGGTAAGAAGTTGCTGCGGCCGAGGTCAGAGGTTTCTGGCCGTGTTCTTCTCAAGGATTTTGATGGTTTCCTGTCTCACATTTAGGTCTTTCATCCATTTTGAGTCTATTTTTGTGTATGGTATAAGAAAGTGGTCCAGTTTCATTCTTTTGCATGTTGCTGTCCAGGTTTCCCAATACCATTTTTTGAAGAGACTGTCTTTTTTCCATTGAATATTCTTTCCTGCCTTGCTGAGGATTAGTTGACCATATAGTTGTGGGTCCATTTCTGGGTTTTCTATTCTGTTCCATTGATCTATGCGTCTATTTTTTATATACTTTTTTTTTTAAATTTTACTTATTTCTTTATTTGAGAGAGAGTGAGAGAGCATAAGCAGGGGTAGCGGCAGAGGGAGAGGGAGAAGCAGGCTCCCCATTGAGCAGGGAGCCTGATGTGGGGCTCAGTCCCAGGACCCCAGGATCATGACCTGACCTGAAGGCAGCTGCTTAATGACTGAGCCACCCAGGCACCCCATCTATGTGTCTCTTTTTGTGCCAGTACCATAATGTCTTGATGACTACAGCTTTGTAATACAGCTTAAAGCCCAGAATCGTGATACATCCATTTTTGTTTTTCTTTTTCAGGGTTGCTTTGGCTATTCAGGCTCTTTTGTTGTTCCAAATCCTAAATTTTAGGATTTGTTCTAGCTCTGAGAAAAATGCTGTAGTATTTTGATAGGGATTGCATTAAATGTGTAGATTGCTTTGGGTAGTATACACATTTTAATAATGTTTGTTCTTCTAATCCATGAGCATGGAACGTTTTTCCATTTCTTTGTGCCTTCTTCAATTTCTTTCATAAGTGTTCTGTAGTTTTCAGCATACAGTTCTTTTACCTGTTTGGTTAGGTTGATTCCTGGTGCAAATGTAAGTGGGTAAGTACCTTGATTTAATTTTCTTTTGCTTCATTATTGATGTATAGAAAATGCAACAGGTTCTTGTACATTGATTTTATATCCTGCAACTTTGCTGAATTCACGTATTAGTTCTAGCAATTTTTTGGTGGAGTCTTTCAGGTTTTCTACATAGAGTATCATGTTGTCTGGAAATAGTGAAAGTTTGACTTCTTCCTTGCCAATTTGAATGCTTTTATTTCTTTTTGTTGTCTGATTGCTGAGGCTAAGACATCCAGTACTTTGTTAAATAGTAATGGTGAGAGTGGACATCCCTGTCTTGTTCCCAACTGCAGAGGAAAAGCTCTCAGTTTTTCCCCATTGAGGATTATATTAGCTGTGGGTCTTTTGTATATGGCCTTTATGATGTTGAGGTATGTTCCCTCTATCCCTACTTTGGTGAGGGTTTTTATCAAGCATGGATGCTATTTTGTCAAATGTTTTTCTGCATCTATTGAGAGGATCATATGGTTCTTATCCTTTCTTTTATTAATGCGGTGTATCACACTGATTGATCTGTGAATATTGAACTACCCTTGCAGCCCAGGAATACTTCCCACTTGATCGTGGTGAATGATTCTTTAATGTACTGTTGGATTTGATTTACTAGTTTCTTGTTAAGAATTTGTGCATCCATTTTCATCAGGGGGATATTGGCCTGTAATTCTCCTTTTTAGTGGGGTCTTTGTCTGGTTTTGGAATCAAGGTAATGCTGGCCTTGTAGAAGGAGTTTGGAAGTTTTCCTTCCATTTCTATTTTTTGGAACAATTTGAGAAGAATAGGTATTAACTCTTGTTTAAATGTCTGGTAGAATTCCCCTGGGAAGCCATCTAGCCCTAGACTTTTGTTTATTGGGAGATTTTTGATTACTGATTCAATTTCTTTACTGGTTATGAGTCTAGTTAAATTTTCTGTTCTTCCTGTTTCAGCTTTGATGGTTTGTATGTCTCTAGGAATTTGTCCATTTCTTCAAAATTGCCCAGTTTGTTGGCAAATAATTTTTCATAATATTCTCTTATAATTGTTTGTATTTCTGTGGTGTTGGTTGTGATCTCTCCTCTTTCAGTTGTGATTTTATTTATTTGAGTCCTTTCTCTTTTCTTTTTGTTAAGTCTGGCTTAGGGGCTTATCAAGTTTATTGATTCTTTCAAAGAACCAGCTTTTAGTTTCGTTGATCTGTTCTAGTGGGTTTTTTTTATTTGTTTGTTTCTGTATCATTTATTTCTGCTTTAATCTTATTTCCCTTCTTCTGCTGGCTTTAGGCTTTATTTGCTGTTACTTTCCTGGCTCTGTTAGGTGTAAGGCTATGTTTGTGTATTTGAGACTTTTCTTGCTTTTTGAGGAAAGCCTGCATTGCAATATACTTCCATATTAGGACTGTCTTTGCTGCATCCCAAAGGTTTTGGACTGTCATGTTTGATTTTCATTTGCTTCCATGTACTTTTTAATTTCTTCTTTAATTTCCTGGTTAACCCATTCATTCTTTAGTAGGATGTGTTTTAACTTCTGTGTATTTGTGGTCTTTACAAATTATTTCTTCTGGCTGACTTCAAGTTTCATAGTGTTGTGGTCTGAAAATATGCATGGTATGATCTCAGTCTTTCTGTACTTTTTGAGGGCTGATTTGTGACTCAGTGTGTGATCTATTCTGAAGAGTGTTCTATGTGCACTCAAAAAGAATGTGTATTCTGCTGCTTTAGGATGAAATCTTCTGAATGTATCTGTCAAGTCCATCTGGTCTATACAAAGCCATTGTTTCCTTGTTGATTTTCTGCCTAGGTGATCTGTCCATGGCTGTAAGTGGGGTGTTAAAGTCCCCTACTATTATTGTATTATTATCAATGTGTTTCTTTATGTTTGTCATTAATTGTTGCATATATTTGAGTGCTGCCAAGTTAGGGGCGTAAATATTTATAATTGTTAGATCTTTTGGATGATATAATGCCCCCCTTCATCTCTTGTCTTTGGTTTGAAATCTAGTTTGCCTGGGGGCGTCTGGGTGGCTCACTTGGTTAAGCATCTGACACTTGATTTTGGCTCATGTTATGATCTCAAGGTCGTGAGATCCAGCCATACATCAGGCTCTGCACTCAGCACAGAGTCTGCTTAAGATTCTCTCCCTTTTGTTTGCCTCCCCCCCACCGTGTGTATGTGTGTCTCTCTCGCTCTCAATAAATAAATAAATAATAAATAAATAAATAAAATCTAGTTTGTCTGATATAAGTATGGCTACTCTGGCTTTCTTTTGATGTCCATTAGCATGATAGATGGTTTTCCATCTCCTCACTTTTAATCCGGAGGTGTCTTTAGGTCTAAAATGAGTCTCTTATAGGCAGCATATAGATGGGTCTTTTTGTTTTTTTTTTTAATCCATTCTGATACCCTATGTCTTTTGTTTTTTTTAAGATTTTATTTATTTATTTGACAGAGACACAGCGAGAGAGGGAACACAAGCAGGGGGAGTGGGAGAGGGAGAAGCAGGCTTCCTGCTGAGCAGGGAGCCTGATGCAGGACTCGATCCCAGGAGTCTGGGATCATGACCTGAGCCGAAGGCAGCCACTTAACGACTGAGCCACCCAGGCACCCCTGATACCCTATGTCTTTTGATTGGAGCATTTAGTCCATTTACATTCAGAGTGATTATTGAAAGGTATCAATTTAGTGCTATTGTGTTACCTGTAAGGTTGGTTTTTCTGCTGGTGTTCTCTGTTCCTTTCTAGTCTTCGTTGCTTTTGGTCTTTTCTCCACTCAGAGAGTCTCCTTTAATATTTCTTGCAGGGCTGGTTTAGTGGTCACAAACGCCTTTAGTTTTTGTTTGGAAAACTCTCTCTCCTATTCTGAATGACAGCCTTGCTAGATAAAGTATTCTTGGCTGGATATTTTTTCCCATTCAGCACGTTGAATATATTCTGCCACTGTCTTCTGGTCTTTCAAGTTTCTATGGACAGATCTGCTGTAAACCTGATCTGTCTTACCTTGTACTTCTTGTTGCTTTCAGGATTCTTGTCTGTGTATTTTTTAAATTTGACTATGATATGTCTTGCTGATTGCCGGCTTTTGTTGAATTTAACGGGAGTTCTCTTTGCTTCTTAGATTTCAGTTTCTGTTTCCTTCCCCAGGTTAGAGAAGTTTTCAGCTATAATTTGCTCAAACCCTCTGCCCCTTTTTCTCTTTCTTCATCTTCTGGGACTCCTAGGATACCAATGTTATTATGCTTTAAGGAGTCACTGAGTTCCTTAAGTCTGTATTCATGATCCAATACTTTTCTTTCCCTCTTCTTTTCAGCTTCATTTTTTCCCATAATTTTAGCTTCTGTATCACTAATTCTTTCCTCTGATTCATCCATTTCCATTGTCATGGCATCTGTTTGGGTTTGCATCTGGGTTATAGCATTTTTAATTTTGGCCTGACTAGATTTTAGTTCTTTTAATCTCTGCAGTAAGAGATTCTCTAGTGTCTTCTATGCTCTCTTCATGCCCAGCTAGAATCCTTATAATTGTTGTTTTAAATCCTAGTTCAGGCATCTTACTTGTGTCTGTATTGATTAAATCCCTCACTGTGACTTTTTTCCTGTTCTTTCTTTTGGGGTGAGTTCCTCCATCTTGTCATTTTGTCCGGGGGCGGGGGGTGGGGGGAAAGGAATCTAGATCCTAGGTATGTTTTGGTCTGCTTGTTAAAAGCAGCTAGATCCAAAAAATATTTAAAAAAATAAATTTAAATAAATTTTAAAAAGTAAAAAGTAAAAATACATGAATAATAAAATAAAATTAAAATTTTTAATTAAAAATAATAATAAAAAATAAAAATAAAAAGGAAGATAGATCCTATTTATCCTAGAGCTGAAGCTTTGCATATTCTGATCTGTAGACTTGGTGCCTGCAAGGGGTTTGTGCTGGTGTTCTGAAGGAGGGGCCTGTTGCTCTTATTCTCAGGTGGACTTGCCCTAGTGGAGATGCACCTGCAAGGCACAAGGGGGCGGGGCTTGATGTAAGTAGCTTCGTTCTCCACTAGGTGGTGCTGTTTTGCTCCCTGAAGTTTTTCAGCACTGATGGGCCAGGTGGAAATGGCGTTGCCCTGCTCTCTCCTCCTGGGATGGGGAGCTGGCACCTGCCAGCCTTCAGGAAGCCCTCACAGAAGAGCACACAATCACCTCTGCTGTGTCCCTGGCCTCTGTTAGATCCCTGTCTTCACCCTGCCTGCCTCTGAGCTGTCTGCCTGCCAGCTGGTATGGCACTCCCGTGTTTTATCTCAGGCACAGGCTGGGTTCCAAAATTCAAAATTTTAGAGATCCCCATGGGCGGGATCCACGCTGATCTCCTGGCGGAGGGTCTGGCTGAGCTGCAGCTGTCCAGAGGCTCGTCCCAGAAATCAGAGGTGCGACCACACAGTGGCTTAGAGTTCATGGCAAGGCATAGCAGAAAGCCTGCCAAGACTCACTGCTTTAGCCAATGCCTCTGTTCCTATGCTAGCCAATGGGGCAGCTCATTGGCTCCCTCTGGGTCCTTTGCCCCTGGAGAGGTCACAGCAACCCCTCTCCCAAATGTACTCCAAGCAGGGAAACTGGCTTTCCACATTAGACCCAGGGGATCCTCAGACCTCACTGCCCACTCCAGGGTCTCTGCCTTCCTTCCCCACTGGAGCACTGCTAAGACCCAGGCATGACCCTGGTGATGTTGCCAACCTCTGAAACTTCACACTTTGTGATCTCTGAAACTTCACACCCTGCACTTCCCTATTAATAAGAACTTGATGCTCCACTCTTCTCCTTTTCTCGGTCAGTGGTTTTAGGGAAGAGTTTTTCTTGTGCAGTTCTCTGTGCGCCCATTCCCACTCTTTCTTTCTCTCTCACTCCTCTCTCTGCAATCAGGACTCCCTCCCCAATGCAGCACCCGCATCTCTTCTCTCTCCCAAATCAACTCTCTGCAGTTCCTACCTTCCACGATGTGGCGGTTTTTTATTTGTGTGTTTTTCAGCTCTAGTTGTGCATTTTCACTCTCTTAGTCCTCTGATCGATTGCTTGGATGTTCAGAATGATTTGATATTTATCTAGCTGTGTTCCAGGGAGGAGGTAAGCCTAGGGTCTCCCTACTCCTCTGCCATCTTAACTCCTCTGAGATTTTGCCTTCCTAAATTAGTAGAGTCAGGGGAGACATTATTATTATGCTGTTCTTTTTTTTTTTTTTTTATGAATAAGGGACAGGAGAGGGAAAAGCAGCCAGTTGTTATCACTGCCAGGATACCAGTCTTGATTCTGAAAATAATAGGATAGCTAATTAAAAGGAAAACAAACCAACAAAAATCCCCAAATCCAACAATAACAATAAAACTACATAAAACCTCCCTGGTAATTGGGGGTCATATTTATTTACAAAGTAATGGAGGAGAGTAAAATTGCATGAGGTCCATTTTACTCTTAGTGAGATTGTCTGTATGCAATGATGTAAAAAGGGTACGAGAAGAAGGAATGTTCTGTTCTAAAACTTTCTTGGACCAGCTTGTGACTTTTCAAGATGACTTTGTCATATGCTTGAAAAGCAATTCCACTAGAGAAAATTCCAGAAAATTAGTAATGTCAGATTATGTAATGCTTCCAAGATAGCAGGATTCTATTATTATAGCGACAGCTAATGATTGCAAACAGCTCCTGGTGGTATGCATCTTACACGCTAATGAGTAGCTGGCAGTTGAGATTATCAGATGAAGCCTTTGTGCTGCTCCCCATGGCAAGTAAAGCCAACTGTTAAAAGTCACCAAGTTGTGGTGATAAACTAGAAACACTGCCCACCCCTGCAACCCAGATCAAGAAAAAAAAAAAAAAAAAACGTACAAAATGAAGAAAAAAAGTTCCAACATGGCCCCCGTGTGAAATCTTCACTGTGAAGTTCTCTGGAGCTCTTTGCACTCTTCCAGAATCCTGTCTAGCCTGGTGCTATGTAATTATGAATTTGTAGCTCAAGATCTTCCAACTTTCTAAGTACTTTAGATACTCTGTTTAGGCTGAAAATCATACCTGTTTAACTTATCAGTTTGCTAAAAGCAACTATATTCGTCACGTGAGGGAAGTGAGTTTTATTAAATCATATCACTTCAATATTTTTTATAAGGATTTTATTTATTTATTTGACAGAGAGAGCACAAGCAGAGGGAGCAGAAGGAGAGGGAGAAGCAGGCTTCCCATTGAGCAGGGAGCCCAATGCGGGACTCGATCCCAGGACCTGGGATCATGACCTGAGCCGAAGGCAGACACTTACCGACTGAGCCACCCAGGCACCCCTTTATCACTTCAACTTATAATGGCTGTTATATATGCGCATGTTGTCACTTTGCAGTTAGGTGACAAGTGAAAAGCTTAAAAGTGTTACATTAAAGGACAGGCTCTCCTCAAAGTGAGGTTGCCATCACCACTTTGTATTCATCTGGGTGTGTTGTAAAAACTGAGCTGGTGTGTTCTGAGGACATCTCCGAGCTGCTCCAGACCAGCGGAAATGGAATGGAAATACTTGTTCAAGGAAAAAAAAGAGCAATGTAAAATTTCCTACTGTTAGAAAAGAACTTATTCTTGTGTTTTTAAAATGGTTGATGGTGGATATTAAAATGCTCTGGTGTTTAGATTCCATTGGAGAAGTTTAAAAGAATGTTAAAACAGTTTTATTTCAACATTTGAATATTTATAATATGCTAGAAACTACATCCTTTATAATTTTCAGTGGAAAGTTTTAGATGTTACCTTAAAAATGCAAGGGGGTGCATAATGTCTCACAATCCTTTTACGGGTTATGTGAGCACTGCAGTATGATTAGTGGCTTTGAAACTTTTTGCCTGCAACCCAAACTAAGAGATAAGTTTCATATCATGACCTTAGCATCCAAAGCAAAAGTTCATAAACCATTATTTGCCATACATGATACTCTCTGATAATCTTTTTCCTCCCTTTCCCTTTCTTCTTTTTTTTTTCTCTTATTTCATTCTATTTAAAAATGTGGTCATGACCCACTAAATTGAGTTTACTTCTGCTAAACGGTTGGGACCTGCAGTTTGGAAAACAGCTATAGATCCAAGATTCAGTTCTTTGTTTTTGTTTTTTTTTAAAGATTTTATTTATTTATTTGAGAGAGAGAGAATGAGAGATAGAGAGCACAAGAGGGAAGAGGGTCAGAGGGAGAAGCAGACTCCCTGCCGAGCAGGGAGCCCGATGGGGGACTCGATCCCGGGACTCCAGGATCATGACCTGAGCCGAAGGCAGTCGCTTAACCAACTGAGCCACCCAGGCGCCCTCAGTTCTTTGTTTTTGTTTGTTTGTTTCCTGAGTGTTTTGGAGGGGGAGGGGTTGGTCTGAGCATAAAATCAGAGGTGGAAATGCAATTATTTTATAATTTTTTAAAAATATTTTATTATTTGACCGAGAGAGACACAGCGAGAGACGGAACACAAGCAGGGAGAGTGGGAGAGGGAGAAGCAGACTTCTCCCCGAGCAGGGAGCCTGATGCGGGGCTTGATCCCAGGATCCCGGGATCATGACCTGAGCCGAAAGCAGACGCTTAACGACTTGAGCCACCCAGGCGCCCTGGAAATAAAATTTATGTTAATCCTTCAGTTCAATTAATTGGCTTTCAGACTTCCTGGGAGCTTGTCTGTGACATCAAGGTCTTTCCTTGTCCCCCACTTGCTTATCCTCTCAGATACCCATACCTTTCCCTCATTACACCAGTATCACAAACCTTCAAAAATAAAAAACCTATCTAGGATGGCAAAACAGAGGAAAACCTTTGGGTAATCCTAATTAGTAGTCCAAAGTTAATGGATAAATTTTAAAAGGGGTTAAAATCATCTCTGTCATACAAATGTAAAAATCTGTCAAAGACTACTGAACTCTGAGAAGGGAACTTGTAAGATATAACTGGTTCAAAAGAGAACTCAGAGTATCACCCCACATTTATAGTCAAAGAAGGAAATGTTGAATTTATAAATGGAGGCAAAACTGGTCACTGTCCCACAGAGCAGTAATTAATGCGTTTTACCAGATACATTTCTGTGGATAGGAATTATTGGCATGATATCCATTTTCTACAAGTTACCTCCTACAGAGTGGTGATATAACCTAGTCAGAGATAAACAAAAGTTGCCATAACCCAGATGAATAAGCTAGCCAGAAGATGCACTAAATTTCAAAGCCTTTCACAATTTTTCTTTATGCTCACTAAATTGAAGCTGTTACACACAGTCCTGGCCTAGGTTTAACATTTTACACCTGAAGGCCACATCCAGTTTGTGGAGAGTTTATTCAGTCTGTGAAGTATCTTTTAAATATTTTCAGTTTGTTACTATCATCAAAAAACTAGCTTTTTTTCCAAAATAATTCGATTTCCACTTTGTCTTGAAAAATCAGAGTTGGTGACACTGGGCCCACATTCCTTCATGAAACTATGATCAGAAACACCAAAGGTGCCTTCTGTTGTTTTGTTTTGTTTTGTTTTGTTTTTTAAATAGAAAAACGGGAATACTACAAAAGAACTCTACAGTGAATATAAACTGGACACGCATCCTGCTATTGACAGCTATTAGGTTTGGTGTATATTTTTCTGTATTTTTGTTTTCTAAGTATAAACATGCTTATCCCCCCCCCACCCCTTCACACACAAAAAATAGAAATTCCTTTTATAATTAGAAAGGCTGCTAGTTTTTTTTAAAGAAACAAATAAATTAGGAAAACTACAGAAAGAATAAAATAGTATAAAACAAATACAGTAAAAAGACGTACTGTAAGGAATATACAAAAAAGATGTTAAAACAGATGATTAAAGAATTATAAGTAAATCATATCAGCTAAAATGATTTATTTAAAAAATATTTGAGGAAAAATAAATCACTTTAGCTGGAAGATTCTCTAAGGGGGCTGAGCCAGCAGGAGCAGCAGTAGAGGGCCCCAGGCTCCTGGGCCCACTCACAGGCCTTAAAATGGGCCCTTCAATCTGAGGCAGCTTTGGACGGTCAGGCCGCATTCCACCGAGCTTTCTAGATGCTTTGGGATCGTCTTCATGGAGGAGAGATGAGCTAACCACAGCTTCAGCCTGGTCCCGTTTGTGTTTGTTGTTGTTACTGTTTTTATTGTTGGTTTTAGCTTGGCCATAACAGTGAGTGCAAATCTGAGTCCAGGGTTTCCTAGCTCAAAACCATCAAAAGCTCTCTTTCACTGGTTCTGAATCAAGCCCTCACAGGCCTTGTTTTGGTGAAGGGCTCCTCCTCGCGGCTCCCTGAGTATGTGTCTCCCTCCCTTCTGCCCTCCCTCCCTCCCTTTCTGGAGGTGCCTGTGGGAGACGGGACTCCCCTTCACTCCTTCTTTCTCACAGGAGGCTGGCTTCACGCATACTTAGCTGCTTGGCATTTGAATTTACCACCCCTGGGTTATGCTGAAGAGGTCAGTTGTTTCTGCAGTTTTGAAACGTGAAACAGTATAGTCGAGTTAACATTTAAGTCCTAATAAGACAGCCAAGTATGTTTTTGGAAAATATTGAAGAAAAGGGAGTGTACACATCACTTTGGTGGTAATTAAGGGGATGTATTTTCATAGTATAATTTGAGATCTTAGAGATCATGACCTCAGTCCTTGAACTTTTACATTTTCCATTTGAAATACCATTGATGTTCATGATTTCAGCTACCACTTAGGTGCTAACAACTCCTTTTCTCTGGGGCACTGGTTCCTATTTTTCTAACTGCATTTTACATATTTACATTTGGACAAGTCACATTTCCTTTACATCTAGCTTGTTTGAAACAGAATTCATTATAATTCCTCTGTGGAAATGAACTTTTCTTATTCATAATATCACAATATCACATTCTTCTTTCAGGCTTGAACTCTTGTTCAGGCTTGAACGCCTTGTAGTTTCCATCTGCATTTTGTAGAGCTGAGAGTCACTGGGTCTTACTCCGTATTTCTGCACATCTCTTCTTTTTTCATTCAAACATCTCCCATCTTCATCCATTCCCTTTTTGCTGCAGCTCTCTAACTTCTTGATTCGATGCTCTCAGTCAGCCTCTCCAGCATATTATTTTAAACTTAATCTTTCTGAAACACGTCTTCCCTCAAGATCCTGCAGTAACATTAAACAGATCCTGATCTGCTACTGTGGATATGCTAACATACTCTTGACTCTTCAGCCCTTTCAATAATTTGTCTCCACCTTTCTTTTGCAGTCTTTATTTCTGCTGCTTATGTGCATGCCTCTGTTGAGATTAATCCCTTTGCTGTCCTCTAAGCGCACTGTACTCTTTGTTCATAGTGACCCTTCTTACAGGAAAGGCCTTCCTCCTTGCTTTTGTCTGTACCTTACCCAGCAGATGACGTTGAACTCAAGGCTACCTATCTGTGAAGTTCACATGACACTGCTTTGCTCTTACGACAGACTTACCTTAGTACCTGTTGTCGCTAACTGAAACAAGTCTGAAGAGGATTTTCCACTTTTATGATAAAAAGGCAAAAAGTAAAAATAGGGCTCAGTGTTTGCAGCAAGCTATTATAGAGGCAGTGTGCATCCTAAGCAACGAGAGGGACCCTGCCAGGCACCTTCCCTGGGAACTGCACTCAGCATCTCCACATCAAACTGCCATAGGTCTCCACTGTGTCCCCGAGCATCTGTGCTTTATCTGGATTTATTTTGTGTATCCCTTAGCAAGATGTGTCCTAGGGTACCTGAAAAGCTGAAGAGAAGTTATTTTGGGGGTCTGGGAATGTTCAAAAATTTTTCCATACAAATTAATGATGATTGCTTTTTCATTTTATGCCATTTGGGCTTAGAAAAAGCTTTTACAGAAGTGCTCTACGTTCAGATAGCAGGGGAAACTTGTATGTTATTACAGTTAAGTGGCCGCTGTTGATCAATCACAGATAGGAATTGCAGTGTATGTGCATTTTACATTACCTAGTAGTCTATTGAAATTGAAAGAAGATAAATTGAGAAAACCAGGTTGCCTTAATCCTTTTGTCATGGGTAATATTACTTAATAGGTAAGCCTTAGAATAATAGGGAAAAATAAATATATTACTTGCCCTACTCTGGGCCCTTTCAGAGCAATAGGATCTGCCCTGTCTAGCGATCAAGCTAGCCCTTTTATATGCCTTCTCTGCATACCATTAAAAGTGAAGACACTGTCCTTTTATTTTTCAGTTTTGTGTGGATACACAGAGAAAAGAAGCATTTTGTCTTTTATACAAAGACTGTATCTGTAACACACACACAGAGGTTTAAGAGATTTGAGACAATTTTCCGAATCATGTGAACTAAACATTTATATGACATCTAGGATATTGTGCTAATAACGAATTTTTAAAATAGCTCTGTTGAGTTATTATCAACATACAATAAATTGCACATATTGAAAGTGTATCTTTTGATGAGTTTTGAGATATATTTATGCCCCTGAAACCATCCCCCACAATCACTATTCATCAGCCCCAGAGTTTCCTTGTGCTTCTTTGTAATCCCTCCTTCCTCCACCCCCCCCTTCCCCATTCCCCAGACAACCACTGATCTGCTTTCTGTCATTATACATTAGTTTGCATTTTCTGGAAGTTCATATAAATGGAATCATACAGTATGAACTCTTTTTTGTCTGGCTTCTTTCACTTAGCTTAATTCTATTGAGATTCATGCATGTTGTAGCAGATCTTGGGACTTCATTCCATTTTCCTGCTAAATAGTATTATGGATATGCCAGAGTGTATCCATTTACCTGGTTTGGGACATTTGGGTTGTTTCCAGTTTGGGCTATTACTAAAAAAGCTGGATGACATTTGTGTACAAGTGTGGACATACGCTCTCAGTTCTCTTAGGTAAATACCTGAAGGAGAAGGTCTGGGTCATATGGTAGATGTATGTTTATATTTTCAGGAAGCTGCCAAACTCTTACTCATAGTGGTTGTACTGTGTTACACACCTCCTGCAGTATACAAGACTTACAGTTGTTCCACGTTTTTGCCAACACTTGGCATGGCAAGCCTTTTAAATTTTAAATATTTTAATCGGTATATAGTGGTATCTTGCTGAGATTTTAATTTGCATTTGCCTATTGCTTAAGGATGTTGAACATCTTTTCATGTGATTGTTTGCCATCCACATATCTTCTTTGGTGAAGTGTCTGTTCGTATTTTTTGCCCTGTTTTTTTTTTGAGTTGTTTTCTCATTATTGAGTTTTAAGAAACACAAACTGATGCAGCCTGTGTATAGTTTAAATTTGATATTTTAGGTCATGAAAAATTTAAATGTTTCACTTAATTACTTAAGTTACAAATTCTGTACAAAACACTTGCATTAAAAAGAGAAACCAAGAGTCAGACACTTAACTGATTGAGTCACCCAGGTGCCCCTTGGTCTGGCTTTTATAGCAACATATTTAAACTTTTGGGGCTTGAGACTGACTTAACAGAACCACTTTTATAATTTCCATGTTCATTCTGTTTCTGTTTTGTGGCCAGACATGAAAAAGTACTGGAGGGGCACCTGGGTGGCTCAGTCGGTTAAACGTCTGCCTTCAGCTCAGGTCATGATCCTAGGGTCCTGGGATCAAGCCCCCCCACCAGGCTCCCTGCTCGGCGGGGAGCCTCCTTCTCCCTCTCCCACTCCCCCTGCTTGTGCTCTCTCTCTCTGACAAATAAATAAATAAAACCTTAAAAAAAATATTGGAAATTTGAATACTTCTGTTAGAATGCTTTTCTTTATATGCTAGAAGAGGAACCGCTTTTTAAAGGGCTTCTCTTTCTCTGTGTTCACAAAGCTCCTTGATGTAGCACCCTAATGGCACATGACACAGTGAACTAAGCAAGCTACATGGCCACATCTACCTCCAAGGAGGAAAGAAAACTGCAGTCCTATGTCTCCAGAAGGCAGAGAACCAGTGAACAACCCTAATGATTCCATGGTTCTCATTTGTGGTCACCACATACACAGTTCTCTTCATTGTAGGCAAGATAACTCACCCCTCCCTAAGGGCAGTAATCTAAACTGCGCCATTCGGTCACAGCGTCACACTCGAAGGCCAGTATCTCTCCATCAGGCCCAGGTGTGCCATCTCTTGGTCTGGAGACTTCATGAATTAAAATGACCCACCCCCCTGTCCCCTCCCACTCTGGTGGAACTGGGAAACATACTGCCCGAACCACTCTCATTCAGAAACGGGAGGAATGGGAGATAATACAATAGTCATGGAGTGGTAGCAATTCTGAAATGGAATTGAGCAAGCTTTTGGGGGGGCCCCCACCTTGGGTTGGAGGATGTTTATTAATTATGCCCAGATTCTGCTTCCTGGGAGAGGCCCCCAGTCCTTGTTCTCCATGCCCATTGGCTCCACCCTCTTGGAGTTTCCTCCTTTTCTAGTAACTTCCTTGGCTATCACTGAAGCGGGCACTGGAGAATAGGCCCTCTTTGGGGTCTGAGCAATTTCCCTGGCAACTTTCTGTCTCCAGGGTTGTTGTAAATATCCACTAGTCATGGTCCTCCTTTAAGAAGAAAAAAAAAAAGATTTATTTGTTTCAGAACAGGGGGAGAGGGAAAGAGAAAGAATCTCAAGCAGACTCCGCACTGAGTGAGAGCCCGATGCGGGGCTCGATCCGATGACCCTGAGACCATGGCCCAAGCCGACTGCTTAACAGACTGAGCCACTTAAGCACGCTGATCTTCTTTTAATCCAGACTGGTAGTGGTCATTTTGGCCATACAGCTCTCAAACATTTTGTTGGCTTCTTAGCTATTTGATTCCAGTCGGCTTCATGTGTCCATAAGCCAGACCTACAATTTTTGCTAGACATCTCTCAGATTGCCTACATTCCTCACTGCTTTCACCCCACAGGTCCTCGCTCCCTCTTTCCTTATATGAGGGTAACTTTTCTCTGTTAGGCTTCAGCTGAAGACCTAACCTTTTCGTCTGTTTTTCCTGAACCATTTTATCCCAAGTGAGGGGATTGACTACATGCCGCGTTGAACCAGGCTGAGGTTTTAATACCAGGTGTAATGGTTGTATTCTTGATTTGATGCTTACCTGAGGTTGGGTTTTAATCTGCTGTTGTTCCTTCAAAGGCTTTCTCCGTCTTATTTTCAACTGCTTGGGGTTGAGAAGTCAGTTGCCTTTTCCAGTCTTTCAAGTCTTTGAATCTGAGCTCTGTTTTTGTACATTCCTGCCTGTAAGCCAACCAGGTATCTCTTCTGATACCATTTCCTTCTCGCACACGCTTCTCTTCATCTTACTCAGTTATTCTTCGCATCTCACTCTGTCTTCTCATCTTTTGCATTTGCTTTTGCATCTAATCTCATTTTTCACCAGTTCCATATGGGCTGTGTCTCCTTGTCCTCTGCTGAGGATGCCAAACTATTTCCAGACCTTTCCTTTAGACCACTCACTGTATCTTGTAAGTGTTTTCTTTGAGGATTTCAGAGGCTGCTCCTTTTCCTTTACTGAACTATTTTCTTGATCACATGCCTTGTGTTATTCTTCTCCAGTTGTATGTTTTCTATCAACAAATAAGCTCCGTTACTGTCCATTCGGGTCCACAGCTCAGGGCAAGTCGACCTCCACAAACCCCAGTACAGTTCTCCGTTTCCAGAAGGCTTTTGCTCAGATAAAATCTTTATTTACCCTCCCTGCTTCATTTTCTGGTGTGGGTGGAATATATGAAACTAAAATGTGGAGCACTTGCCGCCACCAAGACTTACGTTGCTTTGCTTACAGGGACTGTCCTCAGAATGTGGTGTGTCCTCTCTGGTTCCCCCCCAACTTCCTTCCCCATTGTTTTCTAGGAGTTGTTGTCCTCCCTGAATATACAAAGATGGGAGGAGAGAGAGAAAAGTGGGGGGTGTGTGTGTGTGTTGGGGCACACAGTCTTACCAACACAAAGATCTGCATTGATGGGAATTTAAAGTTGGTTGCAATGGATACAGTCAGCCCTGGAGTGTCTGAATCAAGTAACCGACTGTGGAGGATGTTAGAAGTGCCTTCCTTTCTTTTTTTCACGTGGCCTCAGTTTTATGAAGCTTAAGCTGGTTATGGCATGACAAGAAACCTGGACGAGTTTTTGTTTGGTTTGGTTTTTCCTTTCACCAGTCCAGTGTCCAATTTATAGTTAGCAAGATCCTTCCAGATTCTGGTGTTATCTGTTGATTTTAGTTTTATATATATAATTTCCTGCCTGTTCAGAAATTGATAAAGGTTGCACGGTTCAAGGCACACATGATTTTGAACTGGAAGTCTGTGCCCCTTAATATCTGGGTTTGTCTTCTGACACTTGGAGAGGGCTTATGTTCTTAAGTCTGGTAATAGAATTCTTAAAAGTAATTATTGTGATATCTCTATGTTTGGCTTTTTACTAAAAAGGGTAAGACTTTTTTACATTTTCATCTGAACTTGACATTATATAGTGTTTCTGTTTCAGACAGCAGCAATGTTTCCCTTCTTCAGAAAATCTCCGGAATCTAAAAAGCCCTCTGCACCAGATACAGAAGCAGATGGATTTGTCCTTTTAGGTGAGTCTTTTTAAGAAACAAAATCATAATTGGTTGAATAATTTTTCCTTTAAAAGATTACTTGGAAATTATGTGATTGATTTTTTAAAAATTATTTCCTACTAATTCCAGAATTCATTTATGTATGTGAAATCTATAAAAATAAAGGTCATTAATCACTTAGATTATTATCATCAAGTCATACACTTCTTATATATTACCTTGGCTGTATCCTTCAAATTAAATGTATAAAATCATCCCCCTTTTTTTTTTCTACATAAGCTGGTGAACCTTTTTAATTGTGAAAAACCAGAAGTCTTGAAGGATCCTTGGTAGATCAAGTTCTGCTTTATAAACAGCACCAGACCTTGCTTCTTAAATTAGCATCTGAAATTAAATTAGGCATCCAATAAATAATTTGCTGAATTAAGTATACTTTTTAAATATGTTAAATTGTCTCCTACATGTTTGTTAAGACTCGTTTATTTTCTATTATAAAATTGATTGATACCTGCAGTTATTACGATTTTGGTGGCTTTAAAAAAAATTTCTTTCAAACAAATACAATGCTCTTTCCAAGGGGAATTCTGAAAAATAACATTTCCTTCATGTCACTGTGTCTTTCCCCCCAAGGAAGAGATTTACAGTTTTTGTATAGTTCGTCCCAGAAATTCTCTCCCCAGAGGATGGTGAGCCAAAGCCTAACATTCCCACGTAGCACGCACCCTCTTCCACTCTGGACTTCCTCCTGCCCAACTCAGCTCCTTCCCTGACAGGATGTGCATAAATTCATAGGGTATTTGCTCCCTGGGATGTTTCTCAGGTGTCCCCCTTTCCAGATTCCAGTTTCCTACCTCTTACAGTCTTCAGTCTTGGCCCAGTCAGACTGGGGTCCCCTTGTATTGGCAAATGCTCTATATGTCTTGAAAAGTGGAGGATGGCTCCTTGGATTTGAGGGTGATCCTGAATTTTCAGTTTAGGTCCTCTCAGAGCCAGGGTTCCTGCCAGTCCTCTTTCCCCGCACTTTCAGAAGGGTAGGTGGCTGGGTGTCTGCCTCTTCAGCATTCTCTTTAGGATCTGGTCTCTCACAGAAAGGACACAAAGGTTTCACCCATCTGGCCCTCTTCCATTGCTAGGCCTTAACCTCTGGGAGACAGATTAGAGTTTTTCTTGTGGCTAAATGTTACCTTAGAATATCCCATCTTTTCCACAGTCGAGTTCTGGCAGGCCAGAATATGTAGTGCTGGCAGATGCCCTTTCTCTTCTGGCACTTTCTGTGAATCTGCCTCATTTGTCCTGGGACAGGGACAATAGCTCGGGTGGGCAGAGCTGTTTTCTCTCTGCCCAGATCCTCTACACCTGAGGCAAAAATTGTGAGGCATTGTTTGACCAGGGCCAGTGGTTTTGCCTGGGGAACTTTCTGACGAGCATAAACTGGGGTTCCATGCACACGCCTGCTTATCTGGCCCTTCTTACCACTCAGGAATTTGTGCCGTGGCTTCCAGGTCAGAACTGGCTCCCTCAGTCCCAACTTCTGTTCCTTGAAAGTTGCCAGTGTTGCTTCCCTCGTACCTCCTGAATTAGCCTCACTAACTGAACCTCAGGGATGCCTCTGGTCTCTTCTTTAGGCCTTTCGCAAGAAATTCATCTCTCAAAATTTGCTTCAACCAAGCCTGGTGTTCCAAACTCTGTTCTGTGTTTCTCTGTGGTCTCAACACATATGTAGAGAACTTTGCTGCTTTTTGTTTCGTGATCCAAAATCAACATTACTGTTTTTGTACTCAAATAGCCATCTAAAGGATGTTGAGATTCGTGCATAGACATCTTTGAGAGCACATGCAGCTTCTAATGCTGGGCCTCAGAAACTCTTTGTACATCTTCACCTCTCTGGCTCGCTGGGCTGCCATTTGGCAGCACTTCAGGGGTAAGTTTTAACCACAGCTGAAAACACTCAAGCTGCTGCTCTTTCAGAAATCTCCTCCAGTGTCTGGTGGCTCGAAACATGTAGAATCTTCACTCTAGCTAGCTAGACCAATAGGGGCCCGGTTTCCAGGCTATTCTACCTCAGCAGGTGAAGCTTATTTACTGTGGACCTTTCCTCTTCTAGAAAAGACTCTGGTTTAAGAAGTGGTCTTTAGGGGCGCCTGGGTGGCTCAGTCGTTGGGTGTCTGCCTTCTGCTCAGGTCATGATCCCAGGATCCTGGGATCGAGCCCCGCATCGGGCTCCCTGCTCCACGGGAAGCCTGCTTCCCCTTCTCCCACTCTCCCTGCTTGTGTTCCCTCTCTGGCTGTCTCTCTCTGTCAAATAAATAAATAAAATCTTAAAAAAAAAAAAAAGAAGAGAAAGAAGTGGTCTTTAGCTGAGCCTCAGAAGACACAGAAACGTTCAGATTTGCTAATTCCTGAGGAAACTTCCAGCACTTCATTACTCTCATCTGCTCTCGTGTTCCAGCTGTGCCATCGGCTATACCTAAGCCCTAAGGGTACGCTTTCCCGAAAGCCGACATGCTGTGCTGTAAGGGCATTTTCCCAGGACCGTCTCGGACAGAGTCGGGTAGGTGCTGTCCCTGCCCGGTACCTCCCCTGCAGCAGTGGTGTCCCCGGCAGTCATGGTGACACTTCTGTCGTCATTCCACCGCAGCGATGTAATTTGAAATGCAGCTGGTGGCCCTCCCTGTTTCAGATGATCCAAGCCAGATGACAAGTCCCCTAGATGTCTGCTGAGGCTCCTTGGTCCTTCAGCTTCCATGAGTGTTGAAGCTTGTCTCTGTTTAGCCCTGTTGCCCTCCAGGTACAAAGTTCTACCCCTTCACCACTTTCCATGAAAAATCCTCGCATCTTCCTACTGTCCTGTGAGCTTACTCTCCTGAAGTTGTGGTGCCACCAGCCAGCATCAGCGTCAGCTCTCTCTTCCTGTGTCTTCCCTCTTTCATCGACCACACCACCTCCCTTCTTCCTCAGGCATACTTCAGAGGCGCTACCGTGAAGCGCAGGTAAGAATCCTGACTCGAGCCAGGCCCATCAGCTCCGTATCCCAGCGCTCCAACTTGCCAGAGTCTCTGTTAGAGGGAAAGCAGAACTTCTCGCTGCGCTTAGGGTCTCTGCCTGGGCCTGAGAAGTACATACACATAGGACGCGTTAACGGGAGAGAAGCGTGCAGGTTTTCACACGTACACGGGAGCCCCCCTAGGAAAATGAAGACCAAAGAAGTGGCAAAACCTACGTGCTTATATACCAGGTTGAACAAAGAGGCCACTGTGGAAGAGTAAAGAATGTGGGGAGACTAAAGGAAGATAAGAGTTATTTTAGCAGGATCTATTTGTACGGAGTTCTGTTGGCCTCAGTTCTCTACCTCTGCTGATAAGAGTGTTTCTTTCCTCCTGGCATCTTCTATACGGGGCTTTTTCTCCTGCTTTCAGGAAGGAAAGGGAAGGTCAGAGAACCCTTTTTTGCACCTGCTGTTTTTCAAAAGCCTTTAGCTCAAAATAATCCTTATGCCAAAGTGGCATATTTGGGGGTGGTATATTTGCCACTCCTCACCATTTTGGGCAAGGTATATAACCTCCGGGGGGTGGGAGGGCATTTAGCAATAGGACCAACCGCATAGGGTTATTGAGAGGATTAAGTGGGTTACCGTGTGTAAGATGCTCAGAACAGTGGCAGTATTATGTCCACATATAGGTGAGGACTTAACTTTTCTGAGTTGCTCCAGCTAACATATAGCAGATCTAGAAGTAGTCCAGGCAATCTGACTTTGGAGCCTAATCCTCTTAACCACTAAGCTACCCATCTTTTTTTTTTTTTTTTTAACATCATAATATCATTTTAAATTTTTAGGACATTAGTGACATTTTAAGCTCTTTAAACATTTTTTATATTGTGTTCCTTACTGTTCTGAAGAGAAAGTGTGGTGTTTGTTTTCATTTTTTAAATGAAAGAGTGTTGTTGTTCATAAAGTTGGGCTCTAATTTTGGCTACCTCAAACTTTTCAGTATGTAATATGTAGTGTATAATATTCTAAATATTTTTAAATATTGCAGACAACTGCAATCTCCTTAATGAGGTTGAGGTTGGAAGATGGTATACATTATTTAGTTAGTAAAAAATGCATCAACAGTTAGGGACTTAATTGATTTGACTGGTAAAAGTCAGGACAGATTATTAGGAATATGGTAGGCTGTCTTAAAAAATGGTTTTTAAAATGGTAACATCTTTTTTTAAAGCTGACTTGTTCTGCTAAGTTCTTTTCTTATCATGTGATAACATACTGACAAGTGATACATACTTTAGTCTCAGTGCACACTGTGTAAAATATTTTGGAAAATGCCAAATAGGTCAAATGGTAGATATTGAAATGCTCTTATTAACATGCCCCATACTTGCACACGTATATTTTGGTTATCATATAGCCACATAACTTTCTTTGTCCTCACGTGCAGTAAATACATTGCAGGAAAATAAACATATATGGTGGGTTTTGTTGTGTTTTGGAAGTGATACAACCAAGTGAAGACTTAGAAACACAATTATATTTATGACAACAACTTCCTCTCAATAACAGTTTCTACAGAATTTGTTAGATTATCATTGTATGTGGTCTTCATAACCTGTTCTAAAATGGTCAGAGTAAATTATGTTGTGAAAAATATAAATTATCTCTTTTTTCCCACTCGAGAGTGCCTTTTACCCTAGGCAAGCCTTCCTGCTTAACACAAACAGGTTTTAGGTCACAAAGATTAGATGGCATTGCTAGGTTGCTGAAGTCAACACCCTGAGACTTGAAATTCAGGGTTCAGGCAGAGCCTAGGCACTGTGTTGATAATAGGAATATCTGGGCTGTTGGTATATAATTAGCTCACTTTTGGACAGAAAGCTTTTTCCCTGTTAAGGTTTCCAAAGCTTTTAGCCTTTGTGAAATGTCGAGTGTGCTGAATTAAGGATAAGGGGGAAAAGAGCCTCATAGAAAAACATCCTTTCCCTTGTAACCAGTTCCTATTCACATAAGAAGGTACTAGCTATTCTTTCATTCAGTAATGAAGTTGAAGTAATCCTCCAGGGTACTCATTTTACACAAAAACAAATTGCAGTTTTCATTTGCATCACTGGGTGGCGATTTTTCTTAGTTTTATGCTACTGTTTAAAACCCCAGCGAGCATGGTACTATTTGTAATTACCAGGGTTTTCTTGTGTTATGACATGTTTAATTGTACTTTTAAGTCATTATCTTTAAGTTGATTACAAATTTACTACTGTAGTGTGCAACCTCATAGTTATTTTAAATTAAGGAAAAGGGTATCTGTAGCCTAGATGTTGGCATATAATTCCTTCCAAAACTAAGACAAAGGCATGAATTAGCTTATTATGTTATGGCAAAAAGAAGGAAAAATAACAGCAACAAGAAAACCCCAGAGAATATAAGATGAAAAGGAATAATTTAGATTGCTGTTGTTGTGTTTGCTGACATTGTTGACCAGATACCGAATAGAACTTTGGAGCAGGCAGAATGAAATCGAGCAAGGCCTGCCCCAGAGATGGAAGGGCTTGGGTTACGGTCAAACTGACATTCATCATGGCTTTCAGAATTTGCAGGTGCTTCTTCTTCTTCTTCTTTTTCTAAGATTTTATTTATTTATTTGACAGAGAGAGAGAGAGAGCACAAGCAGGGGGAGTGGCAGGCAGAGGGAGAAGCAGACTCCCTGCTGAGCAGGGAGCCCCATGCGGGGCTCTATCCCAGGACCCTGGGATCATGACCTGAGCCGAAGGCAGGTGCTTAACCGACTGAGCCACCCAGGCACCCCTTTGCAGGTGCTTCTTAAAGTAGGGCATGAGGACCCATGGTTTCCATTAAGCTAATTATTTTGTAAAACTGAATCGAGAATCAGAGGTTAGTAATTCAGTAGCTTGGATTTCATCTTTGAAGTATTGATATTGAAATATGTAACTCACTCTCACCTTGCATTTTCCAGTTGAAATGATAGGTCAGATTTTGAAATGTAATGGGTTATTTTTAAGATTGACTCCTACTGAATTCCTCATCCTCAGAATCATTCAAACCATGTATACACACTCAAGTTAAACTATTCCATTTTTATATGGAATTTTTGGGTAATCTCATCGTCTCTGTGCTCCTTCCTTTATTTAAAAGTGGAAATTTAGCTGTGTGCGAGACAAATTTACATTCCAGGAGATGAGGGACAGTAAGTCACTTTGATTCTCTCTAGGACTGAAGGCTTTAATTAAAACAACAAAGATAAAGACTAAACAGATTTTTAGCATGTGCTTCCTATTTTTACTCCCTGTTCTTACAACAGAAATATACCAAATTTTTTTTTTAAAAAGTGGAGTGTTGATGGATTAAAAAAGCAACTGACCCTATTAATAGCTCTTTACCCATGTATTGTGATACCCAGAAAAACTCAAATTACAATTACTTTGCTTGGCAATCTGTATTTTTACTCTGACCTTTCAATTCTAAAGCAAGCATGCCAGGATTTTTAAACTTACTTCATTATGCAC
Organism: Callorhinus ursinus; assembly: GCF_003265705.2. Taxonomy (NCBI): domain Eukaryota; kingdom Metazoa; phylum Chordata; class Mammalia; order Carnivora; family Otariidae; genus Callorhinus; species Callorhinus ursinus. Next base: position 25,349,305 of record NW_027397074.1, read on the forward strand.
TTGTTTATTTTCCCATTATGGATAGAATTAACAGAACTTTGACATCTGTTGGCTCCTAATTCTGGTTGACCTGTTCACCTAGTGACACTTTAGAGTTGGAAGTGTTCAGGCAAGGGTGTCCTGTGTGGGGTGTACCGTGGTCTGCCTTATCTCCTTGACTGTGTAGATTAGAAGGAACGTCATGGGGCAGAGGAGAGGTGTGGACCACACTGAGAAACAGAAGTGAGCCCTCTGTTTCATACAATTAATTGTGAGCAAGTCATTCATTCACACTGGGGCTCAGTGATGTCAGTCGGATGATCTGTCTCTCTTCCTCCCTGGTTCTAACCCTCCTGTGCATTAGGGAGCGCTCTGAAAAGAAACTGGTGCTGGGGCCTCCAGAATCCCTACATTCTGGTTAGACAGGCCTGGGGTTTGGCCCAGACAGGAGTATTTTTTTTTTTTTTTCAACGTTCTCCAGACAGTTCTAGTGTGCATACAGGGCTGAGAACCACTGCTCTTCATTCTCTGTAATTTAGTGATCATACACTTTGAAAAGGACCTCATAAAAATATAGACTTATGGTTTCTCTTCCACTGTAGCTGAGCCATAAACAAATAAACAAAAAGCAAATAAAACCACAACATTTCTAGGTTAAACACATTTCCTTTCAAATATTAAATAGGCAAAGAAGCAAAAAGCTTCAAGTTTCTTCAAGTAATATATTTGGAACCTTAAGTATTTTTTTTAATCAGTGGAGCGATTGAGAAGCATTTTATTAACCTAATTATACAGATGTGAATTCCAGGTGGCCTATAACTCTTTTTGTCTTCAACCATAGTACATGTATTTGACGGATTAACACCTGTAAACTTTGCAGAACCACTCCAAGAGACTTTTTCTTTGAACTAAAACCTTCGGGCCGCCATATTTTTGGTGTAGCTATTTGGGGGTCATTGACTGGTTTACCCTGCTGCTGTTTCCAGGGGACGCTTATTTCGTACAACATCAGTAGGGAAACAATTTAAGCACGCACACCATATTCCATAAATGAGTTTCCTCTAGTTTTTCATTAGAGGCTTTCATAATGCTATGTCTTCCACATTTGAGACTATTTAACTGAAAAGTTGTGATGAGTAGCTTTTATATTTGAGCTTAAAAGCTTATTTTTTCTTTCATTCTGTTGAAGAAATAAAGAATGAGGATGACAGTCAAAGTAAAATGTGCACTACAAACATGGTACTTTGTACTGGTAATTCAGGTAGCGTTGGAAGACCTAGGTGTTGGCTTTCTGGTAATCTTAATCTGACAGTATTCTTTCATATTTTAGCGGCTGTCTTACTCAGCATCTATTTTTTTCCCTTTGAATGCAACCAAAGCTTATTATGAAGGGAAAGATTCTTACTAAGAGTAACACATTAATCTTCATAAATGTGAATTTCTGGAAAACATATCTTCTTCGTTCATCATGATAGAATTAGGGTGTTACCTCAGAATAGCATTATCTAATAAACTAAGCCAGAAGAAAAACATCTTAAATTTGTGTAATGGAGTCTTTTTTTTTTTTTTTTTTTTGTAGTGATCACTCTTGAGCACCTCCTCTGTAACAGGTGCTCTGCTCCTTGTTAAAAATGCTGCAGATTCCTGGGCCTGACCCATATCTCATAAAACAGAATCTTTGGAGCTATAGCCTAAGAATCAGAATTTTAAAAAAAGCAATGCATGTGACTTTTCTATGACAAAAGAGACAAGAATATACAATGGGGAAAAGACACAGTCTCTTCAACAAATGGTGCTGGAGAAACTAGACACTACATGCAAAAGAACAAAAGTGGACCACTTTCAATCACCATACACAAAAATGAACTCAGAGTGGATTAAAGACCTAAATGTGAGACCTGAAACTATAAAACTCGTAGAAGAGAACATAGGAAGTAATTTCTCTGACATCAGCTATAGCAACATCTTTCTAGATATGTCTTCCTGAGGCAAGGGACACAAAAGCAAAAATAAACTGTTAGGACTATGCCAAAATAAAAAGATTTTGGACAGCAAAGGAAACCATCGATAAAACAAAAAGACAACCTACTGAATGGGAGAAGATGTTTCCAAATGACATATCTGATAAGGGGTTAATATTCAAAATATACAAAGAACTTATATAACTGAAAACCAAAAAGTCAAATAATCCAATTAAAAAACGGGCAGAGGTCCTGAATAGACATTTTTTTCCAAGAAGACATACAGATGGCCCACAGACACATGAAAAGATGCTCCTACTAATAAGGGAAGTGCAAATCAAATCCACAATGAGATATCACATTACACCTGTCAGAATGGCTAAGATCAAAAAGACAAGAAATAAGTGTTGGCGAATATGTAGAGGAAAAGGGAACACTTGTGCGCTGCTGGTGGGAATGCAAACTGGTGCAGCCACTGTGGGAAACAGTATGGAGGTTCCTCAAAAAATTAAAAATAGAAATACCATATGATCCAATAATTCCACTACTGGGTATTTATCCAAAGAATAGGAAAACATTAATTCAAAGGGATATATGCACCCCAATGTTTATTGCATCATTATTTACAATAGCCAAATTATGGAAGCAGCCTGTGTGCATTGATAAAGAAGATGTGGGCATACACACACACACACACACACACACACACACACACACACACACACAC
>NW_027397074.1:25351981-25428151 GCF_003265705.2 Callorhinus ursinus
ACACACACACACACACACACACACACACACACACACACACACACACTCTCTCTCTCTCTCTCTCTCTCTCTCTCTCTCTCTCTCTCTCTGGAATATTACTCAGCCATAAAAATGAAATCTTGCCATTTGGAACACATGCATGGATCGAGGGGATATAATACTAAGTGAAATAAGTCAGTCAGAGAAAGACAAATACTGTATGATCTCACTCGTGAAATGAAGAAACAAAGCAAACAAAGAAAAAAAGCCAACCGAAAATCACTCTTAACTATAGAGAACAAACTGATGGTTACCAGAGGGGAGGTAGGTGTGTGGGGGGGGATGGGTAAAATAGGTGAAGGGGATTAAGAGTACATTGATCTTGATGAACAGAGTAATATATGGAATTGTTGAATCACTATATTGCACACCTGAAACTAATATAACACTGTATGTTAACTGTACTGGAATTAAAAAAAAAAGAATTTCTAATACACTGTGGTTATCAGTTAAATTATAAACTGATATCCTACAATTGGTATTTTCATTAAAAAGTCATACTTTTATGATTCTCTGTACCTATATTTTATATATATATACACACACATAGATCTAATTAGTCATATTTTTAATGAGAACTATTACGTATACTAAAGCCTTACATTATAGTATAAATGACTTAAAGGAGCCATCGTTCTGAAATTTTTCAATATTCTAAGTCAAATAGCTCCGTGCTAAACTTATGGAATGGTTCATTTTTATTTCTGGCATCTATTATTTCCTGATGCACAAGGTGAAAATATGCTTGGCGACACCAAAGGAAAACGAACCCTTAAAATAGTTTGTTGATGGATTGGTTGAAAGAGTTGATAACTATGATAACCAGCCATTGTCCCTGTTGGTCTCCCTGTGTTAGGGGTTCTTAGACATGATGACTTTGGGGGCGCTGAGTGGAGTGTTCGGTAAACCTCCTGAAATTATACGCAAAATTTTGTATTTGCATTTTTCTGAGCAGAAGGGTCTTTGCATTTCATCAGATTCTCAAAGGTCTGTGACCCTAAAGAGGTTAAAGAATCACTTTTCTAGATGTTGCTATGTATACGGATATTTCCTAGCTCCTGGGGCTCTGTGATCTTAGGGTATTTTTATTTTAACGTCAGAGGCCGCACAGTCATTGTCAGGGGTGCGTCACATCTCATTGGCCACTTGTACTAGAAAATAGAATGACTTTTGAGCAGCTAAAGAAAATTAGGGAATAATTACTATGATGTAAGATACACAGCCAATGCAGTATCTGTAAGGAGGTTACAACCTAAGTGGCAAGACCTACAAAAATAAAAATTAAATAACATCGCAAGACAATACTATCAAACATCAGGTGTAAGATAGAATGACTTGTACCATTAGGGACAGTTCATTCGTGTGTCGGCGTTTCCCTGTCTGTCCATCTGGTATGAGTATACATGCGTACTTTTCCAGTGATGCATTCAGGACATGATACTGTAATTAGTTTTGTTAGAAAAACTAAAAGCAGACAAATGATAATAGAGATGTACAGATACCCAAACTGTGACTGGAGAACTGTTTTACTTGTTATATTAAACATATAATTAGTAATGATCGTTTACTCTTGGTTTGCTTTTATATGGGCCTGTCACCGTTCTTGTAGTAGCTCCTCTATCATTGTTCTGTAATGTTATTTAAACTTTTATTTTTATATGTTTTACCACTTGGATTGTAACCTCCTTCCAGACATCTTGTCTGCTGTGTGTCTTACCTAATAGCACAATGAGTTCCATAAAGCACATCCTCAATCTACATGTTGTCAACAGGTTTTAGAATGACTTCTAGATCATTTAGTATTTGATTAGAAAACTTGGTAATGTCTTCTATTAAGGTGTTTTTCCAGTGGAAATGGATCTTTGTTGAACTTATGTTACCTATCACCTGGGCTTTTAAATTATACTAATTTTAGTTATTATATTAATGCAAACATTCAGAGCAGGTCTGCCTCTTCCAAATTCATTCCCGCTTCTTCCACACTTCAGAGTATCCACTTCATCTCCATGACCGTGTGTTTCAGGAGAGACTGGCTTTATTCCCGGCCCTGGGAGCTCAGTTCTAATTTGTCTAAGCCAGTCAGGGTGGCCCAATCCACCTTGCCGGCAGTCCGTTTCAGAATGGGTACCCGTGGCAATTCTGTCTGATTGGATATGAAGGAAGGTCGGCCGAGGGGCTTAGAGGCAGATACTGGAGAGAGAGCCCCCTCTTCCCCTGGCAGCTATTTTATCTGGATGAAATGCCTGATGAGTTTGCATATGTCGCTGCCACCTTTGCTGAGGGGAGGTAGCTCAAGACAGAGATAACATGTTGAAGATGGCAGAATAAAATGAGAAAGCAGTTTGGTCCATGATGGCATTGTACGAGCCTGGCATCTGTCAACCTCTGGACTTCTTGCTAGGTGAGATAGTAAATTCCCTCATTAAAGTTTAAGCTGCTTTTAGATAGGCTTCTGTTCCTTGCGGCTGAAAATGTCTGGACTGATGTTTGACAAGTGTGCTTGTAATGTCCGGACTTCATGGGATATATATATTTCTTCCTTTGATGTGTATATAGGAAAAGTTTATATTTATATCCTCCAAAACTTAATTTTTAACAAAACAGTGTATGGAAATAGTCTTGAGTTACATTGCAAATTAAATGAATAGGTTTTCACAGTCACATGTAGATATTTTGAAAGATACGGCTCCTGGCATCAGAAAGGATGCATCCTGGATGTAGCTGGTGCCTGGGGAGGCTGTATAACACTGCTACAAAGCAACTGATCGGTAAACAATCGTATTAACTGTTTGGTGATCAGGAAACACGTTTAACATACGAACATAATAGTTTACTACTTATATGTAGGCATTTTCTGTATTTTACTGCTATTTAAGAAATTTGTTGATAGGTTGACATTGATATGCAACACATTATAATTTTTCCCATCCAAACTAGAGGGAAACAGGATCCCTGATGCATTTTCTTACAAGTCCAATTTTCAGGAATGGATTACTGATGTTAAGCAGGAGATTCCTTTGCGAATCTGGACCAGCTATTTTATAAAGTCAGCAATCCTGTTAATGATACAGTCTTAAACTTAATACAGCCTTAAAGCAACTCACCTATATGACTCACATATCTTTATGTGTTATATATTTAGAAATGTAGCATTTCCAAAAATGCTGAAGTCAATAAATGAAATTGTAATCCTTTTTTTAAGTGTGGAAATTTGGGAGGAAAATTGAAATGTGTAGTTTCTTTTTATCTTCCCAAATTTATAGCTCTAAAGTCACTATTTAAAGTTTAAAACCAATCGGATATTTATGTTTTTACTTGAACTGCATGTCAATCATGCTCAGTGTGTCACATTTTAAAGAGTTTTTAAGGGCAATGATAAAAAGTTCATTAGTCTTATTTTTCTTTTTTTTTTTTTAAAGATTTTATTTATTTATTTTGACAGAGAGACACAGCGAGAGAGGGAACACAAGCAGGGGGAGTGGGATGCGGGGCTCGATCCCTGGACCTTGGGATCATGACCTGAGCCGAAGGCAGACGCTTAACGACTGAGCCACCCAGGTGCCCCTAGTCTTATTTTTCAATGTTTGCATTTTTTATTATAAAATCAAGCTACAGTTTATTACATTGTGCCATTAAAGGGTGGGACTGCTGCAACATATAATTACTAGGTGTTGAAGGAGATTTTAGGGATAATTCTAAACAGCCTCATATGTAAATATTTCCGATTGAGAGTTATATATTCAAAATACTTTATATAAATTCTTTTGTTTGCTAAGGAGAGAAAGGAAGGTAAATATAGTATAGAAGCTGCTTTGTATGAAGCTACTTCAGGAATGGATTCATACGCGTTACCGTATGAACCAGTTATAGTAAAAGCGTTCCCTTCCCCGTGAGATATAAATGCCTTTCTAGCCTGTGGGCATCTTTTTATTGCCAAAGGTGGTTTAAATTTACCACCACAAAAATTCACTTAGATTTCTACCTGTTATGAAAATATGCTAATGAATCCAAATATATTTTAATATTCCCAATTCAGATATGCTTAAGTGTTTTCTATTACCTAAAAGAATGCATTTTCTTTCAGCTCCTGTAGGTCTCCAAGGTTACAGGACCTTGAAGCGTGTAGAGCTCAGTGTGGTATAAACCTGTATTTCTCGGGTTGAGTTGCGTGCGCACCTTTCTGGAACAGGGCAGAGGTGTTACAGTGACAAAATGGAATAATAGTGGTCTTTCTCTAGGAAAAAACAAGCTGCTGGAATTTCATGTTTTTGTTCTGAAATTTTCCTTAAATTCTAGAGAGAGCACCATTAATTTTATAAGCAGGTATTAGGCAGATAACATGTATGAATAGGAATAAAGGAATAACTTGCAAACACACAGTCATTTGACTTCTTCAGCTGCTTTGTTCTTTGAACATTTGTAGTCCTAGTCATGGTTTTATATTTTATTTTATAACCTACAAAATAAAATAAATTGAACATTAACAGCAATTTAAACTTAGAATAACTAAACAAAATTTTGTCTGAAATTATAGTTTGTATGATAAAATTGAAAATACCACTATTTCATAATGTTCCGCTGAGAGATTTTGACTTTGAGACACTACGTGACCTTCAGTATGGGAAGAGATTACATTTCGAAGAGGAAGATGGGAGCTCTGCTGCTTATTTTCTCATCTTACACAGTTCAGATCACTTTACTGGGACACAGATTCCTCATCTGGTGAATGAGAGAGGAAATTAGATTTTTATCTTTGAAGTTTTTGTTTGTTTTTAATAGCTTAACATTTCAGTAATACTTTTTTTTTTGTACTATGTATTTGAAGAGACTGACAAATCCCTCAATTTATTCTAATCTCTGTTGGAATAAACTGATGGTACTAAAGTGTGTTCTGATACATTGAGCTCTTTTTCAAGAGGCCAAGAAATCAGTGCACTGGCTGTGAAACAAATTCAGTGTGAAGCTTTTTTTTTTTTTTTAGTTAAAATTTTTTCTAGCTGGTAGACCCAATTTATCCCTGGTGAATCTTTTATTAAAATACTTATGAAAACAGAGGGGAAAATTTTATAATCATTACCAAAACTTAAGGGTGACAGGCAGCTTAATGGCAGAATCTGGGATGCAGTCAGACTAGGAAAGAACCAACTAATCTTCTGCTCATGGTAGAGTATGTTGAGACCTACATTTTAAACACCTAGAACTTGGCGGCTATCCCTCTCTACCCTTGGGGTTCCGTTCTGTGAGGGAAGCAGAGTACTCTGTTCCCTATTCCTATACACGTCACCGTCTTTCTTCATTCTGGAAAACAGCTGGTCCGCAGGTAGAGGAGGGATGGAGGCCGAATAGGGAGGCAGAGTTTCCACCAGTCAAACAACGTAGGCGGCCAGAGAGATAACATTGGTGCTGGTGGTAGTGATATTGGAAATTGAAATTTTTTTAATGTCATACTAAGGTGGTAGCAATAGGAGCAAAAAGACATCCCAAGAGAGAAGAGTTACACTGGGTGAAAGCGTTAAGAGAAACATTCAAATGAATTGAGCCCTGTGTGTACCAGCCTGCCTCCAGCTGGTGGGAATTTTTATTTACACAATCTTTCTGGAAGAAAAACTGGTAGTGTGTATCAGAAGCTTTAGAGAAGTAGATCCTTTGCCTTAGAAATTCTACTTTTAGTAATTTATCATGAGAACATAAACAGATGCATCTTAAGACGGTATGTTTAGCATGAACCTTTAAATTTTTATTCATTCCACTGTAATTAACATACAGTGTATATTAGTTTCAGGTGTACAATATAGTGATTCAACAATTCTATACATTGCTCAGTGCTCATTGTGTCAAGTGTACTCTTCATCCCTGTCACCTATGTCACCCATCCCCCCACCCCTCCTCCCCTCTGGGAATCATCAGTTCGTTCTCTAGAGTTCAGAGTCTGTTTCTTGGTTCGCCTCTCTTTTTTTTGCCTTTGTTCATTTGTTTGGTTTCTTAAATTCCTCATATGAGTGAAATCATACGGTATTTGTTTTTCTCTGACTGACTTATTTTGCTTAGCATTATACTCTAGCTCCATCCATGTCATTGCAAATGGCAAGATTTCGTTCTTTTTTTATGACTGAATAATATTCCATTATATAACATGAACCTCTTTCTTATATGTATTTTGTGTGACTAAAAATTTCTGGAAGGAAGAACGTTTATTTACCAATAGACTTTATGAATTGAGGTGATTTAGTTTTTTCTCCTTTTTATTACTTATATTTACCCAATTTGATTATATTTACTGTCATGAACATGTAGTACTTAGTTATAAACCCAGAGTCAAAAGGAGCCTCAAAAGAGATCTCTGAATCCCAGTTCTCTCATAGTGTATGTAGTTCTCCCAAAAGCAGAAGTCCATTTTTACTCTGCTACTGAAATTGCATTGTGCTTCCTGTTTCCATGATATAATTCAGTTCATTGGATGTTTATTGAGTGAATATAAATACTGTTAGCTTCTCTTAAAATATTTCTATTAATAAGTATATATATAATTTTGGTAGATTTAAGGCCAGGGTATAACAATATAAGAAAATCTCATCTTCAACTTCTCACTCATTTTGCAATAACCTAATAATTTACAACATTTTAAGAGGAAAATATATCTTGGGGAAAGAAATTAATCAACTTTCTGTTTGATTTTCTCTCTCATGTTTTCCTGGGTGTTGACTTTCATTCCCTAAATACCTTCCTTTTATTCCCTAAAGTCCTTCATGTGTATCAGGAACTTCTAGTGTAGTAGAAGGCATCCTTTAAACATTCAGGTCAATTTTAAGGTGAAATTTCATTGCACTTAAAAAATTGTTTATGTTAACTGTATCATTTTTAATAGATTGCATAAACTTGTACCCTGTCTATTTTATGATAGTCTCCTCAACAACTTTAGTAACATGAATGTGGAGTTTTATGTTCCTCTTCTTCAGTTATTTTTGCATGATTGTTTCTCTGGAATTTTAAGTTCAAACGTTTAAACTCTACTCATACTGTGAAGATATATAATAATTTTTCCTCTGCAGTTGTTTTCTGTATTGATTTAGTTAGTAAAGTTAAAATCACGTGTTATTTTTACATGTCAGTTATTTATTTGAGAGAGAGCGAGCGCACACAAGCAGGGGGAAGGCAGAGGGAGAGGGAGAAGCAGATTCCCGCTGAGCGGGGAACCAGACGCGGGGTTCGATCCCGGGACCCTGGGATCATGACCAGAGCCCAAGGCAGAAGCTTAACCGACTGAGCCACCCAGGCGCCCCCACATGTCAGTTATTAAAAAAGTTCTCTCTCAGCAAGAATAAATGATCTCTTTTTTTATTGCCCTTATTGGCACTTGATCTGGAATGTCTGTTTATGACGTGTTGGCTGAAGGCTGAGTTTTTATTTCAGTTGAGTCGTTAAGTACTTATAGCAAATATATCAGAAATTTTATTTTATTTTAGAGAGAAAGAGGGAGAAAGGGGAGGAGCAGAGGGCGAGGGTTTCCAACTCCCCACTGAGCATGGAGGCTGAATGGGGGCTGGATTCCGCGACCCTGAGATCATGACCTGAGTGGAAACCAGAGTCGGAGCTTAACCGCCTGAGCCACCCAGGGCCCCCAGAAACTTTAATTTTAAAAGAAACCAAACCTCTGTTTTTTTTTCCACACCTACAGAAGAGCACTATTAAGTAGGTGGAAGTTTATCTCTGAGTGACATGTGAACATTCTGAAGCAGGAATTGAGCATATTTTCCAGATAGAAGAAAGCACCATTGCTCCCGAGCAAGTGAACATACAATAGTTTGTTTACTTGTCATCAACATTTCCCCCACCTCAGTCTATCTTGGACAGAATTTTCAAGCCCAGCCAACTTTAGGATTGATTTATAGCAAAGAATGGTTATGTTCTGATAGTTAAGAAAGGATGTGGAGAGAGAAAAATCTGCTAACTTTGTCCTTCCATCTTTTTCTAGACCTAATAAATTGATTTTTATTCTGATTCCGTCCATTTAATTTTTGTTACATGCTTCTCAACTATGCTCTTTCCTCGTTACTTTTAGGCATCGAACTTCCTAAATATTTAGCCTCAGCAAGAACACTCAGGCTTTTCATGTTCTTTGGTATTAGCGGCTATAAGACATTGAATTTCTGGCAGTGGGATTCTACAGACAGAATTTGACCCGTTGCACCATGTCCCTGAATAAAGAAACCTTGCTTCTGAGCATGTGCATCTCAACAAGGACCTTCAACTCTGTTCTTAGTAGACCCAGCATCTTTTATATCTATGTATGTTGAGAATTACCAGTCAGATATCATCTGTAGGTTCTTTATTTTCTACATGTCTTCCCACATGATCATAAATGTTGATTATAAATTAAGCAGCATTATTCACGTTACATTTTATGGGCTCATAGTTGGATTTAGTACGGCAAGAGTGTGGAAGAGAGATGGGTCATCAACCTTTCTTCATATGAGGTTCTTTTAACCTACTGTATCTCCATGTATTCCTGATAAAACTATTGTCAGTGTGATTTATTTTCTGTTGGATCTCATATGAAACTCTTTTAGAGTTGAAATTGATAGGAATAATTAGCTTAAACCAAACAACCAAATATCTGATTTGTGAATTATCAGAATAAAAATAATTTGGAAAAATCACACGGTAAATTGTTAGATGTGCCTAAGTATAGAAATTGTAATTTTCTAGAAAAATATACTTCTTAGAAAACCTGATCTTATACATATAAAATTGTAATTGTCTAGAAAAAAATACTTCTTCAAAGACCTGAGTTTAGCCACTGGAATAGGCCATGAGGCCAGATTCGAGAGTAGAGTAATTTGTGGTGTGAATTTGGTAAGTAAAGTTGTGGAAATTCAGATCCCATTTGATCATGGAGAAGCATATTTTTCCCCAGCTATTAACCGATGTCAACTGCCTGAAATTTATCAATTTCAAGACTCTTCCTCATTTGTTGCCAGTAACTCTCCCTCCTACAGAACAAATGACTCACAAGCTCAAGCTAAATAAAGTACTCTGTAAAAATTTTCTGCCTCTAGGACTGCTCAAAGTCAGCTTTGATTAGTGGGCGCTGATCCTTGCCAGTTGGTTCACCCTTAATAACTCCATGGGTAAGGCCTGTCAAACCAGACTCAGATGTAGACTGTCCTGTTTTTTTGTTTTGTTTTGTTTTGAAGACTGCCCTTTTCAGACATTCCATCTGAAATCTGTTAAGAACAGCATAAGACTGGTCACAGATTTACTGATTTTTCCTGGGCATTTGACTATGGGAAATGGAACCAGCAATGACCTAAACTTAGCATGCTCAGTAAACACCCTTTCCTTGCTCCAAGTTCTATAAGAACTTAAGTCTTAGTATGTGTTCCAAGCTGACTCTAGGAATGTTCTTGTAGTGAATCAGGTAATTTTCAGCAAGGGTAAATCAGATTGTTTTGCACTTCTTTTTATTTTTAAAAATTCTTATTTTTTCACCCATTAAAATCTTGATGAGCATATGCCTCTTCTCAGTCACTGTTACCTGACCCTTTGCTGGACTGAAGGGAGAGATTAAAATCTTCTATAACAGTGCTGATTGTTTGGATTTTTTTTTTTTTTTTTGGACAGGTCCCTCACTATCTGCTACTTCTGCTCTCTCATTTTTATCTGAAAGAACTGCTTAATATTTATTGCTTTAACATCGGAATAATCATGTTTGCCAGACGAGGAGCAATATTCAATTTGCTTATCTTTAAAAGACCTATGAATCAGATAACTTATCTATTTCATCTTGAAGGGTGTCCTTAAAGTTAAAACAGGTATCTTATGGGTATCCTTCAGAGACTTTAAAAAATGGCTAATGTAAAATCCAATTTGAACAATTATTGTGGCCTCTCTATGGCAGGTCTGCTTGAACTTTTCTTCCAAAGAACCCCAATGTTGAAGGAGCATGAATATGCACCCCCTAAAGACTTCCGGGTAGGCACTTGACATCAAGGATCTCCCCCCCCCCACCCCAGCTGGGAATACCTTAAACTCATGTGAATTTTGCACTCAGTGCACAATATAGCTGTGATTGTTTTAACATAAAATGCTTTAAATTGTGTAACGTCAAACAGTAAAATAGATGCTAAAAGATGTGCAGTGTTTGTCCTTTGTCACTGTGTATCTTCTTACATGCTGCGTATAACACCTGGGCGTATTCATCCACCAGTTTGAGAAATATAAATCAGAGTTCATTGGTTGCTTAAATGACTCTGTTTAATGAGACCAGAAGTGTTTTGGAGGAAAATTTTGGTATTCTTTCAGCCCACTTCATAAGCACTGTTACATGGCCTTTTTCTTGGGGAGTTGCTGTTGCTTATCAGTCTTGCCCTCTGCTCATTTGACTGTCAGAGCATATAGTCTGCTTTTAATTAGAAATAGAGAATTTCTGTGTTTCAGGTTCTATCCAGAAAATGTGTTATCTGGATCTTTCAGTTGTCAAGTTCTTATCAAAATCTCAGTAACAAGCAATATTAATAGTGGGCTGCCTGAAATATAAATAATTCATCCGTTACTCAAAATAAGCCATATCCTTTTTTGGATATGGGCTATATGAGGATCTGTTGAGAAAAATGCCCGTGTACCCATGGGCCCAATATTTCACCTACAAGTTCAGGAGACTCAGAATCCTTGTAAACCATTCATGAATTTCCAGTAAGTTAATCACTTATTCAACAAATATTTATTGAGTAGCTACTCAAGTACTTACTGAGTGCCCATGGGCTAGACACCATGCTGGAAGGGATTTTTATTTATTGTGAATTGCTATAAACTTCCATCAAATCTTTCTTTTTTTCCTTTTTGGTGAAATGAATGAAGTAAGATATAGATAGGTCAAATTTCTCTGAGAAGGTTGCAATATATAGCAATTCTTATTTTTAAAGTAACTATGGAGACTTATTTCTTTAGTGTATTTCATAAATATCTGTGACTGCGTTTCCGCCTCCCTCTCCGCCATCAGTTTCAACCAGATTGGTAGAAATTTTAAACAAATGTTTGTTAAGTCGACTTTCCATGTTTTAGAACTTAGCCTTTTCCTTAGAAGTCACTTCTTGAACCGGATCCACATGACTTCACACAGTGTTTGAGATTGAATCTTTGTGGGCTTTAACCTGTCTGAGTATTTTTCCTTTTTGTGGTAGATCATATAACTGAAGATCCTGTTGGGGCAGTTCAGTCCGAGCTTGGAACTATCAGGTAGCCAGGTTTTACGTGTAGGTGCTGTAGCTTTAGCTTCTCGGGTTCTGTTGGTAGTGACCTCTTCTCCGCCCCCCCTTCCCCCCCCCCCCGCCTTCTCTGGCCCTCGTTATTATTAACCACCTCTCTTCCTGAGCAGCTATTTAATGGTGAGGTGAATGAGAATCTTGTCAAACTGATCACCTCTCAAAGTGATATGCATCCCCAAAAGTAGACCCTGAATTTTTCTGCAGCATGTAAGTGATGAGTTTTGTGGATGTTGGTTTCCCCCAACTCAATGGGGCACTGACTTTACTGATCATGGAAATGTCAGACCTTTCTTAGGGTATAGTTTTGTGCTTTTCCTTCTTATTGGTGTAATTTTTTTTAAGGGAATAGAATGAGTTTTTAGGTCTCTTAGATTCTTTTTCTGATGATTTGAAAGTTAAATATGTTTATGCTTCCACCAATCAATTCATAAACTTGGGCCTCAAGCGAAGATTTTAATTTCCTTAGAATTTTATAAGAATTTATGAATTCAAAGGACGGGTTTGTTTTATTTTTACATTAAAGTAGGAAAATCTTGAATTGTTTAAAAACAGTGGCACCAGACTGACCTAAACAGGAGCACTGGAAATTTTCACTTCAGAGACTCTCTGAATCCCTACGGTGGTCTGTGGATGTGATGTCCCAATCTGGAAGGTCATCTTAGAAGTAGATTTAGTTCTAAGTTTAGGACCAGAAAGACTACTTCCTTCCTCCGGGCTTCTCACATTTTGCCCTAAGGCTGCATTGAGGGAGGGCAGATATATTTTTCAGTTCCACAACTGTGGGGGAAGTACAACTTTTGTGAGGCTTTACGCTGTTAGTGCTCATATAATGCCTTACAGATATTAGGCGTTCAATAAATATTGGAGTTGAGTGAGAGAGAGTGGATGAATTTGTACAGTAAAACCTCTGAACTAGGCCCTGGGTAATAAATTATACTATTTACATAAGTGGAAATAAATCTTTTGCTTACTTCTAGTCAGATTATATCCAGAAAACTGTGTTTAAAGATAGGGAAAGTTCTGAAGTAAAGTGAAAGTAAAAATGAAGTATTTTCTTCTCATGAAGGGTGGTGATATTTTACCCACTTATTTATAAGCCTTTCAGATATTTAGAGATGTTCACTGATGCAAGTAATTCCTTGGGGGGGAACCCCCAAGCCCCAAAATTTATGGTAAGAAAAAATCCTATAATTCACACTTGGATCTCTGCAGAGATTTGGTTAATATTTCAGTTGTGTGTCAGGCATTTAATTAGCCTGTTCTGTTTTTCATGGAGAAAACTGTGTGAGGTAGAATGGAACCTATCCTACCTTTTAAATACATAATAGAGCTTTAAAGGAATGAACTGTATTGAGCTTAGGGCCCCGAAAATTCTCATAGGGATGAAGTTGTGGCCAATAACTTAAAACCTTGAGGGGAGACTAAGGTTGCAGGCCTTCAGTTGGAGCTGTGTGTGACAGTTTTTGCATTTGCTGAACGAAAGCAGGAAAGCGCACTAAAGACAATCTACGTGACATTTTACACATCTTCGGTAAGTGATAATGGAAACTGCCCTGCTCCCGTCCATTTACTATGCCTTGTTTGTTAGGAACTTTCCCAGATTTCTGTCTCCCATGATGATAAATTTGTCTTGCTTTGTTGAGGATAAAGTATTTATTGATTTATTTTCTTTTTTCAAATTTTATTTAAAATCAATTAATTAACATGTAGTGTATTATTAGTTTCAGAGGTAGAGTTTAGTGATTCATCAGTTGCATATAACACCCAGTGCTCATCACATCATGTGCCCATCCCCCAGTTACCTCATCCCCCCCCCCCCGGCCCCCCGCCACCTCCCCTCCAGCAACCCTCAGTTTATTTTCTAGAGTTGGGAGTCTCTTATGATTTGTCTCCTCTCTGACTCGTCCTATTTTATTTTTCCCTCCCTTCCCATATGTTCATCTGTTTTGTTTCTTAAATTTCACATATGAGTGAAATCATACGGTATTTGTCTTTCTCTGACTGACTTGTGAGGATAAAGTATTTATAAAGTAGCCTTTTTTTCAGAGCCCCTCCCCTCCTTCATTTAAATGTTCTGTGTCCCTCTGCTTTCCTGACTCAGAGTGGACCTCAGTCTCCTGCCTTGCAGGTCCTGCCCGATCCTGGCCTTAGAGAAGCACGATTAGGGCGATGACTGGGACATGGGGAGGTGCTCCCCTCCCGACCTGTGTATCAGCTCTGCTTCGTCCGCCTCTGCACGGATTTGCAGCGGTGCGTCTCCCTGTGCTTCCTGCATGGCAGATGCTCTTACCCGTGTCTCTGATCCCTTGCCTTCTGAGGACACCAGGCTGTGTTTACGTTCTGCCATTTCTCTTTCTCTTTTCGAAGATTTCGCTGTGGCCATTTTTGCTATGTCTTTGCTCTCAGCTCTACTTCCCTTTTCTATCTCTGACCTCTCTTTTATGAATTTTCTCAACAAGAGGAGGTCATGATTTGTAAAGCTGAAATTCGTATTGAAATTCAGGCAGAAAAGGTATATGGAAATTGTGTTCACATACAGTTGATTTTGAGGCAAGGGATCCCAAGGTAGAGGAGCAGTCCCTGCATAGATATCTCATCATCTCATTTTTCCATTCTTCCCATTATTGTGATTGAAAGCTAGATTTTAGGGGATAGATTATTCGTAGCTTGGCTTTAAAAAGATGGTATTTGATAATATTGGTACAGATATGACAGGCCATTTCACATTTTAAAACCCTGAATCTCCATTAACTCACTCCTTCAAAGTTGGTAATACAATTGATATTCTCGTTCAGGGCCTGGTGGTCCTGTGCTTCCCAAATGGACTTTCAAAGAAAGATAAAAATAGTTTTAGTACAGTGTTAATGTTATATATTTTATTAGGTCTTATTTTTTCCATACGATATTTGGTGAAGTAAGATCGAATTCTGGTCCGGGAGGCAGGAAAGCTGGGTTTCAGTCACACTCAAGTGGCTTTTAGATAAAACTCAGATATCCTTTTCCTCTAATACTTGAAACAGCTACTTTCATTTAAATTTTTATTCCGCGCATTTTTCTTGGTGCCCTTTAAACATTTCTTAAAGTTTCCAAATGAACAGCCCTCAAGGATGAAAACAAAAGGCACGTATTTCTTAATGTATTAGACAAATATTTTAAAATTGTTTTTGAAGTGATTTTCTTTAAACTGGATCTTCTTTTTCCACTGACCTCTGTTATAATCTCTGAAATGTGTTCCTGTGAGTAAAATTTGATCCTCATTCGAGCTGCTAGACTGTCCTCCCTACCTGACCAGGAGTACCTTGTGAAAAATGCTGACAGACGAGCCGAATAGTTTGTCTTGATGAACAGTTGCTGTGCCCACCTGTACAATCTCCCTGTCCTAGCTGCAGGAGAAAAGCACCCAGTCTTTACCTATATTCCTTCTTCAGTCCCATTACTTATATTCCTCCTTCAGTCCCATTGGAATATAAATTTATTATGTGTTCTTTGAAGCCGTTAGACCAGCCACAGCAGAATTTCAGGAGAATGCCATCAGCTGGCCTTCTGGTAGCGCTACCCTGAATTTACTGCCTGCTTTTAAAATTCTTCCTTGCCAAACTTTCAGTGAATGACTCTTCATGTAATTGGGCACAGCTGTAGTTTATTTTATTTGCCAAAAATAATTACCGCCACCCACTAAAATGTCGATTAAGATCCACTCGATGTTTGTGACTCTTTTTTGCTAAGGTTTTGAAAATGTGCCTAAAGTGAGGCTTCTCCACTAAGAGTCATGTCAGTTCCTTGAATTACTGAATTACAGATCCCTGTTCTTATGAAGGGCTGCTGTTTAAACCGGTCTTCTATCAAAATTTAGAATGAAGAATCAATTATGACTCCAATTTATTTCACCTATAGGATTTTTAACTTTTTAATGTGAAGTACCAACTTGTTAGGACTCTAATTTTTCACTTATTAAATAAAAAGAAAAAGAAACTTTGTCCGTTGTATGGTTGTAGCCATATGCATGGCGACAAACAAACAAACAGAAAAGAAATAGCCCATTAATTTAAAAGACATCTTTTCTAACCTGTATTGAATTCCAGAGGTCCTCACTCAGGTTTTAAACTGTCTGCAAATACAGGTGCTTACAGTGCAGATGATGCCAAGAATTTGTCTTAACCTATGCAGAGGCCCAGGGTGGGCCCCTGAGAGGTTTGTTTGTTTGTTTTTTGTTTGTTTTACTTATTTCTTGGTGGGCGAGGAAGATATTTTAATATAATTACACAAACCTTCCTTAGAATGGTAGTTCTCAAAGAGATACTTTCATGGGGTCCAGGAAGTCTTCTTTCTTTCCAAGTGCATATCTGTGTGACCCTGGGTTTTAATATACTCCAGCCAAACAGTGGATCACAACAGCCTGAATGCAGAAGCAGATAGGAGAACCCAGCTGTCCACTCTTAATTCAAAAATTAAAAGAGATTTTCAAAAACATAAGATAATGCCTCTCTTTTCACTATATTTTTGTTTTTTAATATAGCTATTTTTTAACAAAAGCATGCTATTTATGTTAACATGCAAAACATGATTTTATTTATTTATTTATTTATTTTTAAAAAGCTTTTATTTGTTTGAGAGAGAGAGCCCAAGCAGGGGGGAGGATCAGAGGGAAAGGGAGAAGCAGACTCCCCCCTGAGCAGGGAACCCAACATGGGGGCTCGATCCTGGGACCCTGGGATCATGACCTGAGCGGAAGGCAGCCGCTTAACTGACTGAGCCACCCAGGCGCCCCCCAAAACATGATTTTAGATGAATTAATAAATATATTTTCAATTTTGATTCAGTTTTGATTCTAATATGATAAAACACCAGTAGGTGTAATTGACATAAAGAAAAGCCCTTTGAGGTGCTTAGTATTTTCAAGAGTGTATAGAGGTCTTGAGATCACAAAGTTTAAGGACTGCTGCCTTAGAGAATGGCTTCTGTACCAGAATATCAGTTTAACTTACAGTTTTTAATTACAAAAGGGTCATCAATGGAAAAGAATAGTGCTCTGTCTTATTTGGGTAGAAGTAAAATAGGCAGGGAAGATGGGGCCGATCCTGAACGGCATTCATTACCTGAACGGAAAGAGATGCGCACTCACTCAGCACGTAGGTACACGTCCAGATCGGGAATGATGCCACAGGAGCCACATAACACAGGGCTGCTGACAATCTCTCTGACCTTGTTATTATTCTAAATTGAAGGGAGCACCTCTTCACACATCTTGTAAGCCAGTCTTTGTTTTTTAAAACCTTCTATGCAATGGTGTGAAGAAATCTCCGCTTTGACCAGCTTCCACTGAACTGCATGGGATAGGAAATGAGCGCATGCACTTCCAAGGTGATTGTCATGAAGTCTGTATAAAGGATGCGCTACAGTTTCGTTTTTGTCATTATTAAGATGGTGCTTTGGAAACATAATTGGCTGATGAAAAATAAAATCTTTGCAGTTTTTAATCATAATAACCACTTACGTTATTAGAGTGCTTTGAAGTACTCCAATGGATGAAATGAATGAAAAGTAACTTTAAGTGTTCTAAGAAGGTACTTACTCAAGTCATGTTGTAAACCAAATAAAGTGACTCTGTAGGCTTAAGTGAATATAATTGGATTGGGTCACATGTTTTGTGCAGTGTTCATGTTCAGTGTGTCATCACAAAATGCTTGATACATATTTTATACAATCATCTGGCTCCAAGTACAATACTTACCTAATCCATTACTTTGGTAATCATTTGAGTGTTTCCACTGTAAGGCAATGAATTATAATTCATTCAGGCTTCATTTATTCAGCTTCATTCAGGCTGAAGCTGTTGCACATATTCAAAACCAGAAAGTATCTGTGCTCTATAACCTATTATTAGAAATCTTTGGTGCTGTTTGGCATGGAAAAAACCTAGATGAAATCACCATTCCCTAGAATAAGCTATGAAAATCACCAAAGTTCTCATCGGGTCTGGACGTCTCAGTCGTGTTTCTGTGTGGTGTTTGATTTGGGGGGAAAAAAGAGGAGAGATTAATGAAAATATGTTAAATCCATGTTGAAACAGAACCAGAGTCAGATGAAAAAAATCATCAAAAAAGTTTACAAAATGAATTACTGATGTAGGGTTGAGGAAAGTCTAGAAGAGGTAGAAACAGTGAGGCCTGTCATGTCAGCACAACAGTCTGGCTTTGCCGGTTAGGGGCCCTATGATGGAAGGTAGAAGGACAAGTTGAGGAAATGGCCTCGGAAGTACCTGAAGGTTAATGATTCTAGTAAGAAAAATTGAAACTAATAATATAAGAATGCTAACATTATGTGTAAGATTTTTGGTCTTTTATTTATTATTTTTTAAAGAAAGTCTCTTTTTTTTTAAGATTTTTATTTATTTATTTGATAGAGAGAGACATAGCGAGAGAGGGAACACAAGCAGGGGGAATGGGAGAGGTTGAGAAGTGGGCTTCCCACGGAGCAGGGAGCCCGATGCGGGGCTGGATCCCAGGACCCGGGGATCATGACCTGAGCTGAAGGCAGACGCTTAACGACTGAGCCACCCAGGTGCCCCAAGAAAGGCTCTTTTTTTAAAAGATTTTTTTTAAATCTATTCATTTGAGGGAAAGAGAGCTTGCGAGCGCGAGAGCACAAGTGGGGGGAGGGGCAGAGGGAGAGGAGGAAGCAGACTCCCCGCTGAGTGGGGAGCCTGACAAGGGGCTCTATCTATCCCAGGGCCCCGGGATCCCGACCTGAGGGTAAGGTAGCCGCCAAACCGACTGAGCCACCCAGGCACTCCAGAATTTTGGTCTTTTAAAAGACATTCCAAAGCTTCAGTTGAATTATGCCTAAAAACATTAGGTATTGTTAGTTTTTAGAGTTGGGGAAAATGAAGTATGCAAAGCTTAAGGAACTCATATAAAGCCCCACACTAGTGAGTGATGCAAATAACACTGATGATACATGGTCTTAACTCATTTTGTCTTCATAGCTGCTCTAAGAACTTAGTACTATTATCCCCAGCTCACAGATGGGGAAGCTAATTGTGGGAGAAGTTGAGTAACTTGTCCAAGACTGCACGGATAAGTGCCAGAGCTGGGATTTTAAACTAGATTGTCTGAGTCTGTGCTCTTAACCAGTATGTTCTCCATCCTGTGTGTTGTTTCTGTTATTTTCGGATGGACCATCTTAACTTAGATTTTAAAAATAATCCAGTAGTGTGCAAACATTTGCAGGGGTGCCTAAAATCCTAGCAGTGGCCCAGGAAGGTGACAGCGAATCTTCCTTAACGCTAGGCTTTTGTGTTTGTTCCATTCCTATCTTTGAAGTCAAGTCATTTTTAGTCAGTCCCTAGAAACAGTAACCTGACTGTGTCAGGGCACTTATTAATTAGTATTGAGGGGTTTTCTCATTAGAAGCACATAATAACGGTAAAGATTGCTCTAGCGTTCTCTGGATAGCAGGATTTGGATAGTATGTTTCTGCACATATTTGAGGAGTTGGGATAAACAAGCAAAAGTCAGTTCCTGTGCTCCATTGTGAGTATTGGTCTGTGCAGCAAAAAGTGAACCCAGCATGGTGGTTGACCTGCCTACAGTATTCATATGGAATGAATTTGGTCATCAAATTATTGTTACTTAGAAAATACCCATATGGGAATCAAATTAAGTTTGTTACCTATGGCACTTTTTACTTTTCTTGAATGACTTCCCTGGAAATCAGAAGCCTTGTGTTCCGTTTCTAGCACCATCATCAATGTTACCTTTGGTAAACCATTTAAACACGCTAAACGTATGTTGCGTTTGGCAGTGGGGATGCCATATGCTCTCATGCTGCCTCAGTGCGATTTTGCAAAAGTGAACTTGGGTTTTGAAAAGGAATATGTAAAATGATTCTATCACTTATTAAGTAGAAGGCATTGTATGCTTCATAAATCTAACATAATAAAAAGAACAGATGATAGTGGTGGAACTTAAAAAAAGAGACCTCTTTAGTTTTATAGGATCCAGAATTCAGCTTAATTTTGCCTTAAAACATTAACATCTAGTGCTTTTTAAAAATCAGCCAAGTATCTTTGGACATTTAAATTCTTTTTCTGTTCAGAAATGTCATTAACTTGAAATATAAAGATGCTTTCTAAGGAAATTGGTTTGCCTAGCCAGATCTTTTAATGTAGTTATTTTGCGATCTGAGCTGTAAAACCCAAACATTGAGGCTGCTCTCCACAATGCCTTGTTGCCCAGACAGTGATGTCATGTTTTAAGCATGTTTGGTTTGCAAAGGTCCTGCTTTTGATCCTTCAGTTGCCACTTTTTTTATGCAGCTCCTCCTGAATTACAAAGGTACTGAAAGTGATTTGCTTCATTAAGGTCTGTTGCTGACACTGTTGTATTTCATTCCTCATTCTTCTCTTCGCCTCCTTCATTAAGACCTTATTCAAATTTGGATCATGGTTCTACTGCGACGTCCATGCCATTATCATCTAAATAGCAATTACATATTCAAAAACAACAGCTTCTCCTTAACTGTCTGTAACTTAACATTTTACATAGATTCAAGTGGGAATTAAGGGTAAAATGAATCTTTTCTTCGTGATTTACAACCCTCCCTTTCACCCTTGATTTACTAGTTAATGTTGAATAAGCTACTTGTCGACGAAGGAAGACAAAATTATTGATTGCTCAGCTTTAGTTTGTTGAGGTATATATATATTATAAATTGTTTCTGTCCTGAGCAGTTACCCAAGTGACAGTGACCCTGATTTAATCCCCCACATATTTGTTAGACAGCATTTACCATTTGGGATATAATGGGACCAGGTTTAACACTCTATTAAGAAATTGTTATCTTTTAAAAACCTGCAGACTTTATAACTTGAAACATTTAAAAGAAGCCTTTTAAAGTGAGTCAATATATTTGTCCTTTGTAGAACTCAAAAGTAGATGCAAATTCTAATAATATAATTAAAAACTTTTCTATGTTTTGGCCATCTTAAGATTTTATTTTACAGTCAGTACACAGTAAGCTAATTTGACTGAAATGAGCAACTATGGAGGCAAAGTGTTTCAACAGATACAGTGGGCATAAATATTAGGACTTTTTTTGCTGCTAAATGTGGTCAAAAGAAAGTTAGTACAAAATATCAAATACATGTGTATATTGTGTAGTACAAATATAGGCAGTTATATTGGATAGATTTCTTTTAAGAATTTCTTAACCAGCCAAGAGAGACAGAGAGAGAGAATAGGAGGGAGGGACGTAAAGGCCAGAGAGGGGAAGAGAAAGAGAGTCCTAACCTCAAAAATGCTAATTAACTCTTCAATACCCAGTCTTTTGGCACCTTGCATAATTTCTCTCATATTTACAAATTTCTTGTCATGACTAAGGAATTTAAAGTTGTTCAGTTGTGGATCTTCACCTGTGAGAGTCAGGAAGCCTCATCCGTTGTCATCTCACCACGTTTTGTGAAGTTACGCCCCGAGGATAAGGTGGAGAGGCCAGATGTTGGTATTCATTTTAAAAAGCACCAACCAAGGAGGGTAGAACGCTGTAAAACAAAGCAGAAGGAACTCTGGAGAGAAGGCGGACCATTGGGAGTCAGGCACTGAGCCTGCAAGGACAAAGTGAGGCTTATGGTTGACTCGGGTTTGCTTAGAAATCCCCTGTCCAAACAGGGTCTATTGATGTGTCCCTGTATGACATTTTGTAATGTTGTCTTGTGACTAGCTGGGGGTAAGGTCATTAAAGTGATAGATCTTACCAGATACTATTTTTACCTCTTGCTTATGCTGTCTTTGTCCCTTTGGGCTGCTATCACAGAAAGACCACAAATCAGGTGGTGGTGGTGTTCTTCTTCCTCTTCCTCCTCTTCTTCTTCTTTCTTTCTTCTTTCTTCTTTCTTCTTCTTCTCCACCTCCTTTGCCTCCTTTTCCTTCTTCTTCTTTCCTACAAATGTCCAATAACAGTGTTGCTTCTAATGGTAAAACAAAACACAGAAAACGCCACAGATGTCCATCATCAGAATAGATACATAATCTATGGTATATTCATATAATGCAATGTCATATAAAAATGAAACAACTCAAGGTCCATGCAGCGAGATGGATGAATCCCAGATATACAATGTTGAATGAGAAAGGCAAATTGCTCGAGAATATTGTATATACATCGTCATTGTGAGTCCGTTAATATATGGTTCTAAAACATCTAAAGCTAAACTAGGGATATAAACAAATATGGTAACAGTATTAAAAAAGAGACTGAGAAACACAGAATTTGGAGAGAATTTACCTCTGAAGTGGGGGTGAGGGGACAGTGAGATGGGCAACTTCAAGGTTAAGTAAATTCTTTTTCTTGAATGGTGGGTACATGGATTTTCCTATGTTGTCATTCTGAAAATGTTTTCTTTTTAAAGATTACATTTTGTGTTTGTTTTTAGTATAAAAACATGTAGTTGATTTTTATGACCATCTTGATAAAGTTTTTATTTCTAATAATTCATCGTTAGATTCTTCTGGATTTTCTAAGTAGGTAATCATGAACACTGAATAATGAGGTTTGTTTCTTTCTTTGCAGTCGTTATGGCTTTTGTTTTTTATTCTCATTGTGTTATCTAGGGTCTTGGCTAGTATGTTGAAATGTGAAAACAAGCATCTTTTTTCCATTTTTGATTGTGAAGAGAATGCTTATAATGTTTGCAACTAGTTTAACTAGTAAATACAATATGTACTGTTTACCAGGTTACTCTTATTTGTTATAAGGGTTTTTTAAATATAAATGGGCAGTGAGTGTTATTAAATGCCTTTTATTGTTATGTTAATCACCATACATTACATCATTAGTTTTTGCTGTAGTGTTCCATGATTCATTGTTTGCGTGTAACACCCAGTGCTCCATGCAGAACGTGCCCTCCTTAATACCCATCACCAGGCTAACCCATCTTCCCACCCCCCCCAGAACCCTCAGTTTATTTTTCAGAGTCCATAGCCTCTCATGGTTCGTCTCCCCCTCCGAATTAAATGCCTTTTTTTAGATCTCTTCATCAAGTAATTCTTTGCATTTAATCCTTAATGTATAAACAACTTTGCATTCCTGAAGTAAAGTCAAAGTATATTTTATTTTTGATATTTTAAAAATAAGTTACTGGATTCATTTAGCTTATATTTGGCTTGAGATTTTGCAACACAATTTTATGAGTGAAATTTGTAATTTTCCATTCTTGTGCCATCTGAAAAGTTTGGTTCAGGGTTATGTTAGACTCATTAAATGAAGTGGGAAGTATTCTTTATTTTTAAAACAATTTGCTGGAAAAATTTGTGTAAGACTTGATTTTAATAGAATTCACTTATAAAATTAATCTGGACCTGGTGTTTCTTTAGTAGGTAGCTTTTGAACTACTGAGTGAATTTATTAATAATTACCAACTGGTCTATGGAGTCAGTATATAAGTTATAGTTTCATAAAAGATTGCTCATTTAAAAAAAAACTTCATAATTTATTGCCAGAGAGTTTTTTAAAATAACATCTTCTTTTTTGATCTCTAGGATTTTTGTTGTTATGTTGTATTTCTCCCACTAATATCGTCTGCTTATTCCCTTGTTATTTTTTGCTTAGTCTTTTCTTTCTTTTTTTTGTTTAGTCCTTTTGAAGATGGACTTTAGAATTTATTATTCCGCTCTGTTGCATTTTTATATCCTATTTCATTGTTTTTTGTTTCTACCTCAGTTTTTTCCCCATTTTCTTTGGGATTTATTTTGTTAGTCTCATTCTGACTTCTTAGGCTGGTTGGCTTACTTTTGGCTCATCAATTTTTAGCTTTTTAATATTCTAATATAGTCATTAAAATGCTCTGTATTTCCCTTCAAATGCTAATTAGCAGCTTCCAACTTTAATTTGTATTATTTCCACTAGTTTTCAGTTTTGTATATTTTTCAATTTCTATACTTCATTGCTGAGTTATTTAAAAATATTTTAAGATTTCTGGGGCTCCTGGGTGGCTCAGTTGGTTAACTGCCTTCAGCTCAAGTCATGATCCCAGGGTCCTGGGATAGAGCCCCACATCGGGCTTCCCTGCCCTGTGAGGAGTCTGCTTCTCTCTGTTCCTATGCCCCTCTCACTGTGCCC
This sequence comes from Callorhinus ursinus, assembly GCF_003265705.2. Classification (NCBI taxonomy): domain Eukaryota; kingdom Metazoa; phylum Chordata; class Mammalia; order Carnivora; family Otariidae; genus Callorhinus; species Callorhinus ursinus. The sequence continues at coordinate 25,375,402 of NW_027397074.1, forward strand.
CTTTCCTAGCTCGTGCTCTCTCTCTCTCTCTCTCTCACTCTCTCTCTCTCAAATAAATAAATAATAAAACCTTCAAAAAATATTTTAAGATTTCCAAGTATATGAGATATTTTGTTTTGGTTATCTTTTTGGTGGAGATTTTTAATTTAATGCATTGTGGTCAGGGAATGTGGCCCAAATGATAATCTTTAAATGTGTTGAGATTTGATTCACAGCCCACCACCTGACATTTATAGAATATTTTGGGGGGAAAGGGATAATTTTTAGTTCTGTGAAGATAAATTCTATTTTGGTGGATTTTTATATTCCACTTACCTTTTTAGTACTTTAGAGTATGGACAGCTTGGAAGAAAAATCTGCTGTTACAAAAGCTGTTTTTAACAACTCAAGGTTTGTAAGTCCTGGGTTTGGTCTGTTTATTGTCTCCTGTCTCATAAATCTCAAATATTTATTGTTTTTCTAAGAAGACCATTGTTCTAGTGTTATGAATGCTATTTTGACATTTGATTTTTATTTCTTTTATGCACTTGATTATCACCTTCTTGATTTATTTAATTGGATTTTAGATGACTCCATTGCTGGTTTTTAACATGTAGTTTAATATAGATACATATTTTACCTAGAATTAGTGGTAAAAGCATGTTGTATATAACATAGAGGACAAAAGGTAAATAGGTCAAAAAATGTAAAATTGATCTAAAATGTTTCATATTGGGACAGAATAAGAGAAGACAGTAATATTTGAGTTAAATTGGAATCATTTACATTTACTGCTTTGGGAGGATGTTAATAGTTGTTTAAACTAAGTTTGGGAAATGCTTGGCTTAAAATGGCTAAAGATGTTTGCAAGAAGTTCTTCGTCTTAAACCTATTAGTCTTGATAATATCTACCTGGATTTACAATATTCAGCATTTTCCATACTGCATAAAACTCCTTTTTTTTATGGAGGATTTTGTAAAACTGAACATTCTACTGAACCCACATTTATTAAGACTACTTAGGATACCTTTCAGAAAGCTGTCATTGTTGAAAATTTCAAAAAATCCTAAAATACAAATTTTAAGATCTTTATTGAAGAAGTCCTACATCATGAAGTTAATTAATATATATTAATTAGTAAGAAAGCCTGATATTTCCCAGTGCTTTAAACATTTCAGAGCACAGTGACGTATCTGATTTCATTCAGTCTTCCAAACAGCTGTGTACTCTTGTGAGCTGGGCTTTTTGAGTTTTTCTGGAATCATTAAAGCCTCAAGTTAAACGTGTCTATTCTGTGAATACTGTTAGAAATTCCATTCACGAATTCTTAATTTTTGTTGCTAAAATTCCTTCCATCTTCATTTTTGATTCATTAAAGTAATACATTAGATGAAGCTTTTGTTGTTGGAAGAATAGTAACCCAATTAAATTAAAATGGAGAGGTTTTTACCTGTTTATGTTAGCATTTGTAGGTTCTTCTGTGCTGTTTACAGCTTTGTGGATAGTTAACAGTAGCTATTTTAGTTTGGAAGAGTTCTGATTGTCAGATTTCATTATTAATGAAAATACAATATTATCTATATCAAGATGGAAATATTGCATTTATTGTATATCTTATTGGAAAAATGAGTTTTGTTTCATTAAGTAAAAATTTCTATTGAAAAATTCTGTGAGGCGCCTGGGTGGCTAAGTTGGTTAAGTGTCTGATTCTTGGTTCCTGCTCAGGTCATGATCTCGGGGTCCTGGGATCCAGCCCAGTTCAGGGCTATTACACTCTCAATGCCAAGTCTGCTTTTTCTCTCCCTCTTGTCTGCTCCTCTCCCTGCTTGCATCTGCTCTCTTTCTCTCTCTCTCAAATAAATAAAATTTAAAAAAATGAGATTAAACATTAAAAATCCTGTGATAGACTTTTATTATTTAATTACGTATGCACGAATTTTTTCCCAAAACCTTTATTTAAAAATATAATGATACAAGAGTGTCTTTGAAATAAGAATTAGAAGTATAGGATTGGTCCTTGACAAAGACTTGGAAAGTCAAATTTTATTTTTCTCTAATTTCCTCCAAAATACCTTTGCTTCCATTTCAGTGCCTCTTTTGTCCATTACTTTGGAAAAGAGGGGACCCATGTTTTCCTCAAAGGATAGTCTAGAAGGGAAGTCTTAATTGACCTCCACTTACGTTGAGTTTGCAAATTGATCAATATTCTACTTTTCCATGAAGCCGTAAACATTGGCAGTGTATAGGCCCTTCCATGGTGAGCAGACATGCTTATGCTCCTCCGGCAGATTGGTGTCCTGTCCATGTGTCACACTTTTGCTCCCAGACATGGGTGTTTGTTCCCGTAACTGCACAATTTAATTTCAAAAATAGACGAGTATCGAAGAGGTAATTATTTCTACAAAAACATAGTTAGGTGCTTTGAAAATAATCCATAGCTTAATTGCTAAAAAGGAAAAAAAAAGAGCTATCAATTTAGATATGGCTGAGATAACTTATAAAAAGAATCTAGGATTATGCATCAGACTGATTTGCAAATATCTTTAAGTTCTCATCTGCTACAAAACAAATCGGAGGTTGTATACAGTGAATTATGTGTTGGGCTTACTAAGAAAGGCTCAGAACTCTAATCGGGTGGCTTTTCTGCAAATATGGGCCTTGGCCCCAAATCTTCCCTGTGTGGGAATGTTAAAGCAAGAACAGATGGGTGGAAAGTTGGGGAAAAGTCAGCTGTTGGGTGTTGGGCGCTTGTAGGGAGAGATTGTCTTCTGATCAACCTGTTGCTCAAAAACTTACAAATGACTTGTCTTTTTATTGGTAATGACAGTTTTATTGCAGATCAGTTATGCCATGTAGTTGAAACAGTTCTCCAAAATGATGACATAGAAAAGCAAAGCATGGGGCAGTAAAGTACAAAAAGTCAAAGAGGTATAGTAGCCATAGACAGCAATGCAACTAGAACTAACAAGCTATGGTTTGTGTTACAGGCAAATTCACAAATCCTAGAACTTTAGAATAATATACATTATATATCTTTTAGTGTTTTACCTAATGGACTCTCTAAATTATTTATAAAATCTTCCCCCATTAATATGTACCTTCAGCATAGAAGCACTCGAAAATAAATTTACCTGAAATGAGTGTTCTCCCTGTACTTTAGGTTTCTTCCCTTCCCTGTCCTTGGGATCTTCGAGAAAGTGACCTAAAAGCCCTAGTTTGCCATCAAATGTAAAGTCCTTGCTGTAAACTTCAAATCAGAAGATTCTGGAGTGTTCAGAGATAGGAAAAAATGAGGTTTGAATTTTAATTTGGAAAACAAGTGTAAGACAGAGCTAGCAGTCATATAATAGATAACATCAAACATTTAAAAAATAGTAGGTATAGTGAGGGCACAGAGCAAAATCTCCATCGAAGCACTTACTAAACTTTGGTGAAAACTATGACTTGAGAATCTTCTGAATTATGAGATACCGAAGGACATAGTTCATTGTTGTTGTTTATGTGTTTTTGGTTATCTCAGACAAATTGTAGGCTTTTGTCCATTAGTAAGAGACTAACGTTTGGTAAAGTAAGAGACAGTTTTTTGGGGTTTTTTTTTTTTTTATTATGTGAATCACCATACAGTACATCATTAGGTTTTTTATTGTTATGTTAATCACCATATATTACATCATTAGTTTTTGGTGCAGTGTTCCATGATTCATTGTTTGTTCATAACACCCAGTGCTCCATGCAGAACGTGCCCTCCTTAATACCCATCACCAGGCTAACCCATTCCCCTACCCCCCATCATTAGTTTTTGATGTAGTGTTCCATGATTCATTGTTTGCATATAACACCCAGTGCTCAATGTGGTACGTGCCCCCTTTAATACCCATCACCGAGCTAACCCATCCCCCCACCCCCCTCCCCTCTAGAACCCTCAGTTAGTTTCTCAGAGTCCATAGTCTCTCATGGTTCGTCTCCCCCTCTGATTTCCCCCCCTTCATTTTTCCCTTCCTGCTATCTTCTTTTTTTTTTTTAACATATAATGTATTATTTGTTTCAGAGGTACAGATCCGTGATTCATCAGTCTTGTACAATTCACAGCGCTCACCATAGCACATACCCTCCCCAATGTCTATCACCCAGCCACCCCATCCCTCCCACCCCCCACCACTCCAGCAACACTCAAGTTTGTTTCCTGAGAGTAAGAATTCCTCATTATCAGTGAAATCATATGATGAATGTCTTTCTCTGATTGAAGTCATGGATGATGCAGAAACCATACAGGTTGTGACCGAAAAGGCTGGATCTAAATATGAAGAGAGGGAGGAGGTAAGAGCAATCCAGCGCCAAAAATTACTATGTCATAGTTACAGATGCCCTAGAAATAGTTGTATGTTGTACTGAATAACAGTCTGAATCAGCAGTCAGTAATACCATATGACGGAAAGAGACAATGCCAGGAAAAATTGTAGTTTTTCTAAGTAACTTCAAATTATGTACTTTCCTAAATGGATATGATTTATTTGTTTTGAATTAAAAGGTAATGTTGAAGGTATGCATTTTTAAATGATTTCCCATTTAACTGAATGCTTATGAAATAAATAGTTCCAATCACATTGGATAAGATGGCCTCCACTTCATTTAATCCATCTATTTTTCCCACTCTAGGGAATTGACAATATGGAGTATTGTAGGACAACTTGTGTTATATTTTGAACAAATAGAATCAATATTAAATAACAAAGAAATTAATTTGTAATAGTATGGGTCAGGAACTGGGGTCAGGATGAGAGAATAAATTTGAAATTTGACCTTAAGATTTTGTGTAAATCTCATCACTGCTGTGTATGCTTAAGTTTATAACTGGCTATAAGTAATTGTCAGATTAACATATTCTGTCATGGGAAGGTCTGTTTAGGAAAGTTGGCTATTGGGGCACCTGGGTGGCTCAGTCGTTAAGCGTCTGCCTTCGGAGCTCAGGTTGTGATCCTGGGGTCCATCAAGCTCCCTGCTCCGCGGGAAGCCTGCTTTTTCCTCTCCCACGTCCCCTGCTTGTGTTCCCTCTCTCACTCTCTGTCAAATAAATAAATAAATAAATAAATAAATAAATAAATAAATAAATAAATAAGTTGGCTGTTAACTAAACTTGATGTTTACTGGTTATTTTAAAACATTAAACAGAGTAATTGAAAGTATAGTAGATTCTATTTATCATAGTTGTGTACCTTTTTGACTTTAGCGAAATCCAGCTTTTAGAATTGACACAGTGATTGATTGTTTTAGCACCGTGTTTAATAACCTGCTCCAGCAGAGTATTTAACTTCATATTTCTATATAATAAACAAATTCTAAATTTTAGATCAGATAATAGAGTAAAACTGACATCATTCATTTGGGAAGGAGAAATACTGCAGAATTTAAGAGTGATTTTTTTTTTTCAGATAATGTGTTCAGTATAACTTGAATGTGTTATTTGTATCCCCAGTGGTATTTTGAAATATACTGATGTGAATTTCTTGTAAGATGCTTTATTTTACTCATACAACTGTTTTAGTATTTTAATTTTTTTATAATATCATACATGATATGGTGTGTGTGGTGAAGGCATAGGTTGTCTTTTGTTTACCACAAACATACTTATGATAGTATAAGACTACTAAATATGCTACTATAATATAAACTACTAAGCTTCCTAATGCAAAGAAAAGAAAAATTTTCATTATCATCAGGACAAATAAACTTTTCTCATGGTAATTATAAAGACTTTAAAAAAACATGATTATTGTGTTCAGTTGTGGTTCTATAGAAGAAGCCAATATATTAGTTCATATATTTTATATGAATGCATTATTAAGAAACAAGAGAGTAGAAATACATAATCTAAAGTTTAAGATGTATACCTTCAAAACCGTACTTTTAAGTTATCTTGGAGAAAAAAACTACATGTATCCAACAAATTGAAACAGACAGCTTATAAATTATGACTATTTGGAAATACGTGTTTTACCCATCGTCATTTTTCTTCGCATCCACAAATACCTTCTTGGAGCCCCTTGTCTAATTATCTTCTATGGATTTGTGATGCTAGGGTTTTTCTTTTTTTGTTTAAGAGCTCTGTTTTACCCCATTTCCTTGTACAGACATCATTCTTGACACAAGGGCATTTATGAAATGTAGACAGTAACAGACAGCAAAAAGACCTGCCTGAGATAGGCAGAAATCTGTTCTTTCTTTCTCTTAGAAGCAGCACCAGCATAAGCTTTATTTATGGATTAAGTTTAAAAGAAACCTCTTTAAATTATGACTCAGTAGGTCCAATATATAGAGGGGGAAATCTATTGGGTGTTTTTTAAAGCCTCTAGGGTGATTTTGGTCATCAGTCAAATTTAGAAACCAGTGACTAAGATTAATTTCTGTAGTATTTGCTCTAGTATGTTTAATTCCAAGCAGGGAGAAACTGGAAATGTTTTTAAATATAAAAAGTACCTCTGGAACTGACAGAACTTTTATTTTATTTAAAAAAAATCGTTTGTTTTTTTTAAGAACAGCTTTTCCTGCCTTTTTGTTAACGAGAGTCAGTGATGGGTGAGGTAGCTATAGACACCTTTGGGACAGACTCAGAAAATCCCAAAGATACAGTGATGAAATATGATTAGCAGGCTGTAGGGGAGGGTCATGAATGTGTGATTTTGAAGTGTCTTCTCTTTGAAACCAATTTTCAGAGTCTTGAATTCGATCCAGTATATAGTATGCTACAAGTGGAAAGATTAAACTGGAGCAGTATAATTAGGGTAAGCCACGGCATCTGCACTTGGATCACAGCAACTGAATTTGAAACCAGCTGCAAACTGGTGACTAATCTCTCTGGCAAGCCCACATGAGAGTGTAGGACAATAAGGCAGCCTCAGCCTCATGAGCACATGTTTCTTCAACTTGCCTCTGAGCAGGTGATGGCGATGATGCAATCTGATTATACTTTTGAGTGTATTCTAACCACAGTCAACAGTTGAGTCTCGCAAGGGATTTCACAAAAGACTTCAAACCAACGAAATAATTTTTCACATAGTTTCAACTGTAGAAGGCCATGGAAACCAGTATCTTTTTTTTCCACCTTAGTGACTGTATTTCTTTGTGGTACTTTATAGTCTTAAATTTGAGAGATTTTAATTCGTTTTTACATGTGAAACGAAGATGAGAAAAATAATGTGAAAAGAAGAAAGTACTTGAACTTGGAGCTCTTATTCCAAATTGTTCACAACTACTTATAATGATCAATTACTATAATTAAACTGTTCAGACTATTGAATTCTGTGCATGCAGGAGATGGTGAGTCGGTGGGCTGGGGAGTGTTTCAGTGAAACACTAACCTTTCCATATTCAGAGATGTACCTCCTTAGCTATATAACCTGTCCTGATGAGATGATATTCAACAGTGTCTTGAACATTAAAGGTGTTTAATAAATACTCAGTTTGACTTGGACTCGAGCCTTTATTTTTCATCTTTGAAGAGAATAATAGTTTCTTGCAGTGTACTACTGAGGGACATGGTGGGGATGAATAAAGCCATCTGTTTGAGAATGTATGGGGGAAAAATGCAATTGGACCTAAAATATAGTCACAAGTATTATTTCAGATGAATAGTTCAGAGGTAGAATGCTTAGAAACTGCTTATTAATATTAAATTTAAATATAAAAATATATAGTTTGCAATAAAGAACATGAACTCCCTAAGACCATTGAACTAGAAGTTGCAATCTATACACCCCTGAGAATAAAGGGAGGAAAGGAAGTGAAAAAAACCTCACCTGGTGGTACTCACATTTTGTGTACATCAGAATCACTTTGGATGCTTGTCAGAAATGCATATGCCTGGGTTTCATCCCCGTTAATTCTGATTTTGTAGGTTAGGTGTGAGTCTTGGCACCTATTTTAATCATCTCCCTCCGCATCCCTCCCACACGGTAATTTTGATACAACCAAAATTTGAGAATTGTTGACCCAGATTACTATGGTATGATAGTATAAGACTGTTAAATAGGGCGCCTGGGTGGCTCAGTTGGTTAAGCGACTGCCTTCGGCTCAGATTGTGATCCTGGAGTCCCGGGATTGAGTCCCGCGTCCCGCATCGGGCTCCCTGCTCAGCAGGGAGTCTGCTTCTCTGTCGGACCCTACCCCTCTCATGCTCTCTCTCTCTCTAATTCTCTCTCTCAAATAAATAAATAAAATCTTTAAAAAAAAAAAGACTGTTAAATATACTACTATAGTATAAACTACTAAGCTTCCTAATGCAAAGAAAAGAAAACTTTTCATTATCATCAGGACAAATAAACTTTTCTCATGGTCATTATAAAGACTTTTTGAAAAAACAATGATTATTGTGTTCAGTTGTGGTTTTGTAGAAGAAGCCAATATATTAGTTCGTATAGTTTTATTTAAACTTTTAATATAAAGGGCATTTTACTGATGAACTAAAGCCTTCAGTGAAGTGAATTGAATGCAAGTATGCCGCATTCTGGTAATCTGAATTTGTAGGAAGCTGGACTTCGGACTACCTGGAGGAATGAGTGGTTAGCGTGTGTTGCAGCTTGATTTGTGTCTCCTGTAATAGATGTTAACTGAACGTATTGTGGTAATCATTCTGTAATATACACATATATCAAATCATTATGTCGTATACCTTAAACCAATACAATCTTGTTGGTCAGTTATATCTCAACAAAACTAAGGGGAAAGAGCAAGGAAAAAAAAGACTTTCAGGGGTTAAGGGAAAGGTGTGGGGGTACAGATTTTTATATGCCTTATTATTTTAGGGATTTTTTTCCACTTATCTAGTAGCTGGCTAAATTTCCAATTGATTATGGTGATTTTCCTTAGAGATACAGGTGTTTATTTTTATTTGTTCCATTAGAGTTAACATGTTTTTTTTTTTTTTTTAAGATTTTATTTATTTGACAGAGAGAGAGAGACAATAAGAGAGGGAACACAGGCAGGGGGAGTGGGAGAGGGAGAAGCAGGCTCTCTGCCAAGCAGGGAGCCCGATGCAGGGCTCGATCCTAGGACCCTGAGATCATGACCTGAGCCGAAGGTGGACCTTTAACGACTGAGCCACCCAGGCGCCCCAACATGTTTATTTTTAAAAGTGAGAATATTGGAATACTTTCTTTAGGTCTTCCTGTACTAATTAGGATTTGTGTGCTTCTAAGCACACAAATTAATTGAATATTAACTAATGTAAAAAACAAATAAGGGAATTTATTTACAAAAAAAAAGACCTACCAACCTCTAGTACCTATGAATTATAACCTTATATGGAAATAGAGTCTTTGCAGATGTAATCAGATTCAGATGAGGTCATGTTCATTAGAGTGAAACTCCATCTAATGACGGTGTCCTCATAAGAAGAGGGAAATTTGGAAACAGAGATACATGTGCGCACACACACACACACACACACACACACACACACACACGGCCATGTGGTGGTGCAGGCAGAGACTGGAAGTGAGGAAGTTACAAGCCAAAGGACACCAGGGATTGCCAGCAACCTAGGCAGTCCTTGGAATAAGCTAGAAGGAAGCAAAGAAGTGTTCTCCCCGAGAGAGTACAGAGAGAACATAACCCTGCTGACCCCTGATTTCAGACTTCAGGCTCCGGAATTGTGAGAGAATAAATTTCTATCATTTTAGTCCGCCAAGTTTGTGGTACTTTTTGTGGCAGTCCTAGGAAACTAATAAGGCATGTGAATGTCTCTTATTTGGATTTTGACCAAAACTAGATTAGAAGGAAAACATTGAAGTTTCTTTTCTCACATACTCTGTGTGTCTAGAGGTTCGTGTGCTTTGGACCTGGCATTGTGGGCAAGTTGGAAATCGGTTTGCGATGTCGGGGAGCCCAGTTCACTACTGTTCCCCACCGAAAAGCACTCTACTTAGGCATCACCTCAAGTTATGCAGGGGGTTCCTGCCATTACAACCCAGTTTTTCCTTAAAAGAAGGTCATATATTTGAGTAAGAACTAAATGGTGATTTCAGAGTTTTGTCCCATAAAATACGGAAGAGACTTTGTCATCAGCAGGAACTGGTTACCTTTCCTGAACTTTCACTGGAATGAGAACTCCCATCTCGGGGAAGATCTCTGCGAGTCAATGAATCAACTTCTTGTGCTGCCTCCTTCTCCTCTGATCTTTTGGGACTGCCCATGAGGATTTTGGCTACCTGTCCTCTCAGTGATTTGATTGAGCTCCCCATCCAAATGTATTCTCTTCCATTGACCCAGTTTGCAACCCTTGGGACCTCCATTCTATTGTAAGATATCACGGTGAAAAGCACCAGCTTGAAGCCAGTCACACTGATACAGGTTCAGAGATGTGTACACATCTAGAGTTGCTGTTTTGAGCAATACCTTGGCCTTCACTCTAGATACCCCTGTTGCCGGCTTTACATAGAGGTAGAGTACCTCTCCCTAGGGAAATCCTGGCTCTGGCACTTCTCTGGTGGGGGATGACAGGTAGGTAATTTCATTTCACTGAGTGCCATTTTCCTCATTTATAAAATTGGGATGATAAAGCCTATTTTAGAAGTTGATGCATTGATTAAATGAGTGGCCATATCTCCCATTTGGGAAGCACTCAAGGAGTGTTATCTTTGGCTGCTAGAAGAATAATATCAAGATTCCATCTAGTGCCTTTTCACCGTTCATTTGCATATCCACTCATTCAACAGCATTTCTGGTGGGTCTACCGTATGCCAGTTACTTCTCTAGGTATTGGGAATAAGCAGTGAATATGATAATGCAGTCTGTGCCCTCCTGGAACTGACAGTCCAGTTGGAGAGACAGACTTTAATTATGTGATCACCTGAATAAGTGTAAAACTACAGCATCAATAAGTGCTATGAGAACAGATGACTGTGTGTGGAAGTTTGAGGAAGCCTTCCCTAAGTAACATTTGAGCTGGAATGGAAACATGTATAAGAGTTAACTGAATGGAGAGAGGAGGGGAGACGGAGGGAACAACAAATCATAATGGCTCTCTGGTGGGAGGGCAAATAGCACTTGGAGGAATTGGAAAAAAGGCCTGTAAGCTGATGTGCAGAGAGCCAGGAGGGAGTGTGGAACTTGTCGAGGCAAGGGAGTCAGGCAGATCTTCACACTAGACCTCGTGGGTCCTGCTAATGTCTTTCTCATAAGAGAAGTGGAAACTGTGGATGATCATTGAGCTGTGGGTGAGTGGACATGAACAAATATGGCTTGAAAAGATGCTCCTCCCTTTTTTCCCCTTAATTGAGAAGATTCAGCCCTTTCACATGGAAGCTGCTCATTCTCACATACTTAGGACTTGGCTTCTGGGATCAGGGTTCTCCTTCTGCTGCTGCCACACTGCCACTCCAGTCCATTTCTCATCTACATCATTAATAAGGACGCCATCTTCCAAACTTCATACCACCTGCCATCTTCTCGCTGTAGATTGTTCCCCAGACTTCCCCTGGCCCCTGGACTTGGCTCTCTCCCCTTCCCAGCTCCTGAAGTCTGGGTGACTCTGTTAACCGTGGTGATGCCCCAGCTAACACCCCAACTTCAATCCCTTATTCTCCAAAGACTTTGCCTGCCAATGATTTTTACCTTTTCTACTCTAGCAGTTCTCCACTATGGCCTTGCTCAACATTATATAATCACTCAGAATGGGGCTTCTCCTGGAATCTTAAATCTTAAACCCAGAAATCCTATTCTCTGAAGTCAAGTGGCTCCTCTTGCATGCCACCATTTCTGCTTGTGTAATTGACAGTTATTTGCTCAGTCTCTCACCATTTCTGGACTTCTTTTCTTATCCAGTCTGGAGCCTATGGTCAGTCATTGCAATGCTGTGAGATCCGGTCTCTCAATTATTTTGATCCCTGCCAGTTTTCAACTCTGGATAAACCCAACCTTTCCCTTTATCTGCCCCTCCTCCCAGACTATGAAGCATTCCCACAGAAAATAATAATTGTGCTTATAGGCGCTAGAATGTATGGTAGCTTTCTAGTTACCTGAACTGCGAGCACTCTTCTTTGCTCCTTGTTCATCAGTTGTGTCTTCACAGAGTAGATGTCAACCTTGACTGCCCGTTGGAATCACCTAGGGGTGTTCTAAAACCTACCAATGGCTTGGTTCCACCCCTAGAGATTCTGATGTAGTAGGCCTGGAGTATACTTCACAGGATTAGACATCCCCAGGTGATTCTAATGTGCAGCCAAGGTTGAGAACCACTGTGCTGACCTGCCCACGGAGGCTGACAGACATGTTCACTTCCTTTTGAGCTTTCCGTTAGCCCTCACTTTAAGCAGATGATAGTGTCTCATCCAACATCTCTTTCTTTTGCTAGCTTTAGACCTCCTTATTTTTAATTGCATCCATACTTGCCTGGTGCATTCCTTTTTTAGAGGAAAAAAGATATGCCCACATCCTCATGTTTGACCCCTTCAGAGGCACACTGGATATCCCTTTCTCCTCCACTCCTGATCTGAGCCAGGTGATCTGAATAGTTAGGCTTCAGAAGCAGGCATGTGATGATAAGCATGCATTTTACCATAGAAACAGAACTTGGGAGCAATCAAATTCGAGTTTATGTAATCGTAAGCAGAATATTGAAAAATGGTGATTTTCAAAGCAAGTAAAACCTGATGAGATGTAGCGAGAAGTGATACCTGAAAGTGGGTTGGGACTGGAGAGGGCGGCCATGAGAGCGGAAGTGGGGGCTTTGCAGATCCTACTAAAACTGGTGAACTTTGATTTTCAAATCAAACTTTGAAAGTTTTTTTTTTTCCTTCTGAGTGGAAGGAGTAAAATAATCCAATAGATGTTTAAAAAACAGAGCTGTGGTAGCAGTATGGGACGTGGTCTGTAGAGGAAACAGGTTTGAGACGCAGAGGATATTTGGGAGCTATTTGTAATGGTCGAGGTAAGTTGAAGTCTGAACTAGCAGCAGTGGAGATGAAGGGGGAAAAATACCTTCTAGAGATATTTTTAGAGGTAAGAATCAAGAAGATTGGGTCATTTTTCATTTTAGAGTATTATGTTAAAGACTCCTGGGTGTTTAATTTGCTCAGGGCAATTAAATAACCCAAAAGACTTTTTGCTAAATTGCCTATTTATTTGTAAGCTACCTGTCTTAGTCCGTTTGGGTGCTATACGGAAATTACCAAAAACCTGCGTGGCTTATAAACAACAGAAATTTATTTCTTATGGTTTTGGAGGTTGGAAGTCAATGATTGATGCACTGGTAAATTTGGTGTCTGGTGAAGGACCACTTCCTGGTTCATAGGTGGTTGTCTTTTAGCCATGTCCTCACATGGTGGAAGCGGTACAGGACCTCTCTGGGGTCTCTTTCATAAAGGCACTAATCCCATTCATGAAACTCCACCCTAATGACCCAATCACCTCCCAAACGCCTCACCTCCAAAACCATCACCTTGGGGATTAGGGTTTTAACATACGAATTTGGTGGGGGTCGGGTGGACACAAACATTTATTCTGTAGCACTGTCCCCAAAAAAGAGACTTCTTAGAAAAAAAAAATTGAAATAATTTGTCTTTTTTTTGGAATGTAATTTTATTTTATTTTTTAAAGATTTTATTTATTAGAGAGAGGGAGAGCATGAGTGCGGGGGAGGGGCAGAGGGAGAAGCTGACTCCCTGCTGAGCAGGGAGCTGGACCTGGGGCTCCATCCCAGGACTCTGAGATCATGATCAAGATTTGGATGCTTAACTGACTGATCCCCCAGGCACCCCAATTCTTGTCCCTCCTAAGAAAATATTTATTGGCATTAGTGAACTGATATGTCTGACTTTTGGTAAACATAAAAAAGTTGAATCTCCTATGAAGTTCCAGTTGAGTATTTTTTTCTGAAATTTACTTATCGTCCTTAATTGCTGTAATCAGTAAATTCTGTGAGGAGAAAGAAGTAGACAGAATAGTAAAGTGAAAAAATTATTATTTTTTCAGATCTTCTGTGTTCTAGACCTTCTGTTTCCAGCACTTCCATGAATATACATCTGGGCATTAGCTTCCTTTTTGTTAATTGCCGGTGTCCTCATTATCTTCTGCTGTGTAACAAACTACCCAGATTTAGTGGCATCAAATGACAATTTGTGATCATCTCTCATAGTTCTGTGGGTTGACTGGGCATAGCTGGGCTGTTCTTGGTTGGGCTCTTTCATGTGGTTGTAATCAGGTGTTGGCTGGGGTCGCAGTCATTACCAAGCTGGACTGGGCTTGATGTCCAGACTGGCTTATTCACATAACCGTCAGTAGATGCTAGATCAAGTTAAGGCTGTGAAAAAGGTTATCTATACATAGCCTCTCCATATCACTTGGGTTTCTCATAGAATGGTGGCTGGCTTCTAAGAATCAGTGGTCGGAGACACAGGAAGTAGAAGCTACCAAGCCAGCTAAGATCTGGAACCGGTACAGCATCTCTTCTACCATGTTCTTTTGGTCAAGGAGCCTCAGGGTGTTCCCAGATTCAGAGCATAGAGAAATAAATACTAGCTCTTGTTGGGGAAATGTTGCTAAGGAACATGTGTGATGGGAGATGTTTTGGCGAACTCTGGAAAATAAAATGTGTCCCAGTCAGTGATTATAGGTAAGGTAGAGAAAAAAGTAATTACAGATATTATTATAGATTATAGATAGAAATATTCTAATCACATTTTAAAAAACTTAATAAACTTCTTATTTTGGAATAATTTTAAGTGTACAGAAAATTGCAAAGATATCACAGAGCATTTTAGAAATATTTTTCATCTACATCTTACACAGCCGTGGTAGATTTGTCAGAACTAAGAAATTAACATTAGTACAGTAGTATTAACAAAACCACAGACTTTATCTGGGTTTTACTAGTTTCTCTATAAATGTCTTTTTTGTTGTTCTGGGATCAAATCCAGGATACTGCCTTGCATCTAACCACGCTCTCTTTTAACATGTTAACCAGTCTCTTTTATACTGATTTTTCTCTTTCACAACCCATTAGGAAATGGCTTATTTACAAATATGTATCTTTATAAATAGTAGAATTTTAAAAATGTGGTTTAAGTCAGTTGGAGAATCAGTTATCTCCAAAATATATGTTAGCTGTAAAACATTTTCTAATGAGTTGCTATTAGTCTTCTAACATGGGAAAAACAGTAAAATTTCTAATAGAAATATATAACATCATAGCCATTTTGGGTGTTTTTTAAAATTTCCATGTTAACTTTAAACCTTGATCTTTGTGTATTTGTGACAGAAAAAAAATTAAAAATGACTTAAATCAGCGTGAATAAGACTTTAACATTGCAGTTTAAATTTATAGACTTCAACATAGCCACCATTTTTTGGTGATCCAACATTCAGTCCGATTTTCCACCTCATTGAAAACATTCTCCAGCTGCTGCCGAGTGATTTCATAAATTGCATTCATGATCCTGGCTTGAAGTTCCTTTAAAGAATGTGGTCTGGATGAATACACAGCAGTTTTAACACAGTCCCATAAAATATAGTTCAGTGGGATAGGTCAAGTTTAAAGTTGCACAAGGATTTCATAAACACCCTGAGTAGATGTGCACTAAAACTTTGAATGTGTTACATGGAAAAACCTTATAAAGGATGGCAGTGTTCCAAATGTAGATTGAGTTGGTCATCTATGAAACAATTCCTACTACTGATGGATCTTAATAGTGCCACCTGCTAGTTCTTTCATAGTAAATTGTGTGAAATGACACATTCTGTAAACTGATGAACTACTTATTTATTTAATAAATCCATCAGTGAAAGAAACCTCTGTCCTAAGAAATGGAGCTATTTATTAGACCCAAAAGGTCTTAAGCCAGAAATGTCAGGCATTTTTGTGGACCAAGAGTGTTGCCCTCTGGCATTGTTTTTTTTTGTTTGTTTGTTTTTTGTTTTTTGTTTTTTTAACTGCAGCAAGTAACACACCATACCCAGTTGGTATATTTGTCCTTTATCTGGCAGGAAACTCCAGAATCTCTGGGTAGTTGGGTGAATGCCAAGTTAAACCCCAGAAAGACATCAGTGGTCTTGGCGTATAGTTCTGAAGATACTCTGGCCTATAAGTGTGCACTGAAGGCTGACATTTTTGGGTGTTTCACTGGTACATTTCCTTTGTCGATTATATTTATTGGTTTAGAGGGAATATCTTTTACCCAGCCATGACATTGTTATCCTAGAGAACAAAGCAAACCAATATAAATTTCATATTCCTAAATTAGAATTATGGTCCTCTTGTTAGAATAGACATTGCTCATGTTTTGAAATTAATATGATTATATGAAATGGATGGTACACAGAAAACATAGCAGTTGGTGGTAATTATGTCTACACAGGCTGGTATGCTGGCCGGACACTGTGCAAAATTACTACAGGGCAGTGTTTCCTACTGGCCAGTCATGTCAGTTGAAGTTAGGTATTCTGCTAAAATACCGTATTAATCTTCAACTTGTCACTGAACCTTTCTTTAAATGTTTATGAAAACATGTGAGTTGTTCATACTTACCTATTTTATGTGCTTAACTTTCTCTATTTGTATTAGTAGCGTGGAAATCTCTTGAATCCAGCTACCACACGCCAAGACAGACTTCGCACTTCCTGATAAAATTATGTTTCTACAAATATCTCTCTTTAGAGAAGAAAATATGAGTGCAATTTCTGGCTGTTTTAGGTAATTCTGAACTTGTAATTTCCTTACATCTTCAAAGGATTACGATCACCTTTGTCTTTTCTTTTTTGATTGTAGTTGAGAATTAGCAGTGTATGCTTTAATTGTATAGTTTTGTTCTTCCCCACCTTATAAAAAAAAGCTTTTGATCCACATTATTATGATCAAAGTTATTATAAAGTTAGTGTAGAACTATAGGCTTAATTAGAGCATTCCTTTTGAGATACTGTCCTTAGTTCTGTAATCCTGGGGAGACTGCTGTTCACTCATGGAGTCTCAGCCGTTCGTCTACTACAGTGTGAATTGGGAATGCTAGGTGAAATTAAGCCATTAGATTTATCCTAGTGTGAATGTGAATCTCCCGTCAGTTGCCAGAAATTCTCTGTGGTTCCTGGACTGGTGATGCAGCTAACTTTTACTTATTAAGATTTTTCATTTTAACTAAGGCCTTTAGGTTTGAACCCTTAAGTTCATGAATGTAGGAAGCTTATGCTTTTGAAATTATCTTTTGGTGCTTTTACTTTTCAGAGGTAAACCTCTCTTCTTATTTGGCTTTCACCTAAGTAAAATAGAAAGATTTGTTATTCTTTATTATATGGAGAAGTATGGAACCATTACCATACATTTGAAGTTTTGTCATAAATATTTAGGATCATGAGGAATATGGTTACAAGGAAGCCATCCACCACACCATACCGAGAGTAAATGCCTAGCCTAAAAAGCTTTTGTGATCTTTCATCTTCCATTCATCCCCTCAGAATGGAATAGTTACCTATCATTTCCATTAATTTGCATTATCACCTTATGATATATCTTTTTGTTTTTGAAGCAAAATGGTATGCCAGATAATTTTATTTTTTCTTTCAAAAAGCAATGTTTTTAATCCCAAATGCATGAATTAAAAATGCTTTGCTGTCTCCCACAATGCTCAGGAAATAGCTAAGACCTAAGACTCTGATATTAAAAAGCATTTTCATTCAATTTGAATTGTATTACATAGTATATATGATTATAAAGTGTTTTATTTATACTCCTAAAAGTGTACTTAATGATCTGTTGTGAACAGGGTGGTGTTATTTTAATGGCTTCAACCATGGAACACTTGGGTTTCATAAAACCAGTGGTGTAAAAAAATTTTCAGGAACACATCATATAAATTACTGTTTAATAGACAGTGATTTGTGAAGAGTGATTATGCCTTAAATGAATATTGTTGCAAGGTCAGTCAAAGAGAAAAGTTGACATTGGGTGATTGATAGCATAACACTCTTGAGGGCACAGATATTATAGCTAGAGATAACCCATCGTGATACCAGGTTTGAAGGAAAAATAGTGTAATTTAAAGGTTATTTTTTTAAGGTACAATGAGGTATGTGTGTGTACATATACATATACTGAAGCCTTCTGCAAACTTTTCATCCAAGTCCACTCTTAGTTTGTTATACACATTTCTTGGAGAACCATGGCTAAGATGCCATATCTTCATCTTCAGAATTCCTATAAAGGCGGTTTTGATTATCTTGATCCTGAAGTTTTACTCTTCCCCAAAGCCTGCTTCATTCAGTTTGGAAGGACCTGGGAACACCCATGAATTCCCTCCCATACAGTTTGCCATAGTAGTTGTGTTCCTGAAATTTTGTGCCACCGTCAGGAATGGATCTCTCATTGTATGTCCATGATTAGAGAATTGCTTTCTCCGATAAAATCTTTGTTATCTCCTGGTAAAGGAGAAATGGTGGTATTTATTACAAAGAGCTTTGCCATTTGGTGAGAGAGAGAGGGTTATCTTTTGAATATTCTAGTAAAATATGCCAGCTGGATTTTTGTGCTGTCCTTCCCAATGACTTCACTGCATTCTTTTGAGCTTTCCAGATTGCAATTGAGGTTTTCAGTGCTATTAGTTCAGGCTGCACTTATGTCGCTGATATAAATTAGTCCTTTCTCTCCTCGGTTCCCAGTGTGAATATTACACATTCTGACTTGAGAAGCGTGGTCTTTGGAGATGTCTCCTGCTCAGATCCTCTTCCTGAGACTGATCCCTTTGGATTTTTGTAGTTCAGTTTTGAGATCTCTACATGTCTTCTTCCTACGTCCTAGCTCTTGTGCTAAGCCATTGGTTTTAGGTCACAGGTCCATTTTTCCACTTTCCAGTTTGATGACGGTGGATTTCTCTGCCTCCTTATCTGCTGAGTTTCTACTTCTGTCTTTTTATCTGGAAGAGTTTTGTTTATTTAGATCATATCTGTTCACTCAGTACTTTCAGATTTAGTTGTCTTTATTCATTTTAGTCCAGTGTGCTCTTCAAATTATCTTATCGACGCAGGCCTTCTGATGTGCATGATAGCCCCTATTTACTTGTTTTTGTTTCAGAGAACCTATTTTTCTTCATCTAATTAAGTTCCCATAAATGTTTCTTCCAAACATCTTACTCTTTTCTTTAAGAAAGAGTTCTCTCTCTTTGAATCCTGAAATTGTTTCTTAATGTCTTCATATAGAGTGACGGGCAAAATAAGTGACAGACCTTTTCCTCAGTGTGTTGAGATGAGGGTCACTGTGTCTCTCTGAGCTTTGCCGCAGTTCAGAAGGCCGGTGTCATCCCCTACCGATGCCTCCAGCATGGAACCTGGAGCCTGACTTCCGGTGGCCGCCGAAAGAGATGGTCACTTCCCCTCTCCTCGCCTTAGGAAATGAACCGAAAACAACGGGAGTGGCCAGAGGTCATCAGATGTCCATTTTCCCCACCGACCCCGCTGCTTCTCCTGGCATGATAACTGCCTTGCTTGACGAAGGTGATCCTTTTCTTGGCTTGGTCTGCACTCCTGCCAGCCAGGTTCTGTACGACTACATTTTGAGAGTCCTGACGTCTTCTGGAGAAAAAGGAGTTAAGCGTCCCAAAATGTATAATTTTTATATGTTAATTTAGGGGAAACCCTTATTGTCTAGTGAATCAGACATCTGGATCTGAATCTCAGCTCTGCGACTTCCCAGCTGGGACTTTGGTGAGTTAATTAACCTCTCTGAGCTTCAGTTTTCCTCAGCTCTGAAAGGAAGATGATGACATGGTCTCAGTAGGGCTGCCATGATGTTTATATCTGAGAATTTATGTAAAATATGCAGCCCAGCCCTGGGCCCAGGATGGGTGCTCCCTGAACAGCAGTTTCTGCTGAGGTTTCTGCCCATGCTCACCACCAGTTCTTAAGTTTGCCTTTTGTTTTGTCCATGACTTAATCTCTGGAGCAAATAATCTTAGTCATGTTGGAGGATCAAAAGCCTGGAGAAAAACTACCACCATGGTATAAGTGAAAGACAGAACCAGCAGGAAATACTCAGTGTTATTTGATTTATTTAACCTATGACAATTTCCTTTTTTTTTTTTTTTGATGACACACCAGTGGTTGTACTATTATTTTAATTTGTACACTGAGATTTATACAGTTTTAGTTACCCTTATATTTTCGTCTAACAGAAGATGATTGTTTTTGTTTTGTTTATCTGCAAGTTTTTGCTAAATTGGTCTCCTTGAAGCTTGGCATATTATCTTTTTATGTGTAGTAATATGAGGAAGAGTGCGGAATGTGGTCAGGTCGCATAATTTTAGAGTAGCCAAATTTTATGATAAAATGCAGAAGCACCATAATATAAGGTTGGTATATTTGCTTCTTTTGGGTTTTTTTTTTTTTAGATCTTCAAATTTATTCAGTTTTGTATTTTTAACAGATTTGGTGACACACATGCTCTCTCTCAAAAGAAAAAAGAAAAAGAAAAGGAAAATATTCAGGATTAGTTCAAAAGTGAATAGCTCGCTATTTTTAGAGAGGGAGAGAGCATATGCGTGCGTGTGTGTGCAGGTACAGAGGGGCAGAGGGAGAGGGAGAGAATCTCTCGATCTCATGACCCTGAGGTATGACCTGAGCTGAAATGAAGAGTCGGATGCTTAACTGACTGAGCCACCTAGGTTCCCTTTTCTTTTTCTTGAAATCTGTTTCCTTGGTTTTTTACCTCTCATCTCTTCTGTGTGGTCTCAATAAGCATCTATAGATTTGACTTACAGAACTCATCTTGAGGTTTAATTTAGGTTTTCTTTACTGAGTGGTGCTTCATGCATGGTAGGAGGTTAAATCCCCTGAATACTTCTCATGGTTAATTGGACCAAATCATTTCCTGCATATTATCTGTGGTGAATTATAGTAGAAGATCCCAGTGAGACACAGTCCACCATAGTGGCCAGGGGCTTGGCCTCTGAAGCTCAAAGCTCATTAGGCCGGAGTTCAAATCTGGTGTATATAACATTAATTAGCTGTTGGTCTTTAGGCAGGTCACTTACTATATGCCTCAGGTTCCCCCATCTGTAAAATGGAATAATAATGCCTAATTTATCAGATTGTTGTAAAGGTTAAATGAGATGGTACTTATCAGAGGCTTAGCCCAGCTCATGTATACACTAAGTCTTCAATAACTAATAACAGTGTTATTAAAATATTGTCTTACTGATCACCTTAAACCAAGCAACAACATAACCCAGTTTTTCATGTTATCTATTGAGAAAATGTATTCTAAAACCAGGCTAATAGAAAAAAGTCATTTTCATATATATAGGATAATTATTCTGAATTAATAAGAGGGTCTATAGACTATTAAACAGTAGGTAGCTATTGAAAGAATTAATCCATTTCTTAAAGATGTTCAACATATGACCAAGGCCTAGAGTAGGCATTGGAAGGATGTAGTATACTTCATGAAATTTTTCCAGTATGGGATCTGACTCGCTGAACTTGAAAATGAAACAAACAAAACAGAAGCTTGTTCTCCCTGTGCCCATGGTGCCAAAAAATAAATCACTGCTGTATTCATCAAGTCATAAAATTTAAATCATCTCTATTTGAGTTGGATAGCTCAGGGTAGTATTTGACGCTAACCACTGGCTCAAGCAGGATCTGGTGATATTTAATGGACTATTGTTCAAGGTCAATTGACACTAGGTTGTTGCCTCAGTATTGCAAAATGATATGGATGTAAAGAAAACTCATTAAGCAGTGGCTATAAATGAACTTCATTTGTTCTTCTAACCATATGTATTATGGTTTATGCTTGTGTTTGTGCTTAATGCTGTGCATTAAAATTTTCTTGCCTTAGCTTTACCAATAATTTGCTCTTTTTCTGAGCTCTCGGGGCTGTGGCTACCTAGCAACAACACATGTAGGCATTTCTTTATGTGCTTCTCCTGCTTTCGTATTTTCTATCGGCCAGAACCCCTGGCCTGTATCCTCTCTGGAAGGCTGCTGATGCTCAAAAGAGGCACTGTCTTTACCCGGAACAGTAAAGTACCAGTGTTTTTTTTGTTTTGTTGTTTTTGGGTTTTGTTTTGTTTTTTTACATCTGCCATGTTCGGTTGCCTTGACATGGCTGCATTTGGAATTAGCTGGTAGCTTGAGAATGTGGAGCCATTGGCTTCAGGGTCAGTGTTCCCAGGTGAGAGAGAGTTCCCAGGTGAGACAGAGAATGGGCCAGGGAAATAAAAAGGAGGGGCTAGGGAATGAAATCCTGTTGTTTGGATTCCTACAGCAGCTGGCAGAAATTTTAGGAGAAAGGGTAAGAAACTATTTTTACTTCTCAGCACCACTATTCGGGTATAAGATCTGAAGTTATATGAGTTATAAACTTTTAAATTATTTCAGGTGTTGCTTAATTATTACATAAGTATACCCTAGGTGGCTTAGGTTATGTACTTTTAAACTAGGAAATTGGCATAGTTTGCTGAAATAGCAGACTTTTCATTTGACAGACCGCAGATGAGGCCATATACATACTTAGTTATGACCTGAATCAGCAGGCATTGGAGGTCTGACCATGCAGTTAGACTCTGCCTCACTCATCATTTGGCTGGGCCTCTGCGAAATGCACCCCATATTGCCAGTCAATTGCTGTAACTTCAGGGGAGATTTGGCATTTTCCCCCATTCCTAACACCTGCCCTTTTCACGTCGTGCTCAACAAAATAAAACAGTGCTTTGTAGCAGGCATGATAACTCCACCAGTGTTTCTTTGAAGTGATTATTTACTCTTGTGCAGTATGGTTTAACCTCAGTACTTGTGCTGTCTAAAAACGGTCAGAAATATTTGCAAAACTTAGGTTCTTTAAGACCCATTTTTTCTCAAGGAAGCTGACGGGTGTTTCTAATGACACGGCAAGTTGAGCAAAAAGCTTTAGAAACGCTGGATATTTATATCAGAGTCAAAAGCAGTTAGGATTTCTTGAAATATATGTGTAAAAAAATGGAACCCGAGTTTATACGACTCAAGGTATTTCATGATCTTCTGCAAAATTAGAGGATTTTCAAATGGCCACTTGGGGATGATGATAAATTCATGAAGAGTAGAAGAACTGACCCAGCTTGCCAATTGATTGGTTAGAGAAACTTACAAAGATGTTCAGCTTCTGTGTATTTGTCTGTACAAAGGGGAAGCACAGGAAGGTTAGCCAGGACTTGGCTGAAGAGAAATCTGAGTAAGCTTTGCAGTTCCTGTGTCAGTGGGGAAAATAGGAAGGCAGCTTAAATAAGTTAAGACTGTTAAGCATCTAATTACTATGTGGTGAGCCCCTTTGTTTCCCGTAATAGGAGGATAATTGTTAAAAGTTCCTGAAATCCTGGAATTACCACTACTTTCAAGGCGTGAGTCAAATTTGAAATTCGGAACAGCAGGCTAAAACTTTCAATTGAAAACTGCTCAGTTGCAAACTTTAATATGAAGCAAAAGAATTCCTTCATTTGGTCGAAACCTACATATATATATATATATATATAAATTTTGTTTCATCTGCCTCAAAGAATGTTTTGTGAGAATTCGTGACTACCCTTTGTGTCACCTGTCGCCTAAAAGTATCACCTAAATCCTCCTGTAAACTGTTGTACATTTAGCTTTCCACCACTTCTTATAAGATTGATGTTTTCTACCCACAGCTTAAAATACTACTTGATTCATCCTCAGTTGTTTCAAATTTTAAGTTGGTATTGCCTTTGCTGTAGAAATCTGAAATTCTAGAATTTTGAAACTTGGAGAACAAGTTCAAGTGGGACATACCTTTCATAACTGTTCATAACACTATCTGTTCTTATAATTTGCCTTTGGCATTACCCTTTCCATCCTGAAGATTCACAGCCCTTTTTATAGTTTATTACCTATGGCAATCAATAGATTCCGTAACCATTTTCATTTCTTTGGACTCTATCCAGTGCCCATTTATGTCTTGACATGCAGCTATGAGAATTAAAGACAGTTTGAGAGCAGAAATAAGTTTAAAGTCTTCCTCAACCAGTACTGACATCAGGAATTCACTGTTTCTCTAAGTCCTTGTTAAACCCTGACTTTTAGGCATGACTTTTTTTTCCTGCACTCCATTCATTTGATGGAAACATTAATTAAGTTAATAGCATGGCAGCGTCTCCCACTGCCACTGTGAGTCCCTGAGCAGTAGTGCACATTACATTAACTTCTTCAGGTTATAAAGCCCCCATTTTGCACGGTGAAGCAGTCATTTCAGGGAATAGTGCTTAATGAAGTTTCCCCAGGTGTTTAACTTATGAGAACTTGGAATTCCTCTAAGTGCAAGGAAAAAAATAAAGAAGTGGTTTTTTTAAACAAGAATTTTAATACAGTGAATTAAAACAATTAGAATGATAGTTGAGGTTCTCTATGCTTATTAAGCCAAGGTTAAATTGAATAAACCTGACACCATTGGCTTGCTGAAAAGCAATTGTGAACTTTTCCATTAACTACAATTAATATGATAATGATGGAGCCAAACCTGCATTTCTTCTTCCTCTAAAAATGGGACTATTAAGTATAAGGCTTTAAATCAACTTACTAAAAATTCAGTACATTTGTAAAATAACAAAGTAAAGTCATTTTTCTGCTCCTAAATAAAATATTTTATTTTTTGATGTAGTAAAACTAATTGGTTTATAATTAGAGTTTTATTGAAGAAATCTTTCTTACCGACTGCCTCTTAAAACTTACCATAGTGATAAAATTGTTGTTGAATCGTTACTGAGTCCCCTCCATTGTATAGCACAGGGCCTGGTACATAATAGGTGCCCAACAAACGTTTGTTGACATGTTGAAGATTTACATGGAATGGCCTCTTTCTGTGTAACATTTACTTTTTTTTAAGAGTGATTTATTTATTTGAGAGAGAGAGAGAGAGAGAGAGAGAGAGAGAGTGTGTGTGTGTGTGTGTGTGTGTGTGTGCGCGCGCACGAGCAGGAGACACAGAGGGGGAGGGAAAGAGAATCCCAAGCAGACTCTGCACTGAGCACAGAGACTCACACAGGGCTCAATCCAAGTAGCTGAGCACAGAGACTCACACAGGGCTCGATCCAAGTACCTGAGATCACGACCTGAGCTGAAGCTAAGAGTTGGACGCTTAACTGACCACACCACCCAGGTGCCCCTAACATTTACTTTTTATAATCAACAGTTTTTTACTACATTGTAATTATTATCTAGGTTCTACTTCTATTTAATTATCTTTCTAAAATTTTTTTATTAGATTTAATTTAAATGTAAACATTTGTACTAGGAAAACATAACTAAAATCTCATGTTTGAACTCTTTCCCCTTTTTAAATTATTGAAATATAGTTGATGTACAATGTATATTAGTTTCAGATGTACAACATAGTGATTTGGCAATTCTGTGGATTACTCAGTGCTCGCCACAATAACTGTAGTCACCATCTGTCATGGTACAACATTATTACAGTGTTACCGACTATATTCCCTGTGCTGTACTTTTCATCTCCATGGTTTATTTTATAACTGGAAATTTATACCCCTTAATCCCCCACACCTATTTCACCCATCCTCTCTGCTCACCACCCCTCTGGTAACCACCAGTTCTCTCTTTTAAGCATCTGTTTTGTTTGTTCGTTTTGCTTTTTAGATTCCACATAAAAGTGAAATCATATGGCATTAGTCTTTCTTTGTCTGACTTATTTCACTTAGCATAATACCACCTGGGCCCATCCATTTTGTTACAAATGGCAAGATTTCATTCTTTTTTATGGCTGAATAATACTCCATGGTGTGTATATACCACGTCTTCTTTATCCATTCATCTGTCTATGGACACTTGGCTTGCTTCCATATCTTGGCTATTGTGAATGCTTTCCCTTTTAAACATACGTTTTTATATCTGGAAAGATAAAAAGGAAATTGTTACAATGGTTGCTTTCAGGGCCTGGGAGTAGGGTATTGGTGGAGAAGCGGACTCTTCACCAATTAATTTGGCAGATATTTTTTTTTAAGATTTTATTTATTTGACAGAGAGACAGTGAGAGAGGGAACACAAGCAGGGGGAGTGGGAGAGGGAGAAGCATGCTTCCCGTGGAGCAGGGAGCCCGATGCAGGGCTCGATCCCAGGATCCCGGGATCATGAGCTGAGCCGAAGGCAGACACTTAATGACTGAGCCACCCAGGCTCCCCTCGGCGGATATTTATAAAGCACCCATTAGATGCCAGACACTACGCAAAGTGCTGGCTATGTTGGGGGGACCAAGACATAGTCCGTGTGTTTATGAATTTTAGAACCTAGTAGAGGAACCAGGCATTCACACACACACACACACACACACACACACACACATATACACACATGGATATTTATTTACTTACAAACAGTAATGAGAGGTATGAAAGAAAGAAAAGGATGCTACGAGACAGAATTTGCAAGAGGAAACTCATTTAATGTGGGGGGGTGTTGTTCAGGGAGGCCTCTTCAGAGAAGTGATATTTGAGTTGAACTGGAACATGAATCAGAATGAGCTAGGCAAGAGGTAAAAGAAAGAATTCCAGGTAGAGGGACCAGCATGTGCAAAAGCTCAGAGGCAGTGAGGATCTTGGCTTCCTGGAGGAAATGAATGAAAGAAGACAAGTAATGCTGAAGTACAGGGAGGGAAGCAAAGAGCTGGAGTGAAGATGGAGAACAGGTCAGAGCATACAAAACTTAGGAGTTTGAGTTTTGTTCTAAAGTACAAGAGGAAGTAATTGAAAGTTTTTTTAAGCAGAGGAATAATAGTACCTGGTTTGTTCGTTTTAAAGACCTCACTGGCTGTTGGAGGGGAGAATGGGTAGGCAGTGGTCTAAAGCAATAATTAATAGTCCAGGTGAGAGACGGTGGTGACTTGGGCTAGGATAGTGACCAGGTTTAGTGTGTTTTTGTGGACTTGGTGATGGATTAAACACGGGGACAAAGAGGTACCCTGGAATGAATCTCTGTGTCTGCTGGCATGAGCCACAGGGTGGAGGGTACAGAAGTCTAGAGAAGGAGCAGGTTTAGGAGGAAGATCAAGAGTTCGGTTTTTGGACAAAGTAACTTTTACGTAGTAGTGGAGTTTTATAGCAGAGGTTTGGGCTTATAGTGTAAATTTGGGGATTATTAGAACGCACATGGTATTTACATCTTTGTGAATGGATGTGATTATATAGGGAGGGCATGTTGAGAAAGAGCCAGAGACCCAGCCCTGGGGAACTCTAAAACCTAGAGCTTGAGTAGTGTGGGAGAAGCTCACAAGAGACTGAGAAAGAACAGCAGGGGTCAGGAGGAATATTGAGGAGAACGGCTGTTAGGAAAGCTAAGATCAGAAGTGTTTCAATAAGAATTAGGCCCACCTGTTTGTATTACTTACAGAACTTGTGTGTGTATACTTACATATATTTTTTCCTAGAAAATACCTTTTATTTATTGCTATTCAAAAAACAAACCGCAGTATAGCTAAAAATGAAACCAATGAGATGATCTTGGGTGGACTCTTTTAGACTTTTTCTTGATGTACAATTATAAAAGACATGCTCAAACACCTGTACAAAATACATACAGAGTGGGGAATATACAGCATGCGGAATCCAAGCAGAAGGATTTTTCACAAAACCTGCATCCGATTTTCCGTGTATTCTCATTAAGTTGTGTCTGCTGTCTGGATTCATAGGACTTTTAAGACACATAAATGTGAAGGTTGAATTTAATTTTGTTCTGATTCTTTCCATGTTTGTTCTCCTGGGCCAAAACTTGGCAAAGTAAGGATTGCCATGCCTAAGTGCTTTATTTCTCCTTCTTATCTGTGTAATAGAGCTGAACCAATCAGACTGCAGGAATGTGGTATTCCCTGAGCCCTTTTGTAGTTGTAATAGCTGATGCTACTGAATTATCTTGCTAAATGATAGGCTTGTTTGCTACTGGAGGGAAGACTGGTCTAATGGAAAGAGCATGGACTTGGATCCAGTCCCAGCTCTAATTCTTACTCCTGCAAATTTGCACAGACTACTTAATCTCTTCATCCTCCTGTGTGAAATGCCTATTCATAATGAATACCTACCTCACAAAATTTTTGTGAGGATTTATTTAATAAAGCTAAGTATGTAAAATGCTTAAGAAAATATCTTTAACAAAGCATACCCTTAATAAATGTATTGCTTTTTTTTTTTTTAAAGATTTTATTTATTTATTTGACCGAGAGAGACATAGCGAGAGAGGGAACACAGGCAGGGGGGAGTGGGAGAGGGAGAAGCAGGCTTTCCCCGCCGAGCAGGGAGCCCGACGCGGGGCTCGATCCCAGAACCCTGGGATCATGACATGAGCCGAGGCAGAGGCCTAACAACTGAGCCACCCAGGAGCCCCTGATGACTACCTAAGTTCTTAAACCAGAGCTTATACCTGTCTAAAATGGCACTATGGTGGAATATTGACTCCTCTTCCTGTCCTAATAGACTTGCTGAAAACTAAGCCCATCGAAGTGCTATACATTCAAATATAATCAGTTAAAGTAATGATTCTCCATGTATTAGGGAAGACTTGTAGAGAAATATTTATTTTAAAACACATAGGTTTTACACTTATGCACTAGGTTGTTTTTGCTTGGTCTGTGTGTGTATGTGTGCATTTACATTCCTGTTGAAACCTGAAAGAGGTTCTATATATTTAAATATTATTTTTAGTTCATTCACATCAGTGTGCATTTCTGTTTAAGTATCTGTCTAGAATTGGTTCAGAAGCAACATAATCAGATTTGGTTTGGCAAGTCAAAATGAAGTGTATACAAATTCACATTCTTACAAATAAGTTGCTCTAAAATCAAAGCAGGAGAGTAAATGTAGTGTGAAATGGTACGCAAAATCCAGCCACAGCATAATTAGCCAACGATAGTAGAAACGCCATTTGTTAAAACTTGAATTGTAACAGTCAGTTAGTTTTCTCACAACAGGAAATAGCAAAGCAGTTAAGAAACATCATCTGTCAAAAAGAGTATCAAGGCAGATTAAAGAACCACAAATATAAAGTATATAAATTAGAAAATCGAAAACAGAATGTTCAGTAGCATTTGATCTTGAGAAATGTTACAAATTTGTTGTTGTTGTTATACTGATTGGTTTATTTCAATAAATTTTTCAAAATCATGTTAATACTTTCCCCCTATATATGTATGGGCATATAAAATCTTTTAGATTTGGGATTTTCCTACTTTGGACAAAGTGAATCTACTAGAGAAAGGATATACTAATAATTAAAGCTGGGAAGGTCAGTCAACTTCTTTCCATTCTGTACTGGTTTAAAAAATTTTTTTTATTGGGGCAAAATATACATAACTATTCTAAGTGTAGAATTTAGTGGCATTAATTACACTGACAATGATGTGATACCATTACTACTGTCTGTTTCTCAAACTTCTTCATCACCCCAAACAGGTATTATATTTTTTAAAATCTTTATTGAGATATAATTCACCTGCCATCTGCCATATCATTAACTTAAAGTGTACAATTCAGTGACTTTTAATATAATCACAGAGGCGTGCAGCTGTCACTACAGTCACTTCTAGAACATTTTCATTACCCCCAAAAGAAACTCTGTACCCTTTAGCAGTCAGGCTCCGTTTCTCCCCAATTTTCTGCCTCTATAGATTTGCCTAATCTGGACATTTCATATCAATGAAAAGATGTAATGTCTGATTTTTTGTGACTGGCTTCTTTTACTTTTATCTTTTCAAGGCTCATCCACATTGGAACATTTGTTATGATGCCATTCCTTTTATTGCTGAATACCATTCCATTCTATGGTTATACTGCATTTTGTTTATCTGTTCATTAGTTGATCAACATTTGGTTTGTAGAAACTTTTTGGCTATTATGAATAACGTTGCTATGAAATTTGCATACAGGTTTTCTGTAGACATGTTTTTGTTCCTTTTGGGTATATGCCTAGGAGTGGAATTGCTGAATCAGATGGTAATTCTATGTTTAACCATTTGAGGAATTGCTGGAATGTTTTTGCAAAGGAACTGGCCCATTTTACAGTAACAGTGTAAGGGGGTTCCAATTTCTCCACATCCTGGCCAATTCTAATTGTTACTGTCTGTCTTTTTGATTCTTCTCGTCCTCCTAGTGGATGTGAAGTGGCATCCACTGTGATTTTGATTTCCATTGACTTGATGGCTAATGATGGGGAGCATCTTTTCAGGTGCTTATTGGTCATTGATATGTTTTCATTGGACAAATGTCTACTCAGATCTTTTGCTCATTTTTAAGTTAGGTATTTGCTTTTTTAATTATTGAGTTGTAGAAGTTCTTTATATATTCTAGATACAAGCTTCTTATCAAATATGATTTATAATTTTTTTTTCCTATTCTATAGGAATTGTCTCTTTTGAGATTTGACTGTTTCTTCTCTCAGGTTTCTAATTACGCTGTGACTTTATTGGGAGAAATTCTGAGCTCTTTATGGGATGGCACATCAGTGACCAGTTGAGAAAGGTTACTTCCAGTTCTCTGTGCCTACAAAGTCCATTTCCTAACCCTGCAATCTGCGCCATAGCGTTCCTTCAGGAGACATTTATTTTGGTCCTTGCTAACATGTTGGACCCTGGGACCAGCTTCAGAGAGTAGGCGATGGAACTCCTTTCTCGATAAGCTTATAGTCTAGTGGGCAGGTCTGAAAAAGTTATGTTGTCTGGAAAAGCACTGCATTGTTACAAACCAGGGAGAGTTTATTATATTAGATTTATGATATAAACTTGCAAGTAGTGTAAGGAGACTTGAATATCACTGAGCATATTTTACTTCATGGTGTGTAAAAACTAGTGTAGTGCTTCCAACAAATGGTCTGCCTCCCACACTGTCCACTGTCCCTCATCAGAGCTCTCTGCTCTGTCTCCCTGGGCTCTGGAAGCTTATCATGTTGGGCCATTATTTTTGTCATTGCCTCAGTGGTTTCTTCTCTCCGTTTACCCAAGTCTTATCTGGTTTCCAAGGCCTATCTGAAGGTACCTCATGATGGTGTCTTGCTGATCACTGATGATCTTTTCTTCCCCCAATTAGTGTGGTGCTTTTGAACTGTCATTGTGTCTTAACCAGTAGTCCCATATTTGAATGCTTCCTTGTCCTCCTAGCTTGCATGTACCATTTCCTTCTTTGGGACACTCCCCATGGGGCCAAATGGAAGAAACATGATAAAAACAAAAGTTTCTGCGCTAAATCTGCAAAATCACTTGGAAAAGTGATGGAGGGAAACAAAGTCTGGGGAAAAATCAAATAGTGGTGGGTTAGCAGATGCTGAGTTGATACACTTAATTAAACAAGCTGTTATGCTGAGTTAATGGTAACGAAAATATACAAATTTAGATCTAGTTTAGGCTATTTAGCATGTTTCTCCCTCCCACCCCAATATTTTTCAGGGGATCCGCACTTTTAGTAGGCTGACTTGGAGCTCTCATATGTTTAAAGTTTTCCATTTCACACATGTTGTCTAAATATGTGCCCGTAGTTTTTGCTTTAGCTACCGGCCTAATAAAAGCCTCTTGTGAATGCTTATCACCTTGTAAAGTAGTTACCAGAGCTACAGTAAAATTTGCCTGCAAGTGAAAAGGCTTTGACTTCCCTAGAGGGAGAATAAAAAACATCTGAGACAAACAGCAGTGACCGAAATTATCTGGCGTAGAAAGTGGCGGAATGCCAACCAAATGCTCTGCCCCTAAAATGTTCGAAACTTCTATCTCAACTCACTAAAAAGGCCACCTTGTTTAAAGAACTTCAAACACAAACTTGGAAATGTCTCATTATTTTGGTACAATTTACACAAACAATCCCCATTTTTATTGCTATCTTTAGGTATTAAAGCCCTAAGAGTTAAAAATTTTTTTAAATGTTTCTATTTCTTTTTAAAAATGGTGTATGTGTGTGTGTGTGTGTGTGTGTGTGTGTGTGTGTGTAAATTGTTACTGAAAGTTATTGCCATGTTTATTTCAGATACTTCAATATATCTAATTAGAACTGATGTTGATTGTTAAGTAGGCCAAGTGGCCTTCGAGGGTGTGGTGAGAAGTAGTAACGAGAAACCTTCATTAGCTATCAGGATGAGGACTTATTTTTTTTAATTAATAGAGATGGAACGGGTTGATAAATCCTGCTGTTGTTTTGGAGTTGCCATGGGAGAATAGACCATGTTATGTAGAGATATTTCCATGTCTGTCCTGGGGCAGGGGACAACTCTAGCCTTGTTTTGCTCAGAAGTATTGGTATTTTTTTTAAGTTACTTTTTTAGAAAGTTCGCTCAACTTTTGCTTTATAATTCTTTAAATTCTTAAACCCAGAGAGTCTTAGTCCTAGAAAACCCAGTTGTAGTTAAATGCTTTATTTGCTGAATAATCACTATTATTTTTCCTACTATTATTACCACTCCATTTGTTGAGTACTGTCCTACAGAACATTTCCTAGATGCTACTTTATTTTGATTCCTTCAGAAATCCCCAGAATAAGGCAGGGCAAATGCTTTTACACTGGTTTAGGGATGAGGGAAGCTGAGTTTCAGACATACCAAGGCATGGTATGTAGAGGTCACAGGTAACAGAGAATAATTTTCTCTCTACTCCTCTACAGTGCCACTCAGAAAGCTTCAGATCTTAGGGACACCTGGCTGACTCACTTGATAGACCATGCTCTTGACCTTGGGGGTGTGAGTTCAAGCCTCCCATTGGGTGTAGAGATTACTTAAAAATAAAATCTTAAAAAAAAAAGACTTCAAATTAGGTTATTGTGATACTTCACAGTTATGAAACATTTTTGCCAAGAAATAATAAACCTTTTCATCAAAACTGCCAGGAAGGCTGCTGTAGTAGTAACTCAAAGCAGAGATGGAAGTTTTGGGTTCTTTCTTCTCTGTCACTGAGCCCATTCTGTCAAGGTTTTGGGAAATGGGAAGTCTTCATTGTTGTGTGCTGAATTACCGTTTCTCTATATAACTGAAAATCCGGCCTTCATTGTTTTCGGTTAACAGATAATTTTCCTGAAAGGAAGAGGAGATTTGCTTGTGTTCTTGGAAGAAAGTATAGTAATTAAATCTAAACCATTAAAATATTAGAGAACATGAGAAATGCTGTCTCTGGGCCAAAAAAGAGGAAAATAAGGTGTAATCACCTAATGGAGTATAAGTTTTATTGTATGCATTATGTTCTATATATAAATTAAATATTTATGTTTTGTTATATATTTATGTAATAAGCTTAGATGATAATTCCTTAAACCAAAGTCTATTCCATGGATTAGAACATATTGTAAATTCACTGCCTATCCATAAATATTTAGAGAAATTTTATGGAACCAGCAATGACATTTTTTTTTTTTTAAGATTTTATTTATTTATTTGACAGAGAGAGAGAGACAGTGAGAGAGGGAACACAAGCAGGGGGAGTGGGAGAGGGAGAAGCAGGCTTCCCACGGAGCAGGGAGCCCGATGTGGGTCTCAATCCCAGGATCTTGGGATCATGACCTGAGCCGAAGGCAGACGCTTAACGACTGAGCCACCTGGGCGCCCCCAGCAATGACATTTTGGAAATTGCTGCTACAAAACTAGATGACCAATCCTGGAATTGGAATATAAATTAGTCAATCAATCTTGTTAGAGCTGCCAGAATTTTTTTTTTTTTTTTTTGGATGGGAGCCGGTAAGGTGAGCTTTATCTTTGCCTTGGATTTCTATTTACAGCAAATTATCCAACATTGTGCTGTGGTGGTACATTGATAATACAATCATAATGCTGATTTACCAAATTTTATATAATAGCTGTTGCCTTTTTATACCTGTCTAAATGCTGTAGCTCCTGTTTTTCTCTTGAGAATAGTAGTACATTTTAATATATAAATTTAATTTTTTTCTATTTTTAGAAAAAATGGAGGGAAATGTAGTATTTTTCACAATAGTACTTTGAGATTTAGCTCTGTCATTCTAGGTCGGGCATGGTCATCAATAAGTCAAGGAACCACAAAGATTCCCACATTCCTAATGCCTCTTTTTGTCCCCTTTTATTGCTATCCTAGGGACATGCCATCACACAAGATTTTCCTCTACTCTGGACTTCTCTTCTCTTAGGCCAATGTGATTGCATTGATTTCTATATTTGCTGTTTGGGTTTTTTCCCCCTTTTTTCAGAAATTTCCCTTGCTAGTGCTTTTACAAGTTCTAACCTGTAGCCTTTCTATATTTGGTGTTGGTATTTTACAATAGATTTGAAGAAAAATTGTATGAGGTTCCAAGGCAAATAATTATCAGTTATTTTTTTTGAAGTTAAAATGAATGCTGTAACAATTCCACAATAAATACCATGAGACTTAATGTGCTAAATTAATTTAAACAGTTTTGACATTTTTTCCTTGAAGGACTCTTTTCTGGGTTTTTATAATCTTACTTAAGTGAGGATCCAAGGTGGTTTAATTACTCTCCAGCAGCGCACACTCTAACAGCCAACATTCCAAGTTAAAGCTATGTGTCTTCTTGGGGTTTGAACTGTTTCCACCTAATCCAAGGAAAAATATTTGAGGGACATTAGTTAATGCATTTTCCAGGAATGGGAGTGGGTAAGTATTTTTTTCAGAGCTTATAGAATATTTAGCAATTTGAGCCTCTAATATTTAATTTTATAGCATTCTCGGTACTGGTGTCAAGGACTTCCTCCAGAAATAGTGAGAAATTATGTGAATTCCCTTCTTGGTATGTTTAGGAGGGCAAGTCATAAATCTTCAGTCTCATATTTTTCTAAAATGAAACTGGGCATTGATATTTGCTGTGATCCAATATGCAGATATAATGAAAAGATTCATGAAGTAGTATAAAGATTTTTGAAAGTTCTCACAAAAGGTCCCATAAATTGAAACTGTGATGCAGAAAACATCTAAGATTTAATTATTCTTTTCTATGATAGTTTAAGTTCTGTTAAAACCTTAATAACATTAAGTACTAATGAAAGGACCTTATGTGTCACATTTGCATTCATAAATATCCATGAAGGATCTCTTTCACCAGTGTTATTCAATCTTAGTCCAGGATAAGGTCAGACATTGATTATGTTTGACAGTCTTAACAAAAGTGAATAGGAAAGATAGATTTTTCTTGTATTTTACTGCTAGAATGGTAAGGGGCAATGACCTCTAATATATAGTATAATATATGAAGAGGAATATTAACACAATAGAATGATGATGATCAAGTGCCGCTATAACAATTACTATTTATTGAGCATCTGCTAGGTGCCAGGCCCCGCAACAGCTCTTTATGTATGTTTCATATAATGTAATTTTAACAAACATCTTAAATTCAGACAGTATTATACCCATTTGCCCAAACATGGAAAGTGAAGTTCCAAGAAATTAAATGATGTGTCTAAAGCTTCCCAGCTGGAGGCCATTTTGCATACGTTTGACCCCACTGGGCCAAGCTGCTTGTCCATGTTTGGCTACCTTGTGATCAGGGACAGAGAAGGTATTAATAATGTATAAATTATTTATTTGGCTCAGAAATGTTTGTGCTTTTAAATTTGAATTACCTGTCTTTGGCAGTTTGGAATTTGTAACATGATGGAAGATAGTAAAACTCCACTCAAATTAGTATGAATATTTTGACTTAAGCTTCTCTGATTACTCCTCATTTCATATTGCACACAGATGCCTATTTTTCTTAAAATTAACAAACGTGTGCATAGCCCTGGTGTGTGTCAAATGCTGCTTTCAGTATTCATGAAAATGAAATCATTTAATGCTCACAGCATCTCTATAGGGTAGGGATTATTTTTATCCCTGTTTTACAGATAAGATAACTGAGGCACAAAGAAGTTACGTGACTTGCTCAAAATTACAGGTGAAAGGTGGCTAAGCCGGGATTTGAACCCAGTTTGGTTCCAGAGTTCGTGCATTTAAGTGTATTTTTCAGATTCTACAGAACTTGGTGAAAGCTATAATTGTTTGAAACTTATTGCTGGACTTACTAGTGTGTGAGGGTACATGGAAATAATAAATAATGTCAATAAGATATTTAGTAAGAAGTAATGACCCCCAGTAAGACCTTGGAATTCTCTACATTAAAAAATAGAAGATGAATTTGGAAAACAGCTTTAGTTGTGTTAAAAGCCAGTTGAGACTCCTACTTTGTAGACTTGTTTGATGTTGTGCAGGCTCTTCTTTATGGATATAACTGAGCAGGATATTGTTTCCTACATTGTACCGCAAGTTACATTACTTCCACTAATGAAGAAGTATTGAGCTCCGTGATGACTACTTCCCGCCCCACTTCTGTGTATCATGGCTTTAGCCCATATGTTATAAATGAGAGTGATTTCTTATGGACATACGGGACAAATGAGGCTTTTCAGAATTGTTATGTTAAAATAGGGCTGATGTTTCCAGAGCTTTAAAGAGAGAGGCTGGATGCATCCATCAAAACAATGGATGGGTAAAACTGAAACTGAAGACGTTTCTGAAAAAGAGTTAGAAGTTTTTGATTAATTAAGATTTCAACTTGTATGCATTTCAATTTTGGCAAAAACAAAGCTTAAGCGATTCTAGCTGTGCAGTGTGAGAAAGTCAGGGAATGTAAGTGAGAGTTTGCTGTGAGACTTTCTAGACGTATACTCAGCCTAAAATTGAATATTTATGTGGGGGAGGGGGGTGGAGTGACAGGTGGGGAAAAACACCCAGCTTCTCTGGGGGTAGATTAAGGACCTTTGGTTTAAACTGGATCTTCTAACTACTCTGTTTACCTGTAATCAGAGGCAAGTTTAGCAGGAGCTAATTTACTGGATTTAGGTTTCAGGGCCCCTTCCTTACACCAGCCCCTTCCAAGGATTTGGGAGGGCCTCTGGCTATGTATGTTCACATGGCTATATTGTTTTGCAAAATTTGAAGAATTTTAAGATACTTAAACCACAATTAGTTCAGACTGCTGTCTCTTTTCTACTCTGACCCTCCTTCCATCACATTTCCTCACATGCTGAATTGCTTTGGAGTGATCACAGGCATTTTCTTTGGATCTGGCTAGAGGGAAGTTGAGGGGGGAATACACAACTTTAACTTCAGTCGAAAGATGCTTTGGAATGTTTCAGTCAGACAACTGAGAAATCACAGATTCCTAATTTCAACAAAGATGAAAAGTTATTTCTTTTTTCACCTTTACCTTTATTTATTAAAGAACTGAGAAAACTCAGATAATAGAACATAAAATTAGAACCATCAAGGTGAATGATAAATAGAAATTATTCTCCAAAAACTATATTGTTCAAAAGAAAATCAGATTATCCCCAAAGCAGTAATTCATTGAGAAGAAGAGATAACTTTTGAATAGAAGTAGTAAAATGGATTGTTTGAAAGTCTAGTTAATGAGGAGGAATGAATCCTATGAATCTCTCAGGAAAAGAGTTATGTTTCTTGCTGATTTGACCACAAAATACTAACATGGAAAAAGATAACATAAAACTTTATCATAATGTGTGTCTACAATGAGCTTTTACAGTGAACGAGTGTCTTCAATTCAAAGAATATTTAGGGTACTCACGACATGTGAAACATTGAAATGCCCTGAAATTTTGCACCTTTTGTATATGAAAGAAACTTCATGGAAGTTTCTCCAAATTTGACAATGGTCCTAAAAATTGACCTGAGTTGTGAAGGTTAGCTTTCTTAAACATATATTTCTAAACAATTAATTTCTATATCTTCATTAGAAGAAACACCACATTGTTCAATTTTATGTGTGGAACACTATATTACAAAATTGTCGCTTGTCAAAATGCATAGTCAAACATTTTAGGAAGAAAGCATTATCGAAGTGTGCCAGATGATTAATAAAAAGAGGATGGTATTTCTCTGGATTTTGCGATGTTTATAGTATTTTCCATTGTGATGTTTATAGTAAATTCCATTGCTTAAAATTTAACTTTTGGTCATTTTGCTTATTTCTACATGCATTTTCACTTTCTAATGGTGTATTGATAAGTTTGTATTCATCTTTAAAAGGGCTCCAGGGATGCCTAGGTGCCTCAGTCGTTAAGTGTCTGCCTTTGGCTCAGGTCATGATCCCGGGATCCTGGGATCGAGTCCCGTATCGAGCTCTCTGCTCCGCGGGGAGCCTTCTTCTCTCTCTGCCTGCCACTCCCCCTGCATTTCTCTCTCCTTCCTGCTCTCTCTCTCTGACGAATAAATAAAATCTTTAAAAAAATGGCTCCACAAGTGTTCAGACTGCACACTGTAGTTAATAGTTTGTAATGTGAAAAAATATTATGTGGCATACATATTCCACAGTACCTAAGGTGAGAAGTAGAAGATCCCTGTCCCACTCCCATTTCGAAGCCCAGAAGAAAACCTCGAAGAAAGGTTTAACCTTTCCTGTGTATTTTCTACAGTGTTTAGATCTGTTTTGTCCAATAAAGCAGACACTAGCCACATGTGGCTGTGGAGCACTTGAAATGTGACTAAGTTACTGAATATTTAACTTAATTTAGATTTCACTTAATTTCTTTTTTTTCTTTTTTAAATAATTTTTTATTGTTATGTTAATCACCATACATTACACCATTAGTTTTTGATGATTTCACTTAATTTCTAAAACTTAATTTAATGGATTTAAATTGAAATTTGAAACTAATACCAATTCATTAATTAAACATACTGCTAAGTATGTTTAGGACAACTTGGGTATGTTAATTTACTTCAGCCGTGAATTGTGTGAAATCTATAATATAGCACTAGTGTGCACCTTCGTGTGTGTGTGTGCGTGTGTGAGTGATATGTATACACTTTTTTCCACAAAGGATCATACTCTGCATATACTATTCTACATCTTAACTTTTAAGCTTAACTATATGTTTTGCACAGTAACTTACAGATTTATCTCATTTATTAGCTTCATAATACTCTTTTCTATTTGTATGATCTTCACGATACTGGAGTGACTTTTTTAAAATATGAGTGAGATCACATCACTTCTATGTTTAAAACCCTCCCATGGCTTCAGATCTCTCTCAAAATCCCAAGTCATTAATATGCCTCTAAGGCCTGCCTTGTTCTGTTCCTTCACTGTTCTTCTGCTTAGTTCAGGACAGCATGTGCATCTATTCATCTATAATGTGGGTATTAAACATAGGTACTTTATTCTTTCTAAAACTCTGTCAGAAAGGTTACCAGCAAAGCAAAGTGTCTTCATTTATCAAATGTATAGTCTTACTTAGTGTCTCACTTACCTGACCACCAGCAGCTCCTCTTAAAGCAAAGAAATCTGATTTTTCCTCACCAATAGCACCCACTGAAGTAAAATAAACCTTGTTAACCAGAGTAAAAAATGTTGCAGGCACTCTCTAATCAAGAGCACATTTGAAGGAGGAAATGGTGTTATGGCAGATAGCTGAAGTGCACTGTGTCTTAAGAATTCGGTGCTTCTTTATTGCTAGATTAAATTTCAGAATTTAGAGTCTAAATTTTCCCTTTCACATCTGGTGACACTTTTTTTAATCAGTGTGCAAAAGGAGAAAAATCTGTCTGCCTTCTCTCCATGCCTCTCACTGCAGTCCAGCCTATGCCAGGCTTAAGGGAAAGCCTTTTGTGTTGGCAGGGAAACTCCAAAATGGTTTCCAAGCCTATTAAAAGTAAAGGGAGAGTTTTGCAGAAAAATTTAAGAATTTTTTTTTTAATTGGAGTGGTACAAAATAAGCAACTTTTAAAATTAATGAAAAGTAAAAATGTGTTGGCTCCGAGTGTATGTAATGTTGGTGTTCTGGCGCCATCAGTATAAGGCAGACTCCTGTGATCTATTTAAACTTAAAATTTAGGAATGTAGAATTGTGGAGGATTTATGATTATTGACAGCTAAAGGGATTATGGCGCAAGGTATAGTGATAGTTAGAAACACATGGACTGGCACACATTTATCACTGAGTAAATGTGTTGGATGAACAAGTGAATAAACAAGGAAACCGTGTTGCTTTCAGTAAGTAGCGTGCATTAGAGCCTTGTGCCCTGGGAGCCAAGGACTGAAGAAATCCAGGATGAGTGAAGCAGAGAGAAAGGAATATGAAGTGATTGCAGAGAAGCGGTAAGCTCTAAAACTGTGGCTGAATGAAATAGGACCCTAGGGGGTGAGGATAGTTGTTGAGAAATGAAAAGATAGCCATTTTTATGTGTGAGTCCAGGCGAGAGGCAACTCCACTTTGAAGTTATCAGAACTTTTTAGACTAAGGTTTTAATGACATCAGGAATGAGGGTTATGTGGTGGACTGACCAAAA
Source organism: Callorhinus ursinus (assembly GCF_003265705.2). Taxonomy (NCBI): domain Eukaryota; kingdom Metazoa; phylum Chordata; class Mammalia; order Carnivora; family Otariidae; genus Callorhinus; species Callorhinus ursinus. The sequence continues at coordinate 25,415,643 of NW_027397074.1, forward strand.
GCGAGCTTGTCAATGCATTCAGAGAAGATGAGAAGGTATAAGAGGTTCTGGTCAGAGTATCTTTAAGACTGTTTATGAGGAAAGTGACAGAAACCCCAGCTTACCCTGGCTTAACTGAAAAGGGGCATTTGTTGGCTCCTACCAAACAGCGTGTGCATTGGGCTGACTTCAGGCATGCCTTGATCCAGCTTCTGATGATGGTCCAGGATGGCCTCGCTTGCTGTGGAGGGCTGATCTTCCTCTGGTGGCAGGACGGCATGGTTGTTACCCTGCTCTTTGATGTATGTGCTGGTCACTGTTGTCTCCCACACTGTGGGAGTGTCTTGATAAACAAGTTTTTAATTTTAATGTTGAATTTTACATTTACATATAATGTTGAATTTTAACCTTTTGGTTAGCACTTTCTGGGTCCTGTGCAAGTCATATTTGCCAACCGAAGATCAAGAAACATATTCCCTTATTTATCTTTTAGGTCCTACTGTTTTACCAGTCATATTCTGCTCAGAACTTGTAGGTTTCTGGTTTATCCTACTGTGTAGCCAGAGCTGGGGACCACTTGCCTAGATGGTGCTGAGAGTCTTCCCAGGATTCCTGGGGACTGCCACAGTGCAGGGTGACCGCTCACCCCAGAAGAAATGACGAGTTCGACTGAACACCTGCATGTTGACCTCTTCTGTGGCCAACTAATATGCATTCAGGTTTTTTGTTTTAAGTAAATAGTGGACTTTCCCCTTTTTTGAGAGAGGATTTAGTACTTGTATTAAGAGATGAATGATGTGAATGTATCCGTGGTTAGTAAAAAAAAAAAAAAAAATCTAGAGAGGGTATCTCTTCATAAGCAATGATCAATTATATTGTGTAGTCAAGGTGTCTTCTTGGATTCTGAGACCTTGAGACTCCTCAACCTCAGGACTCTTGATCCCTTCTTTTTGACACCGTTGCACACTATGAGGTATCCAAGTTGTGAGAAAATAAAATTATTCCAGATGGTGCTCCTTTTTCATTTTTTACAATGTTTCCATCTAATCCTCTCCCACAAAAGAAAAATTCCCCTTGGAATTGCTTCTGTTATTATTTGTATTCATTTTTAAACCTTGACAACCATGTGGCTGTAGTACAGGTGGTTTTGTAGGAGAGTGATCTGTAAAGTTCTTGGTGCTGGGCTGCAGAAGGGGGAAATACTTCAGTTGCCAAAGCAAAGCTGCTTTCAAGTCATTAAACATGTTTGGGAGCCAGATGTAAATGAAGTAACTTTTTTTGAAGATGAGTTAATTTTCAGATATCTGATCGTTATAATTTGGGCTAGACCAGAAAGGCAGAGTAACACTGATTACATGTCGGGGTCTGGCTAGACTCCTGACTCCCCCTCTTGCTAGCTGTGTGGCCTTGGCAAGTCCTCTAGCCTCTCTGAAATGAACGTGATAGTAATTCCCACCCTGTAGGGGCGTTTTGTGGATTGAGTAGAGCATGTGGATAAAGCTTCAGGCTATCGATGCCTGATACAGTGTGTGCTCATTGGTTCTGCTGCTGCCACCTTTGCAGAGGCCACAGCGGGGTCTCTGTTGTGTTCAATTCTGTCTCCTTTTGGTCCATCCAGAGTGAAGTTTCCGGGGTTGGGAGGCACTGTTGAAAATCAACATGCAAGGGGCACCTGGGTGGCTCTGTCGTTAAGCGTCTGCCTTCGGCTCAGGTCATGATCCCAGGGTCCTGGGATCGAGCCCCGCATTGGGCTCCCTGCTCGGCAAGAAGCCTGCTTCTCCCTCTCCCACTCCCCCTGCTTGTGTTCCCTCTCTCGCTGTGTCTCTCTGTCAAATAAAAAAAAAAAAAATCTTTAAAAAAAATCAACATGCAAAAACTCAGGGAAGGAGCTGGAGTGTGATTGATTTAAAATAATTTTTTAAAGTGTCTGCTTACTGGGTTGTTTGTTTTTGTTATCGTATTTTGAGAACCAGAGACTTCTTTGCTTCCTTTCCCTCACATCATAGCCTATCCCAATGTTTTTGAACCCTTCTAAGTGTTTATGCAGAATTTTTATAGTGAATACTTCAAAAAACAAAAGTGGAAGAGAAGTTTTTATGGATCTCTTTTTTTAAATATTTTTAAGATTTTATTTATTTGAGAGAGAGCGCAAGAGAGAGAGGAAGGGGGGAGGGAGAATACGCGTTTTGCGGGGGGCGGGGGGCAGACAGCAGAGGGAGAGGGAGAAGCAGACTCCCTGCTGAGCAGAGAGCCTGACACAGGGCTCGATCCCAGGACTCTGGGATCATGACCTGAGCCGATGGCAGACACTTAACCAACTGAGCCACCCAGGCATCCCAGGGTCTCGTTCTCTCTTTTTTTTAACCTTGAAATATTGTTATAAAATAATAAAGCTTTCAAGTTATAAAGCATAATACATCATGCATCCGTGCGCCTACCACTAGCTTCAGAAACAGAACAGTATGGATGGATACCCCGGAAGCTGCCTGTGTACACCTTCGACCCCCAGAGCGGTAGCCACTCGTCCCCATGCCATTTTCTTATACCACGTATGATGTGTAATTCCAAACTATATATGGTTTTGTTTTGCTTATTTTAAAAGCTTATCTAAGTGCTGTCACTTTCTTTGCATTCTGCTACAAATTGCTTTTTTTATGCAGTGTTATATTGGTCAGACTCATCATGTTGATGGTAACTCTCATTCATTCATTTGAACTGTTGTATGGTATGGTAACTCTCATTCATTCATTTGAACTGTTGTATGGTATTTCTTTGCATGAAGATACCATAATTTATCCCTTCTCATGGTAGTAGACATCATGCTGCTATCAGTGTTTCTTTTTTTTATATATTTTATTTTTTTATTTGACTCAGAGGGAGCACAAGCAGGGGGAGCAGGAGAGGGAGAAGCAGGCTCCCCGCCGAGCAAGGAGCCCGATGTGGGACTTGATCCCGGGACCCTGGGATTATGACCTGAGCCAAAGGCAGATGCTTAACCCACTGAGCCACCCAGGCATCCCAACCATCAACGTTTCTATACATGTTTTACCTCACAGATCTTTGTACAAGCTTCAGTTTTGTTTCGTTTGTTTTCATACAGGAAATGAATTCTTTTTAGTCTGGTCACATTTTGTGGCTCTCATTGTTTCCATCATTATTATAAGATTGCACTACATCTTTTATGTCTTTTCTAGCTCAAAATTATACTTTTTATATAGGTTTTTTTAAACTGGATAGTTTGAATTATTGGATTTTAATTAGTATAATTTCACAGTCCCATTAGGGTGTCTCTTCAGTGCATTCTTTAGGATGTGAAATTTACTTAAGCAAGGGAAAGTTCCATTTTGAACATTTCTGAGGACAAAATTAAATGCAAGAAATTATCTTTAAGCATGACGACACGACACTAAATTTTTCCACCCAGATTTGTTTCTTTCCTGGAATCTAGAGTAATTACAAATGCTAATAATTTAGGATAAACATGACTATATCCATATGTTAAAAACAAAACAAAACAAAAAAAACCTTGTCTACATATAGATCAGTCCCTGTAGTTGGTTCCGGTCACATATGAGTATTTTGTGTCCTCTTTAACCTTGAATGAAATTTCATAGTCAAAGCATTCTACTGTTCCCTTTGCCTTTCTCTCTTTTTTGCTTCTGACCTAAATGAAAACCTAATGTAAGATTATGAACAGGCAAAATACTATAATGAAAAAAAAGTACTAGAGAATCTGAAGCAAGGAGAGATTAAAGCTGACTGAAGGGCCTGGAAAGGATTCTTGGAGGAAGGGTAATTTAAGCTGGGCCTTAAAGAATGAAGACCTCAAACGTCTGTGACAAGCAGGAGGCGTGGGGAGCCTCCAGGGAGCCCATCTGCTAGCTGAATCCCAGTACCAGAGAGCCCGCTTACAGTAGTACTACACAGAACAGAAGTGCTTGGTGCAGTCCAAATTTCTGGCCCACGGATTTGTGAGGTATAATAAAAATCGTCCTTGTTTTAAGTCGTAAGTTTGGAGTAGTTTGTTATCACCAGTAGTTAACAGGAACGGCAGCAAACACCAAGGAGGGGAATACTCTCTCTCTCTCTCTCTCTCTCTCTCTCTCTCTCTCTCTCTTTTTTTTTTTTTTTTTTTTGCTTTTGTTTTTTTGGTTTTGCTTCTTGCTGAAGACAGTATCTAGTCCTCCAAAACCTCGCCCCCAAATACACTACTGCATGTAACGTAGAGCTTGTAGCAGGAAGACTGAGTTTGGAGGGAATTCCAGACAGAGGAAATGGCATGAACAAAGATGGCGAAGTAGGGAAGGACAGGGTACCGGGAAGGTGGACTGAATCAGATGTGACTAGGAGCCGGCTATCTCTCAGTGATTAATGACTGCCTAGACTAGAAGATTACGGACACGGTATGGAGGGCCTCGAGTGTGAGCTTGAAGAGACTGCATGACAGAGCCACTGAAGGCTTTTTGGAAAGAGAAGTTATGCTAGTGGGACTTGTCTTTGGGAAACTTCTCAGATATTTGTGGGATGGACTCAGTGTGGAGAAATTAGGGGATCAGGTTGGAAGCTATGGCAAGATGTCATGTGAGTCTAATTTGTGGTGGCTGGGCCCTGAATGAAGACTAGAAAATAGCAATGGGGTGCCTGGGTGGCTCAGTCGGTTAAACGGTTAAATGTTCAGCTCTTTGTTTCTGCTCACGTCATGATCTCAGGGTCATTAAATCAAGCCCTTCATGGAACTCAGCGCAGTGTCTGCTTGGTTTTCTCTCTTCCTCTCCCTCTGCCTTCCCCTCTGCCCCTCCCCCCCCGCAATTCTCTCTCTCTCAAATCTTTAAAAAAAAGAAAAAATATGTGGGAAACATTTTGGGCAGGGCTACCACTAACCCATTCATTGAATTCTGGGAATTAAAAAGATGCCCTGTCTTTAAGACATCTTACTTCCATTTGTTGGAAAATTGTTGTAATATATGTATTTAATTAGAATAAGACACTTGACTGCCATCTACTGGAAAATTAAACATATACAACTATAATGTGAATGCTCCTCCCTGCAGATGTGGTACTCTGTGCAATACACAACCTCTACTACCATGTCTGTGACCATAATCATGTGGGTATGACTGATAGGACTTGGTAACTGATTGCATTAGTTATCATAGGGAGAAGGAAGAAACTTCAATTCTGGATGGTAGGGAAGTTGGTAATAACTTCCCTACTAGAACTGGAACTTATTCTTAGGGAATAGGTTCACAAAACAGAATTATTCTAAACATGGAAAATTCAAGAAGTTCCTCATTTTGTTCATTGATCCTAGTACTTTGCATTTACACAGTTAGAATTTTTTCTTTTCTTCTGGAGTCTCAGGTTCCACTCTTTGTGACATCAGAGAATGGTGACCAATGTCTCTTCTCTCTTGGATTCCATATCCCCCCCCCCCCCCATATCTTTACGTTCTTTCCTGATCATTGCTTCTCAGTCTCCTTTGCAGGCCCTTTTTTTCTCAGGTTTTCATTCGTATGCCTTTGCATACAGTGGGGACACGATAAATGTTTGTTGAATGACATTGCCTTTGAAAGATCAATTTCAGGTTTACCAGGAAACTGACTCATGGGTGCTAGGGACTAAGGGTGTGCCAGAATTCAGAAAGCAGAAACCTATCCTAAATACAGTCCCTTCTTTTAGGATCTGTTTTCTACACAATGGGTCACTCTTTATTGGGGAATTCCTGTACTGTTGATCTGTTCATCATTGTTCAGCGGTGGCAACACCAGGAGAACAAATTATTTATATTGGCTGTGTCATATGGGCGTGCCTAATTCAGAAAATACTTTCAAACAAAATAATGAAGCTTCCCCGTCTTCTAATTTGGGAAGAATGAAAAGTTCCTTTTTTTTTAAATCTCGACTTTTATACAAGTGGATTAGTAATGAGTTGAATAAGTAAGATCCCATTTAAGCGTCTTCATGTGAGGTTACTTGCTAACATTCTTACCACCACCACCTCCTCCTGCCCCCCAGCCCATCCTCGCTGGTTACTTTTGCTTTCATTTTTCATGGGGCTTGTATATCAAGGCAAACCCAAGAACTTTGCTCTCTGACACAACTTTGCAAACATTTATTTTGTGGCTGCTTTGTGCAAAGTGCTGTGTGAGGCTTCACAGAAGATACAAAGGTTTCAGATTGCTTCTGCCCTTTAGGAGAGACTGGCTTAATGGGAGAAGTAGACACATATGTAACTGCTCCAGGGCAGGCGATGACAAGGGTCATAATATAGTGCAGACAGAGCCAGGACTCCCTGTGTAAACATCACTCCAAGACTGAGCCACCATACATGGACTTGCCATATTTCTTTTCTAAATTGTCCACGCTTAACTCATAACTTACCTGAGTTGGATTAGACTGTGTTTTCTTCAAAGATTCTTAAGTCAAAAACCTACGATGGAATTTAAGATTTAGCAGAATTTAACTAAAAATACACTGAATTGCATTGATTTGGTTCTTTTAAATTTGATTTGATTTTTTAAAATGCTTTTAAGTTGGTACTCTCTGAAGAAATTAGAGAAAACTTAAGTGATATTAAGTAAACAAGGATATAAACCAGGAGTTTTATGTTTATGTGAGCCCAGTATTTAGGAAATAAATTCCCTAGCCAAATTTTATTTTAAAATATGTTTTGAGTATAAGAAAAAGAAAATTATAAACAGTACAGTAGGAGAAAACAAATAAACCCTCATAAATACAATGAGGTAGAACATAGATACTGAATGGATCATTGCTGTTTAATTAAGGTGCCTTTTACTTAAGTAAAACCAATGACATTTTTACGGTTATTGGAGAACCGAAGACATTTATTTGAATTTTTAAAATTTAGATGTATTTAAGATTTGAAATTTAAACAAAATGTTACTTTTGTTTTTTAAAAAATAATCAATTCTTCTACCTTAACTCAATCCCAAAGAAATCAATGAGTGAAATTGAACCAAATATACACATTATACAAAAATAAATGCCACTGAAAACTCATTTTCTTTTTTTTTTTTTAAGATTTTATTTATTTATTTGACAGAATGAGAGAGCACAAACAGGGGGAGCAGCAGAGGGAGAGGGAGAGGCAGGCTCTCCACTGAGCAGGGAGCCCGATGTGGGGCTCGATCCCAGGACCCTGGGACCATGACCTGAGCCGAAGGCAGACACTTAACCATCTGAGCCACCCAGGCTCCCCGCCCTTGAAAACTCATTTTCACTTTTGTTTATAGCTGATTACAAAATTAAGAGTATATGATTTGTGTAAGTAAACAGTTCAGGTTTGCTGACTTAACATGATGACTTGCAACTTTACTTAAGAAATTCACTCTTAAGATGAAATGCAGCTTCATGAAGTCATATTATTACCTAGTGCACTTTCCTTAAAAATCTAAAATCGGAAATGAACAGTGTGTCAACCAATTTTATAGGTGGCAGGAAATTGGGAAGTGTCTCAAATAGCGAAATAAGAGAAGTATCACAAAGATACCAAAAAGGTTTAAAAGTACCAGAGGAAATAGTAAGATGATACATCAGAGAGCAAGTAATCTGAAAGGCTATTCAATGGGAGAAAATGCTTAGTAATGCTGAAAGGGTGCCAAGGTGATATCAGACAGCAAAGTAGGTATGAGGTTGCAATGGGATATGGCAGGCACAAAGAGCTATTGCCATCTGGGGAGTCATCTTGCCAACTCATTACAGTAAAAAGAAAGGAAGCCGAAATCTCTTACAAATTGACAGTATCAACACATTTGTCTTATACCAACCCAGGAACTTCCAAACCAGTAGCCATTGATATTTTGAGTGTTTTGGAAAGCAGAAATTACAGTGTTTAGAGTAGGGAAGAATTGACCTAATAAAAAAGATTGTAAAAATAGAATATCTTGGAGTGCCTGGGTGGCTCAGTTGGTTAAAGATCTGACTCTTGATTTCAGCTCAGGTCATGATCTCAGGGTCGTGGGATCAAGCCCCACGTCGGGCTCCACACTGGGTGTAGAGTCTGCTTGGGATTCTCTTTCTCCCTCTGCCTCTCACCCCATGTGTGTGCACTCTCACTCTGTTTCTCTAAAAAAATAAATAAGTCTTTAAAAAAATAAAGTCTTATCCTTAAGTAATAAGACAATATGAAGTTATATGATAGATATAAACAACTTGTTGAAAGACAAAATTGTTTAGATTAAATTGAGACCATGGAAGCTGGGAGTAGTCTGAATACTTTCATAGGCAAGTCTCGGCATCTGGGCCAATTGTGCAGATTACAAAAGAGCATCCTAGGGCAGTGATGGGAGTTGGATCACTTGAAGTAGGTTTGGAGTTCACGAAGAACTTCGTTAAGTAACAGTGCCAGAATTGATGAGAAACAAGCATGTTCTAACAATGAGGTAGTATTTCTATTGTTGTCTGTACTGGTCGGATTACTCTGCCTCATTGTTTACAATCTGTGATTCAGTGTTTATACTCTAGGACCATTTAGATGTCTTTGCCAGGGTACCCTGCCCTTTCTCTTAGCACCCTTTTTGATCTTGGCTTCTAGAATTTCTTTGACTGGTTTAACCTCTTATCTCTGCAACTGGCTTTCTGTTTCCTTTGAAAGCACTCCCTTCCCGGTATGTATCTGCTACTCTCTCTCAGCACTGATCATACTTGTCTTCACCTGTCACTGTCTACTACAGGTGACCCATCTTTGCTCTTAATTCTTCCTAGTATCATTAATTTTTTTTAGGGACACATCAAATCAGATGTATTGGCTTCTTATCCTTAAATTATTGAAGCCCTGTTCCTAGTCTTCCCGTCCCAAATCCAGAAAATCCACAGCTTTTCACTGATGCTGGTGAGGACAGCATCTCACTGATCAAAAGGCTGAATTCCTTCTAACCTTATCTCCTGTCTCTCACCACTTTACTCTTTCTGTCCCCTTTCTCCTGGTAGCCAAATTCTTACTCTGGTCTCGAGAACTTTCTCTCAAAATATTCCTTTTGTTTCTTGCAACAATACTCCAGCACGTAATAATAATATTTAGTAAAATGAGATAGCATTGTCTCAGAAACTATTGGTGACTTACAAAAACTTCTAATTTAAATTAAATTTGTTTTGATATTTCCTTATTTAAACTCCAATGAAAAGGAAACTAGTTACATTAAGCAAATTTAGTAATATATGTAGCTTAATATTAAAGCCCTAAAAGTTGTCTTTTAAAATCGAAAATTGCTGGGGCACTGGGTGGCTCTGTCAGTTAAGCATCCAACTCTCAGTTTTGGCTCAGGTCATGGTCTCAGGGTCTTGAGATTGAGCCCCACATCAGGCTCCATGCTTAGCACAGAGTCTGCTAGTCCCTCTCCCTCTGCTCCTCCCCCTGCTCACATACACTCTCTCTCTCTCTCTCTCTCCAAAAATAAATAAAATCTTAAAAAAAAAATCAAAAATTGCTTAGGTCATTGAATTGTTATCTCTTCTTGATTGAATTCCACCTCTGTCAGGGCTCGAACTAGGCCTGTGCTGAGGATTATGTGGACTTTGGCCTTAAAAAGTTCACATTCTTGTTATGGGCAGTAATTTTGGTTGAGCGCCTGAGAAATCATTCCTGTGTTCAATAAATATTTATTGAGCTTCCGACTCTATGCCAGGCACTGTGCCAGGGAGTGGGGGTACAGTAGGATAAGCAAGACGTATAAGATCACAGGCCACGGGCCACCTGACTTTCAGTCAGCTGGGGAGACAGATCATTAAACAGTTAATAAAGTGGAAAGTCAAGAGGTGCTGTGTACTCAGGGGCACTTAAGCTAACAGATGAGCAAGCAGGAACTGTCGGACCATGGAAGATGGGGGTGACACTGGGGCTACATACTGCAGAGCCCAGTGCATTTGTAGAACTAAAAGAAGGTTGTTGTGAATTTACTTTCGATTCAGTTGGGGAATGGTGAGTTGGACTGTTTAAGAGAGGAGAGAAGAGAGCTGGTAGTTGCAGAGAGAGCTGGGGTTCTTATAGACTCATTTAATAAGGACACATACCTATCTGAAGTTTTAGAAATCGAACGTCCTACCCAAGATTTTAGAAATAATTATCATTCCCCTATTTAGTATCTTCGGGATATTTTTCTGAATACTTACTGAATTTGTAGCCAAGAAAGTATGGTGTGTGTATATATGTATATGTGTACACATAAAAGTATATATATATATATATATATATATATATATATACACACACGTAAGTTATATAGTGTGTGTGACATATATATGTAATATATAAATGTGGTAAAACAGTTCTCCTCAGTCACAGATTATTTTAATAATGAAATAATAGTTTCAATCAGAATTACCCTTCTGGTCACTCGTTTGGCATAGACTTTTATGTTATGATCCGAAGATGGCAGTTAGAACCTAAATGGAGCAATTTTCTCATTTTAATAAGACCGTGATTATGCCACAGGCTCAGATGATAATAGAGCAACCTTGCCAATAAGCAGCAAAATTTACTTGTCTGTTTTTTTTTTCTCCTAGGGTACATATGTAGTTAAACTCAACCAATTTCTAAAAATCTTTTTTACTACAAGTTATTGCTTATCGCAGGCAAACCCAGTGACCTTACTATTTGTTACTTCTGTCTGCAGGCCAACAATTTATATTAGGAAGTAAAACTTTTACTGTTCAGCATTAAAGTTCATCTGATTAATAAACTGATATTGCCTCAGGTTTCAAACTTTGTCGTGAATAAACTAGGTCCTCATGCAGTTGAGAAATAGTGTGCCAGCTGCAAGTCCAGAAAACACTTGCTGTTACTCACATAATAAAAGAACCCCCAAAGCCTTATAATTTATAGATTCATAACCATTCCTTGTTGAATTTATTCTCCTAAATGGTGCAGGTGCTACTTTGGTTTAAAACATACAGCCCTCTTTAGGCAATCTAGAAGAACTCCAAGGTGCTTAATTTTTTTTCCCTTCTTACATTGTGAGCTGGTTAGTGTTAAGGATAAACTCAGCACTCATTTAAAGCTCAAAGGTTTGATTGTTTGAAAACTTAACCTAATACTCCTTTTTTATCATTTAAATATATGTCATTTCCTGCAGATGTGTAATTGATGTGTAATTGATCATTCATTTAACATTTGGCCAGTTCATTTAAACCATATTGTTCATTTATTAAAACATACTGTGATCTTGCCATGTTCTGCATGGCAGAACCTGCATCGCAAGGTCTAGATGTTGGTGAGTTGATGAATACAACAAAAGTCCCTGCCCTTGTGGAAACTTACAGTCTGGTGCAAATTATATTTTGGTGGATTCTCTAAGCATTCTTGCCTCTTCTGCATTCACAGAACCTCTGGTCTAATGAAATCTAGGCAACGATTTCAAGTCTTGTCTTTTCAAGTTCTTTCACCTTAAAACGATGGCATGACTGTTTTGCTTCAGAGATGACTGTTACTATTTATTGTGAATAGTGAACATTCCCAGAAATTAAACTGCCATCCAAAAGTAGGATTAAACAGTTTGCATTGTTAAGCACGTTTATTTTAGGTTTCAACTCTAGGGTATTAGTAGCTAGAATTATTTCATTAATAAAGGAGCATTTTCCCAGAGTTTCATAAGAGGATAAACAATTTTCCAGGAGATCATCAGTGGCTAATATGAATTCTGCAGTAAGGTCCTCAGCTTCAGATCATAATAACAATTACTGCCCCCCCCATAATAACAGTTTCACTTAGGTGTCAAGTACTGTTTTAAGAGCTTTCCATAAATTTACTAGTTTAATCTTCAAAATAATGCTTTGAGGTAGATACTATTATTATACTTCTGTATTACATACGAAGAAGCTCAGACTAAGTAACTTGCCCAAGGTTACAAAGCTAGCAAGAAGCAAGGCCCGGATGAGATCCCCTCTGTCAGCCTCTGGCTCTGTAGCTTCTCATACTGAAATAGATGCCTTCTCATTGCACTTCTCGCTTTTTTGTGTTCTAGTAATTTGCTTTCTCAGATACGTAAATATTGATTTGTGTAGCATACACATTGTACTCTGAAGGTGAACATACTGGCTTTTTTATTAGGGCTTTTTTCCATGTTCAAAACTATCCTATCTGACAAAGACTTTTCTTTCTTTCTTTTTTTTTTTTAAAGATTTTATTTATTTATTTGAAAGAGAGAATGAGAGAGAGCACATGAGAGGGGGGAGGGTCAGAGGGAGAAGCAGACTCCCTGCCAAGCAGGAGCCTGATGTGGGACTCGATCCCAGGACTCCAGGATCATGACCTGAGCCGGAGGCAGTCGCTTAACCAACTGAGCCACCCAGGCACCCTGACAAAGGCTTTTCTTTCTTTCTTTCTTTTCTTTCTTTTCTTTCTTTCTTTTCTTTCTTTTCTTTTCTTTCTTTTCTTTTCTTTCTTTTCTTTCTTTTCTTTCTTTTCTTTCTTTTCTTTCTTTTCTTTCTTTTCTTTCTTTTCTTTCTTTTCTTTCTTTTCTTTCTTTTCTTTCTTTTCTTTCTTTTCTTTCTTTTCTTTCTTTTCTTTCTTTCTTT